>NC_088203.1:86930182-87233212 GCF_037126465.1 Ornithodoros turicata
TCGGAGTCCCACTTGCGACAAAGGAGTCGTCGCTGGAATGGCTCCAATCCAACGGCATCCTCCCGAAAACACGAAAGTGTCCCTACTGCGGCACGGTCCTGACGGTAAACCTATCGGAAAGCGAATACGGCAAGTTCAGGTGCCAAAAAAATCACGGGGATAATGGGTCTTTTCGACCATCAGTGACGGCGAACACCTGGCTTGAAGGCACTCGTATGTCAGCAAGACAGGTGATCGCACTGACTTACTCTTGCGCTAGGGACTACAACTACGACACGGCTGTCATAGAGTCATCATTCGACGGCAAAAAAACATCACGAGAAACTGTCGCAGATTGGTACAACTATTGCAGGGAGCTGTGTGGTAACATTCTAAAAACTACCTATTCGGACATGGGGAAGATTGGGGGAGACGGCCATGTCGTAGAGGTAGATGAATGCAAAATTGGGAGGCGAAAATTCAATAAGGGGAGGCTCGTAGAGGGGACATGGGTAATTGGCATGATTGACATCCATACTAATGACTTACGATTGGAAGTTTGTCGGGACAACAAGCGCGATGCGATAACACTACTATCGCAAATCAAAAACAATGTAGAAGAGAAGTCTGTAATAATCACTGATTGCTGGAAAGGCTACATGGGGCTGGATCAGAATGGATTTGAACACTTGACAGTCAACCATAGCTTAAACTACATCGATCCGGACACAGGGGGCCAACACAAACCAAATTGAGTCACAGTGGAGGTCTCTCAGACAAGAATTGGCAAGGCGGGGCGTCAAAAATGACAGCATGGGGGAGCATCTGTTAGAGTTTTTATGGCGCCGTGATTGCAGGCGCAACAATCAGGACACATTTGACAAAATTTTGCATGACATTAGCGTAGCATATCCAGGTTTGGACTAAAAAACATCGCCTCAAGAACATGCCAAATTCGTTTTCTGATAGGCCAACCAGGACAACGCCAACCTTCCAGCAGGCTGTGGTGAGTACTTACCGTTACATATTTCTCACATTATGCAATAATGTCAACCACAATAATGCAAATTTTCCTTTTCCAGTGCTTTACTCACTGACAAGCCCTTCAGGTGCACATCTCTCACCCTACATACATCTTCACCACGTCAAACACAAAGGCACAACCCACCTAATCTTGGTGACGGTTGCACAGTCTACGCAAACACAGCCTCCAGCAAGTGATATGCGTAGAAACCTGGCCTGACCTAACCTTGGTGACGGATGCACAGTCTATGCAGACACAGCCTCCAGCAAGTGAAATACGTAGAGACCTGGCCTGACCTAACCTTGGTGACGGTTGCACAGTCTACGCAGACACAGCCTCCAGCAAGTGAAATACGTAGAAACCTGGCCTGACCTAACCTTGGTGATGGTTGCACAGTCTACGCAGACACAGCCTCCAGCAAGTGAAATACGTAGAGACCTGGCCTGACCTAACCTTGGTGACGGTTGCACAGTCTACGCAGACACAGCCTCCAGCAAGTGAAATACGTAGAGACCTGGCCTGACCTGACCTTGGTGACGGTTGCACAGTCTACGCAGACACAGCCTCCAGCAAGTGAAATACGTAGAAACCTGGCCTGACCTAACCTTGGTGACGGTTGCACAGTCTACGCAGACACAGCCTCCAGCAAGTGAAATACGTAGAGACCTGGCCTGACCTAACCTTGGTGACGGTTGCACAGTCTACGCAGACACAGCCTCCAGCAAGTGAAATACGTAGAAACCTGGCCTGACCTAACCTTGGTGGCCGTTGCACAGTCTACGCAGACACAGCCTCCAACAAGTGAAATACGTAGAGACCTGGCCTGACCTAACCTTGGTGACGGTTGCACAGTCTACGCAGACACAACCTCCAGCAAGTGAAATACGTAGAGACCTGGCCTGACCTAACCTTCGTGACGGTTGCACAGTCTACGCAGACACAGCCTCCAACAGGTGAAATACGTAGAGACCTGGCCTGACCTAACCTTGGTGACGGTTGCACAGTCTACGCAGACACAACCTCCAGCAAGTGAAATACGTAGAGACCTGGCCTGACCTAACCTTGGTGACGGTTGCACAGTCTACGCAGACACAGCCTCCAGCATGTGAAATACGTAGAAACCTGGCCTGACCTAACCTTGGTGACGGTTGCACAGTCTACGCAAACACAGCCTCCAGCAAGTGAAATATGTAAAAACCTGGCCTGACCTAACCTCACTAAACCTCATATTACCATATTACAGTCACGGACACTCTGCATAAACACAGCCTCCAATAGCACACATTCCCATTTTTCCCACATTCCTCCCCCACATTCCCACATTTCCTCCTTAACTCGACATTCCTGTATTTTGTTGAATAAAACTCTTTCAAAGCGCTTTTAGATCCAGATTGGCTAATGCCAAATTTTCCTCACTGCTACAAAACAGAACAACCTTTTCTCTTCTTTCAAATCGTAAAACACCGCGAAATTCATTAGCAGACGGCTTCTGTCAAACATGTTTCACTCCCCAGGTGGCCCTCAGTGCTCCCCTGCCTTACTAAGATGGCGGCCTCCACCTGTGTTAGGCTTAACAAGGCCGCCACTGTGAATGTACGGCTTTCAATGGCATTTTACAAACGCTCATAAACAACTTTCTACCCAACACTTTTTCATAATTCTTGTATTTTCCGATCCGCTATATCACCCTAGTTCATTCCCAAGTGTTATTTAACTTTCAAACGCGATGGCTAATTTTAAAAATCCATAAGCCCGTCTACGGAACTACACCCAAAGGCTTCTCTGTTCACGGTTCGGGATTTGTCATGCGGGAGCGCTACGACGTTAATTAACCGTACCGTGTCCTTGTACGGTGTACTAAAACATCAACGTCAGTCTTGCGTATCATGATATCGTTTCGGATTACCGTATCGTGTACAGTACCGGGAGGTACTGAAGCAATTGAAACTTCCGGCATACGAGGCCCATCCGCACCCCTAGTCACAGACGTGTTAATGGCTTACCACACTATCTACGCCGCAGGCCACAGGCTAGTTCTCCAGTGGGTTCCAGCCCATTGTGGTGTCGTGGGGAACGAGCAGGCCGACAGCGCCGCAGAAGCAGCACTCTCGTCTCGGAACCGGACCCGTATTGTTCTGCTCAGAGGAGACCGCCGTTCAATTCTGCGACGTCTAGTGACACCCCTGGCTTCCCGCCAACGGACAACCGACATTCTTCCCCCCTCTATGTTGAACAGAGTTGATCCCACGCTCGCTTTCCGCATGCCACGAAACACATCTCGTCAGGATGCTGCATTAATCCACCGCATGCGCCTCGATGTGGCCTTTACAGCTCAGTGGCGTTACCGCTTGAGACAAATTGATTCTCCCACTTGCTGCCACTCTGGTGCTCTTGAGGATCTGGAGCACATTCTTCTTCATTGCCCTCACTACGAACCTTCCCGAACCACACTCTCCGAGTCTCTTCGTCAGCTGGACTCTCGCCCTTTCTCCCTACCGAAATTGCTTGGTCCCTGGCCCAATCCAGCCCAGCAACGCTCTGCGCTCAAAGGTCTTCTGACATTTCTGGACACCATCGGACTTCGATCGTTATTGTAAAGGGGCACGTTATTTTATTCCCCCCATTCCACCAAGCACTGGGGTAGAGTATCGCCTGTTGCGATGAAACTCCCCACTCTCCAAGGCCGAAAATAAAGTTGTTGTTGTTGTACCGGGAGGTTGCAAAGTGGTTTACTAAAACTCACTATTATTCATTGTCACTGTGCAGTGCCATCAAAGTGTTATTGAAAAAAAAAGAAAAAGAAAAAATCGCTGACAATGTCGAAAAAAAATCGCTATCTTAGTGGTGTATTTGGTCAGAGCATACCTCTTAGTACAGTCTGCCTCAGGTTTCTGGGGAGTCTATTGGTAGCCGTCATCACTGCAGTGTACTGCGAAGCTTTCGCGCCGCTCTTGCACTTTTGTTGTCTTTAATACAGGCGCTGATTTCGACGTGCTGCTTGTTCCGTTTAGTGTTACGCATACGATCATAATCTCAAACGCCAGGCAGATCCTGCAGAGAGCCTTAAAGCAGAAAATTCTCACCCCCATCGCCTTCACAAATGTAGACTATAAAATAATAGCGAAAACTGTTACACAGCGCATACATTCCGTTATTACAGGTACTCTGTGCGAACACACGTGGAGTGTTGCGCGCTTTTGCTTATGTCTGCAGGCATGATTCATATCACCCTTGAGGAAGCATTATAGATCGAGCGAGTCGTGGGATTCTGTTTGGAACCCTAACTCGTTACAGTATGGGGGAGGTGAATGATAAGCGGATTCCCATATGCTACAACAATATAAGCTCTCCGCTCCACCGACCCACATAAACTTTCAGTGAGGCTGACGTATACCATGTCGCCTCTATTGTTTCCCAGAGACCTTGAACCTCTTTGCAGTTCTCATGCACAAGAATTAGGGGCAAAACGTAAAGCAGGCTTCACCTAAAACTCCTCCATAGAGCCTGTGTATTTTGGAACGAAAAGCGCGTGCTACATATTCTGCTGGCAGCGCTTTGCATTCGTTCTCTAATGGGATGTTGCCTCTGCCAAGACGAAACTTTTGAGTATTTCTTTGGGCATGAATAGTGGCATCTTCAAGGTTCCATTCGGGTTCCAAATTTTGAACATGTAAAGGAGCCTTCAATCGCCGCACGGACGCGTAGCGGCGAAGCCTACGTTCAAGGCCACGCGCAACCACCGGTTTGGGAAATGGCTCGCCGCAGAAGAGACTACAACGGATAAAGAAGGCAAATAAGAAATAACAATACGAGGAGCAAAGATTTGTGTGTTACTTCACGTGGTAAGGGTATAGGATATAAAAAGCTAAAAACTTGACAGCTGTTAGGAGAACTAACATCGTTGAGGTTGTAATAAAGAGCAAACGTGTATACATTATGGCTGTTACGAAGTCTGTTGGTATCTGCTAAACTGTGAGCAATCAAACAAAACATAAAATAAAGGTGTGGTCGGAGTGAACGGCACAACAAAGACAACAATAAATGATGACGATGAGATGGGGTGTTTCACCGCGGAGGTGCGTACCCTACCCCACTGCACGTGGAACATTATGTGAAGATGATGAAGGAAGGATGAAAACAGAAGAAAGAACTAAAATGAACAGCAGAAAATGGACCAACTACAGCTTAAGACGACATGTACTACTTTGCACAGGAAAATGTGATATCTGAGGTCCTACGATGTGCTAGGGTTGTCAAACCAAGTTTATCGAGGATAGGTTCATAATTATAGACACCAATGCGTCGGTCATAGAGAATGTACAATGACTCCAAGGGATTCGATGCTGTCATTCGGTCAATCTCTTATCTTTGAAAATTAAGCTAATTAAGTATACCATTTCAGTTAGCCATCGAACACTGATGCGACCGGCTAGGAAAGATATCCGAGAGGCCGGGTATGTTAGGCGCCCAAACGGCACGTCCGGGGCTCTCATAAATTTTTAATAACAACTGTGGCACCTAACAAAGGACAACCTGTATATCCTCATGTGTTTCCATACTGACTCCCGGAAGAATTCGAGGCTCGTTCGAGTAGACCGAATGTACAATCGTGTTTATGAAATAGCGCAAAAAAAATTGGACATGGTTGCAAAATTTGAGACATACAAAAATAAAAGATTTGACTCAAATTGGCGGGCTAAAGTGCGCCTAACGAACCAACATTCAGTTAGCTTATAGAAACAAGGTATTCTGAGGCACGATAGGTCTATAAGTTGAGTGAATGTTGGCGTGGATATGTCGCGGTGACGTAGATGGTGTCGTCTTGACGAAAGAAAATGCTGAGGGCTTGAAGGCTCGGCAGTGCAGAGAACCTACGGATAGGCATGTAAGATGAGGGAAGTAGGACAATCATGCACGCACACGCATGACGCTGAACTATAAAACCGATCTGTATATTCCGAAACTCCGAGTGGCTGAACATACCGTTTGTATAGACTGCCGGTTTCGTTTCTTCTTTCTCGCTCTCTCCTTTTCCTTTTCTTTTTTTTTTGGGGGGGGGGGGGAGGGGGCTTATTAATACCTGAAGAAAATTTATGATACAGCTATACAATGTCAGGCTTCCTCGCGAACGCAGGAGCCTCTCTCTATGAGGAAAGCGAAATTGTAAAAGGCGGTCACGTGTTCCGTTTGCATTATAACAAATTACTCTGCTCTCTTTTGATCACAATAATGCTCGTTGCCTTGTCAATGTCATCTGCATTTTTTAGATACTGTAGATATGTCGTTCACTTCGAAACTGCAAAAAAGTTAAGAAGTCACGACTTCTGTTGTTTCATTTTGTTGTTTCGTTTGTTGTCAGTTTCATTTGCGATTTTGTGGCGACTTTCTGTTCTATCTATCAAAGTCTACCAAAATAAGCACAATTTCAGACAACGGAAAGAAAAAAAACGTATCGCGCCGCGTTCCTGTCTTTTATTATCCTTACTTAATACAGCTAACGCTGTAGTGGCTCAAATCTATCCCTATTGCAGCCTAATGCCGCGCGCTTTTCGACAGCCGTACTCCTGGCTTTTCTTTTCGTCAGTGGAGAGGGTTCTAGCAGGTGTGCTGTCTCATCAGCGTATTTCTTCTGAAGATTTACTATCTTGATCCAGCCGTCGTACATGCTCGCGCTTTCAGCAGACTGCTTGGGACTGTGTTGTTCGCTGTCGCGTCTTTTTTCATTCGATCATCTTTGTTTCTGTAGGTGTGAAGAAAAATTTATTGACTAGTTGATAAGCAACTGCGTGCACCACGTACAAGTCAGTTGTGTAGCATCGATTGCTAGTACGTATGAGCTGATTAAATATGAATGAAGCACGATGAACATTTGATTTACACATAAGAGTTAGTGACGTCTTCATGTTGGGAAAAACTTCGCATGGCTGCATATGCGATCACAATGTCCTCCTTTTAACGTTGAAGCCAAAATAATCGGGGGCACTCCAAACCACGTTACTCAAGCTGTGACGCAACATTTGCCTCAGCTTGCCGTCGTCTGGATCTTTGGACGTCGTTCCCGATTTCCGTTCTTAGCTCACCTCGCATCGAGTCCACATCTAACATGCGTGACACGCGCTGGTTGAGTTCGACACTTAAACCTGGCCTCTTTCCTTTTGGGTGCCACCTTCTTCCCAGTACGTGACGTCACGTTTCTGATATCTCCTAGCCTGTAGCGCAGAATTTTCTTCAAACTTTAACATATTTTAGCCCATCCCATGCTGCGTCCCATTTGTTTGTTCGTCGGTGATGTAGGTTCTCTAAGACACAATTTATCTTTTCTAGTCCTTGGCTAGAAGGCCATCCTAGTCAGCGCTGCTGCATGTGGCTCATCGCGGCGTAATGCGAAAAAACATGTATATACGGGGTCACGCTCTACTGTCCGTACCTCTTGCATTTGTTTCCCAGACCTAGAAACATAGTTAGGACGTTTAACGTCTCCTGACGCAGATCTTTCCCTGCAGTATCTTGCTCAATTCTTTTACCACACCTCTGACAAGACCACATAACTGTGCTAGTTCATCTCTGGTGTCCGAGGAAAGGGCTGGGGTCGCAAGGCGTGGTAGACTCTCAAGAAGTAAATCGTCATTCTTCCCTGTTAATGATGTGAATTTAGCAACTTCCGTTTTGCTGTCAGTGAGCAGTCTGACGTTCGCACCAGATCCCTTTATAATCTCTGCGAGCTTTCTCACGTGTAATATATTCCTTGTATATTCCCATTCAGATTATGGAATACCCTTTTAGAAATTATTCGTTCTATGGCGTACAGGCAGTCTGAAGACATATAGGAAAGCCCATCTGTTCGTACTCCCGTCGCAGACTCCCAGAATTCTCAGACGCAGAAAATAGGGGCACAAGAGCTCTTGCATACAGGAACAATGGCAAGAACGCGCGCAGAGCGAATAAGCTTTGGCAACGTCCTAGCATACTTCCTACTCAAGACAAGACCGCAGTGCTATCAGGTCCAGTAGATATCTTGATGAACAAGGAATGATTTCATTAGATGAAGTCTGGAAGGGAAAAAAAGTAACTAAAATCAAAGAAAAACAATAAGTCGGTCGTTACTTTTGTGCACGGGTTTCGTTGATAGCTGCTGTAATCGCCCTCGCCTTTCTGTCTGTCGTGTGGTTAATGCAGAAGTCGTGATGAAGCGGGCAACTCAACAAGATACAGATAAAATAATGATTCCGCGCTTGATGCCCCGGTACGCTACATCATGAGCCGTGCAGTAGTGGCCGGTCTGCAACCGCTGTAAGAAAAAAAGAAAAGAAAAAAAACAAAGAGAGAGAGAGAGAAACTTCAGTAGTCGAGTGGCATCGGCGAGTCCCGCAAAAGAAGCTGATTATCGCTTTTATCTCTTATCGCTCTCAAAGCATGAACTCGGAAGGTGGACGGTTGTTTAGCTGTGAGACCTACTGACTCATGTATTTATTTCCCCTGTTGGCCATGGAGGCAATACAAAAGGGAGGTTAGCATTTCGTAGCATAATGTTACCATAGCAGCATACAACCACATGAAAAAATGTGCAGATACGTGGAGGTAAATAAACAAGTACATTAAACATTTTGGTCAACTGGAGCAAAGAATGACAACACGTACAAAGTGGAAATTGAAAAACGGCAATGCAGCGCAATGGTCATGCCGGCCAGACGCGTGAGCCTTCCTCCTTCATCTCCCCTTCTTCATCCCTTCCCCCCGCAAAGTGCCGCCAGTGTAGGCATGCAGATCGCTCCAATTTCCGCGTCACCCCTCTGCCCGCAATGGTCGCATAAGCATTTCTTAAACTGTTTGGCATCGGTAACGGAATCCATATAAGCTCTTGAATTAACGATCCTCTTAGGTATTATGACAAATTTGTGAAACAAACACTCACAAGTTATTATTCGGCCAGTGGAAAGCAGACGCAGATGTACGGCAACATGAAAAACTCAGTGCGGCACCCCCCATTGTTCTCTATAGAACCCCGCTTCATTGTCCCTGATGTTTTGCACATGAAGATACGAATAGTCGAGCAGCTTCTTGAAAACCTGCTCTGGAAATGATGGACGTAGACACTGCTAATAGAGTGCGCGATCCAAAAGGAAAAGACACGTCCGTGAGAAAACTGGTGGACATTATAAAGGAAACTGGCGCGAACGTCAGACTGCTCACTGACAGCAAAACGGAAGTCGCTAAATTCACATCATTAACAGGAAAGGATGTCGATTTACTTCTTGATAATCCACCTTTCCTAAGACACCAGTGATGAACTAGTACACTTGTGGGATCTTTTTAGACGTGTGGTAAAAGAATTTGAGCAAGATACTGCAGGGAAAGATCTGCGTCAGGAGCAGGAGACGTTAAACGTCCTAAATATGTCTCTAGATCTGGGAAACAAATGCAAGGGTTACGGACAGTAGAGCGTGACCCCGTAGACACATGTTTTTTCGTATTACGCCGCGATGAGCCACATGCAGCAGCGCTGACTAGGATGGCCTTCTAGCCAAGGACTAAAAAAGAAAAATTGTGTCTTAGAGAACCTACATCATCAGCGAACAAACAACTGTGACACAGCATGGGATGGGCTAAAATATGTTAAAGGATAGAAGAAAATTAATCTGCGCTACAGGTTAGGAGACATCAGAAACGTGACGTCATGTACTGGGAAGAAGATGGCATCCAAGAGGAAAGAGGCCACGTATAAGTGTCGAACTCAACCAGCGCGTGTCACGCATGTTAGATGTGCACTCTATGACGCGAGGTGAGCTAAGAACGGAAATCGGGAACGACGTCCAAAGATCCAGACGACGGCAAGCTGAGGCAAATGTTGCGTCACAGCTTGAGTAACGTGGTTTGGAGTGCCCCCGATTATTTTGGCTTCAACGTTAAAAGGAGGACATTGTGATCGCATATGCAGCCATGCGAAGTTTTTCCCAACATGAAGACGTCACTAACTCTTATGTGTAAATCAAATGTTCATCGTGCTTCATTCGTATTTATTCAACTCATACGTATTAGCAATCGATGCTACACAACTGACTTTTACGTGGTGCACGGAGTTGCTTATCAACCGGTCAATAAACTTTTCCTCACACCTACAGAAACAAAGATGATCGAATGAAAAAAGACGCGATAGCGAACAACACAGTCCCAAGCAGTCTGCTGAAAGCGCGAGCATGTAGTACGTCTGGATCAAGATTGTAAATCTTCAGAAGAACTACGCTGATAAGACAGCACACCTGCTAGAACCCTCTCCACTGACGAAAAGAAAAGTCAGGAGTACGGCTGTCGACAAGCACGCGGCATTAGGCTGCAGTATGGATAGATTTGAGCCACAACGGCTTTAGCTGTATTAAGTATGGCAAATAAAAGACAGGAAAGCAGAACGATATATTTTCTTTACTTTTTTATTTTTTTATTTTTTTTTCGTTGCCTGAAATTGTGCTTATTTTGAGAGATTTTGAGGGATGACGACAACAGAAAGTCGCCAGATAATCGCAAATCAAACAAAAACAGCAGAAAGTCGTGATTTCTTAACTTTTTTTGTAGTTCCGAGGTGAACGACATATCTACAGTGTCTAAAAAATGCAGATGACATTGACAAGGCAACGAGCATTATGTCCGCATGCAGCATGTGGTCGAAAGACAGCAGAGTAATGTGTTGTAATACAAACCGACCACGTGACCGCCTTTGCGTTTTCCTCGCTAGAGAGGCTCCTGCGTTAGCGAGCACCCTGACATCCTATAGCTGTATCATAAATTGTCTTCAGGTATTAATAAGCCCCCTGCCCCCCCCCCCTCCTCCCAAAAAAAAAAGAAAAGAAAAAGGAAAAGGAGAGAGCGAGAAAGAAGAAACGAAACCGGCAGTCTATACAAACGGTGTGTTGAGCCACTCGGAGTTTCGGAATATACAGATCGGTTTTATAGTTCAGCGTCATGCACGTGTGTGCATGGTTGTCCTACTTCCTCATCTTACATGCGTATCCGTAGGTTCTCTGCACTGCCGAGCCTTCAGCCTTCAGCATTTTTTTCGTCTAGACGACACCATCTACGCCACCGTGACATATCCACGCCAACATTCACTCAACTTATAGATCTATCGTGCCTCAAAATACCTTGTTTCTACAATCAAACTGAATGTTGGTTCGTTAGGCACACTTTAGCCCGCCAATATGAGTCAAATCTTTTATTTTTGTATGTCTCAAATTTTGCAACCATGTCGAATTTTTTTTGCACTATTTCATAAACACGATTGTACATTCGGTCTACTCGAACGAGCCTCGAATTCTTCCGGGAGTCAGTATGGAAACACATGAAGATATACAGGTTGTCCTTTGTTAGGTGCCACAGTTATTAAAAATTTATGAGAGCCCCGGACGTGCCGTTTGGACGGCTAACATACGTGGCCTCTCGGATATCTTTCCTAGCCGGTCTCATCAGTGTTCGATGGCTAACTAGAATGGTATACTTAATTATCTTCACTAATTTTCAAAGACAAGAGATTGACCGAATGACAACATTGAATCCCTCGGAGTCATTGACATTCTCTATGACCGACACATTGGTGTCTATAATTATGAACCTATCCTCGATAAACTTGGTTTGACAACCCTAGCACATCGTAGAACCTCAGATATCACATTTTCCTGTGCAAAGTAGTACATGTCGTCTTAAGCTGTCGTTGGTCCATTTTCTGCTGTTCATTTTAGTTCTTTCTTGTGTTTTCATCCTTCCTTCATCATCTTCACATAATGTTCCACGTGCAGTGGGGTAGGATACGCACCTCCGCGGTGAAACACCCCATCTCATCATCGTCATTATTGTTGTCTTTGTTGTGCCGTTCACTCCGACCACACCTTTATTTTATGTTTTGTTTGATTGCTCACAGTTTAGCAGATGATACCAACAGACTTAGTAACAGCCACAATGTATACACGTTTGCTCTTTATTACAACCTCAACGATGTTAGTTCTCCAAACTGCTGTCAAGTTTTTAGTTTTTTATATCCTATACCCTTACCACGTGAGGTAACACACAAATCTTTGCTCCTCGTATTGTTATTTCATGTTTGTCTTCTTTAGCCGTTGTAGTCTCTTCTGCGGCGAGCCATTTCCCAAACCTGTGGTTGCGCGTGGCCTTGAACGTAGGCTTCGCCGCAACGCGTTCGTGTGGCGATGGAAGGCCCCTTTACAGATTTAAAATTTGGAACCCGAATGGAACCTTGAAGATGCCACTATTCATGGCCAAAAAATTGCTCAAAAGTTTTGTCCTGGCAGAGGCAAGATGCTATTAGAGAACGAATGCAAAGCGCTGCCAGCAGAATATGTAGCACGCGCTTTTCGTTCCAGAATACACAGGCTCTATGGGAGCCGTTTTAGGTGAAGCCTGCTTTACGTTTTGTCCCTAATTCTTGGGCATGTGCTATTACGCGATTAACTTTTACGTGGTTTTGTCCCATGGTGTTGCAGCCTTAAGGTAGCCTGTGCTCACGATGTTACCCTGCTCTGCTGTACCATAGCGAACTGTTTCGCATACTCTCCTGTACTGTACACGTACTCCTACACCTACTGTAGCACAAGTTCGCTAACGCATCCGTGTCGCGTATGGGCTCGTCTAAAAGTTCTGGTTCGAGATCTGGTTATGGATGACCTCTAGTTCCCCAGAACACTTAACGGGATTGTTCTGGTCTGCGCGTCCGCCTCTTCGACTTGGTATTTCCCTGGAGCAGACTCATTGATGCATAATGTAAAACCCCGAGACTAGGGAACACGAAGGGACAGACACAACACGAAGTCTCAAACACAGCTGAAAATTTTACTTCACAAACAAGAAATACATACACAACAGAGGGAAGAGAAACAACCAGTTCAGGACAAAATAGGAGGTCAGTTCGGGTGAACGAGAAGTCTGCTCAAGGCCGAACCGAGGATTATGGATGGGCATAACCTCTTGTGGGAACTGCAGCGCGTCACCCTGGTTTTACATTATGCGTCATCTTCACCAGCTCGCTTGCTTCCTAGCGATTTTTTCATTGTCAGACTCCTTGTTCCGCGAGCTCCGGGCAACCAGGAATCGGTTAACAAAATGCACGGCTATCCACTTCCGTCTGCTGCTCCCAGGCGAATGGACATGGCGAGATAGTCCGTTCCATTGCATCTCGAAGGATGTCGTTGTTTCGTGGATCTTTTTTTTTTTTTTCTCATGAAATTGTTTGGCGACAGTGTTTTCTCCGACAAGCGACGAGCCTTCCTTTGAGACGTTGCATCGGCATCTTCTTAAAAGTACGATAACTTACCCGGCAAGGTTGTGCCGACGGTGCAATGGTACACCGCGCTACATTAGGGGCCTCTGCAAAGAATTGGCGGACACAATACACTTATTGTAGCAGGCACTTTTCGCACGATTTGGTCTTACAGCCCTCACGTCGAACGACAGGCATAATCATTGTCTATTTCTGCTTCCAATATATGGGTAACCTTACTGACACGAGCCCGTTGAGGATGCGCTATGCGTGTGCATAAAATGAGTGTGAAGCCTCAAGTGAAAGATTCCTTCTTCCGTCGCACTATCTGCCTATAATGTGGCCCCACCCTGCGACCGTCTTGACATCCTGTTCTCAAGGCCCTCAAGTCAATTGAATGCAGGTGCTTCGCCAAGAAAGTCTCGTCCACAGGTAGTCCTCCTGTCGTTGACATTACTGATCGCGTTCTGTAGTTGCAGAAACTATTCTGTTCTGGTTTTTAATTTCGTATTCGCGCCGCGAAGCAACTGTGGCTATGAGCGGCGTACAGACGTGGACAGATGGAAAGAGGACAGCAGGAAGGAGCGGGGGACAGGGGGTTAGTATACCTCCTGGGTCGACTTCAAGGGGAACTGTGCCGACATTCGTCTGGGGAGACTGCTGGAAAACCCAGGGAAAACCCCAGACAGCACAGCCGGTGCGGGGATTCGAAACCGCGTCACCTCCTAGTTCTCTCTTGGATGGCGGTCATCCTAACTACTATTCCACGGGAGCTGGTAGAAAGACTCCTCACCAGTCAGCCCAGAGTATAGTAGCGTACCGGCAGCAACCCTTATGTGCCCAATTATGTAGACATCTGTCCGGAGACTTTGCCGGAAAAACAAAGGGAAAACTTCAGACACCACAACGGCCTGTGGGATTCGTCCAAGTGGTTTAGCACGGCTTCGCAGCCGCCACCACCAACGACAGTATGCTCCATGTAACACAATGTCTAGGGCATTGCTTGCGCCTTCTACGCCGAGACTGCGAGACGTGGCAGGAACAATACCGCATGACGGAACGTATGTATGTGACCGATACCGTAATGTTCGTTACCGCTTCAGAGTCAACTTGGCCAAGTTTCTCTTCCGAAAACAGCTTACATATTAAATAAACTAGTTTTAAATATTGGCACTCCCTCTGCAGCTAACCCCATGATGACGTAAGCAAGGAACACGAATGGGAGCACAGCACAGGCGATTGTGTCCAGGGTCGTCTGCTTGGCGTTCGCATCGGAATGTACAAAGTGAAAAGTCTTCGCCGACTTTCGCTTAAGTGTGAGTTCTGACGTGACCATGTTGCGTGGAACACCGTGTTACGTTCCTGGCTGTACGAACACGTCCTACGCTAACCAGAAACAACATTCCGCAAGCCGATCACACAGCAGACGTCGTCCCCCAGTATTCCGACTCGCCAGCTCGCCTGTCGGTCTGTCGGTCGCCAAGGCTGCCAAGGTCCTTCCAGCCGTTACCTGATTGGTCTCGTCCGCGCCAAAGAACGCTCACTGATTGGTCTTGCCCGGATGACGTTTCCAGAGAGGAAATCCCTGAATACTCTCAATATTCGTCGTCTGCTCTTGCCATGTGTTACAACAAACTGCGCAGGAACAAGGCCATCAGTTCGCGTCGGATTTTCGGCGATACTACAAGTGATGAAGGCGGAGTAAAACGGCACTATACCTTCGAACTCGATCGGGACGAATGCGGTAGTTCCTTTAAGACAAATGTCGGCACAGTTCCCTATGAAGTTGGTCCAGGACGCACCATCCCCCCCCCCCTCCGTGACAGTGGTAACGTTGCCCACCTGAGCATGTCCGACTACGGCAAGCAGCTACATTACCACCACCTCCATTTTCAACTGCGTCAATTTGAAAGGCACCACTCAAATTAACGTAACAGCATCTTCGTTAACAAAACTGATAAGTGATACGGTACAACGAATAATTCGGTCGGCAACAGCCTGCTTGAGGCGAGTCCAGGTCGAGCTCCCAAGAGTCGCATAGCAACGTACAGGGTAAAAGAGGAAAATACTTTGATGCAAGAGTCACTGAGATAGGGTGGCCACTGTCGCTGTCGCCCAAGAAAGAGGCAGATTAGGGAAACCGGTGACCTAAAGGAATGGTCACAGCGTGATCCTATTTGTGCCCCTGCATAATTGCGATTTGGTTTCGCGGAAGCGTAATCCTGTTGGCCCCGGTTCCTGGATTTACATCTCTGCATGGGATTTGCGGCAGTGCTGAAATTTATGTTCTCCTGCTGGTCGGATCGAAATGATGTCAGTTTGATGCGGGATCAATGGGACATATTTTAGGAAAATGAATTTCACCCCAATTCATGGTGTACACTGATTGGTTTTTGAGTATGCATGATCTCACGGCGTGTAAAGTGACCCGGACCGGGCTAGTGGATTTCGTACGGGGAATTTTGAATTCTAACTGGGAGTTTGGTTTCAGCAAGACGACGTGTATACATAGATGTTGTAAATACGTAGTGTCTTCACCGCAATTCTGCTGATTCAGCGCTTGACCACGTCCGTACCTGCCTGAAACTGTCGCAGACTTCGTCTTGATCCATCGACCATGCTAGGATTACAGCATTGCGGATATCATCATCATAATCTACCATCGATTGATTGATTGATTTGAAGGAAAAATAAAATTGAGGTTTCTGCTTCACTACAGTGTGAGGCCAGCAACTCCACATCCACTTGTACCAGTTACATCAAAAGTTAGTCCATCATCAGTTTACCGTCTGCCATCATAATCCTCCATTTGTATTATTTGCATTAGTGTTAACGGTCACAAAAAGGCGTACGCCGCGCTTTCTACTCCGGTTACATTCTGTACATCACTCCCGCTTCAAGGCGAAAGTGGGATGTGCGCCTTTTTCTGACAATTAACGTGAATTTAGTGTCATAAAACAATGTACGACTCTCATTTAAGTAAAACTACAAGAGAACACGATATCTTACGCGGTGGAGTTCCGTTTGAAGGGTGCACTTCCAACAGCAGCTGCTGGAGTCGAGATGGTTTTCTTTAAACAGTCAAGAAGATGATTAGTTTTTCTCTGTATTCCTTCTTACTTCTTCGTGAAACGAGGGTGCCGACTGAACGCAGCTTACTTCACAGAGGAGAAAAAAAAAACTTAATAGAGGATCTCATTCGAAATAAGCTGGTGCTTTATTGAAATCCGCCGCGCCTTATTTCTTCCGATGGTTTCAACGTTGGCTTACGCCTTCGTCCCAGGGGCCTCTACGAGGTTGCGGTGTTTCTGAGTCGCAACAGCGCTGGGTTCTGGAAAGCAGATTTCTCTAAAGAATATAGACAGCTGTGCCACCCGTCCGCAGATTAGGGCAATATATTATACGTACATTCTTTTCTCTCGCATTTTTTTTTTCTTTGTCTCGAGCTTTGTCTAACAATACGCTGTTTCATGTCCTTTCGTGGTGTATACGGACGACAGTTTACCAAAGTTCGGAATTATCAACTCGCTTCAGGTTGGGCCGCATTAATCGCTCTGTTGAAGTCGGTGGTCAATAACAGTGTCGGGGTGACTCGTTGCTGTAGCTAGGTCTGTACTCGGAGGAAGTCGGTTCGTTCTTTTCGGTAACTCCGTTGCAGTAACTTCGGGTAAGTTTCAAATTCCTTTTCCTCAGTTCTGCTCCACGAATGACGCGTCCTGTAATGAGACGAAAGACAAGTGAGAGCAGGTTTCACGTGCACGACACGCTGTCTCCTCTCTTGTTGCGAGGTGAAGTCTACGAATAGACCTCCCCCTGTTTGTAAACAAATGACGCCATAGTGTTCGACAGCGCCACCAATTTGGTAGAGTTGAACTACCCTCAAAGCTAGGGGGGCGAACAAGGTCGCGCACGAAAGCCACGGTCTTGAGGGGATTACGATGGTCTCTGAAACGGACGCGACCTTCTGTCCTACTTTTCTTCAATAGGAGGCAGCGAACAAGTACCCATTCGTAGAACCCAGCTCTCCCCTTCCCATCTGTTTCGGTTTTAGTCCGTCTACCAACGCCATGATGACGTTTCTCGGGTAGAGATCTATTCTGTTTTGTCCGCGTCTATAAACCTCTACCCGAGAAACGTCATCATGACGCTTGTAGACACACCGAAACCAAAACAGATCGGAAGGGGAGAGCTGCATTCCACGAATGGGGAATTCTTCGCTGCCTCCTATTGAAAGCAAAGTAGGACCGAAGGTCGCGTCCTCTTCAGAGACCATCGTAATCCCCTCAAGACCGTGGCTTTCAGGCGCGACCTTGTTCGCTACTATCTTTGAACGTAGTACCAAATCCGTGGCGCTGTCGAACACTATGACGTCATTTGTTTACAAACAGGGAGAGGTCTATTCGGAGGCTCCGGTCACAGGTGGCGTTTATTATAGCGGCAATTATGTATTCCAATTGCGGAGGTTACCGAGGAGGTGGATGACATGCCGCACATTGTTCGGTTCTGCGAAATTTCTGTGTTTAGAGTGCAGCTATAGTTGCCAAACTGCCCAATGTTGTCGTTTTTTTTATTCCGTGTTAGCGCCGCGAAGCAACTGTGGATACGAACGGCGTACAGATGTGGACAGATGGAGAGAGGATAGCTGGGGGACAGGGGGGTTAGTACGCCTCCTGGGCCGTCTTCAGGGGGAACTGTGCCGTCATTCGTCTGGAAAGTCTTCGGAAAACTCAGGGAAAACCCCAGACCGCACGGCCGGTGGTAGGATTCTTCCCCACCACCTCCCGGTCTTTAACACGACCTTGGCTATCACCAACGAGCGGTGCGCGTTAGCTCGCTCGGCCATGCCGCTGGTACTGCCAAACGTAAACCGAACAACGGCAATCTGTTCACATCAGTACCACTGTACGCCACCACCCGAATCGAAAAGAAGGGTAATAATATGTAAAAGAGGAAAGGAGTGCGTGTTATACCTTCTATAATGATAGGTCATGTGGCACTATAGTATCTGTAACTTATGGGTATAGGTCAGCACAGCTCCCTGAGAAGTCGGCCCAGGACGCACATCGCACTTCACCCGTCCGGTATCAACAAATCACAAGGCACCCTAGAAACACTTCACAAATAAAATATGCTTTTCCCTTCTACCTCCATTATCATCTGTTATGTTCTGCATGGCCACTGCTTTCTGCTTTCTTTATTGCATGCCATAACTTTATATTACAACTATTTAAAAAAAAAAACTTCGCTCGTTCTGGAATTTTCCCCACGTAACCACTAACCTCCTTATCTTTCACTATGCTTGCCAATTCTTGCCTGTTGTCCCGTTTCGTCAACGTGTTCGTGAACCGTCCATTTTTCTGTAACCGGTCTGTAGCCTAGATCGCTAGTTCACATAATCCCCTCCACACTCTAACAAAGCGGCCATTCACTCCGGCCGTAGAAGCCCGTACGGACCCTTTCTTCCCTCCGGGCTGTTGACCCACAATTCGCATGAACCTTTAAACACGTCACACCTAACCCTTTAAATACCATGCCAATGATGAGGACGGTGCCCAGAAGAAGAACAGTCTCTGTTCGAAATATCGGCGGCTTCTGTCCTGAGGCAACTCCCTTCCTACATCTCTACCAGATCGCTGGATTTCTACCCATCTACATCCCCCCAGAACGTTAGTTGTGACGTAGCCCACCTCTATGAGGCCGACAACAGCAAGCTCTTTCATTTGCACCACCACAACCATGCGTGTAGATCCTACACCGGTGAACGTCTCGGGAGCCGAGGTGCTAATGCAGGATCACAGACACTTTGAGCGGTTGATTACACAGTCTCTCCTTTGAAAACAAAGACAGCGTCCCCTTTCTTCCTCCACATGTAAGCGTCCACAAATCGTAGCCATAAAAGACAGTCGTTAGTACAGAACCACGGATCGCTCGGGGATTCCTTGAACCGCACCTCGGGGAGCCATTTTATGGGCACGGTTTTGTTGGCGCCATTTCAATGCGTTGACCCAAGAAGGACATTGCCAGGCGGAAGCGGTGCCGCACAAAATATCGGCTCACCCGCCGGCGAAGAATGGACCCAAAAGCCCATTCCTATGGATGCGGCCGCATGCTGTGCATTCATGCAGGCGGGAGAATATAGAGAGCCCCCTTTGTGCACGTAATGCCCCCATATAGGCCTTCTCAAGCCCACCGACTGAATTTTAATCATCTCGGCAAAACCACAAAATACCCGTAAGACCATGAATTGCGTTCTTATCCTCATAAAATTTTGCAGCCTCCGCGGATCGGATTGGAAGGTAGGTAAAATAAAAGAAACCGCATATATCCGATGCGTGAGGACCGAGGATATACTTATTTCCTGCCGGGAGAGTTCCAGCCACTAGAGGCACAGCCTTCACACGTCGCGCATGCATATCCGTGTATGTCTTCCTTTCTAAAGGGGCGGAGCTAGCGCCGCGACGTAGACGTTCCGTCACTGTGCATTGACGCGAGGGACGTCCCCACGGAATATTCTAATGAAAGAAAAAGCAAAAAGAAACTGCTCGCGTAACGGCAATTTCGCCGCGTCCTGTGTTGAACATTCGCACGGCAACGGAATATTGATTGGAAGATAGCCACCGTTGTTCCAATTCCTAAAACAGGTTGCAAACTAAATATTGCAAATTACCGGCCGATATCCCTTCTGAGCACATGTAGTAAAGTATTAGAACATATCGTATATAAGCATATTTCAAAATATCTGGAAAGTAAGAATTTCTTCTGTACCAGTCAACGTGGCTTTCGCCACGGTCTAAGCACAGTGACACAGCTTGTGAACACTACCCATGATCTTGCGAAAGTTGTAGACGCTCGTGGACAAGTCGACGTTATTTTTATGGATTTTGCTAAAGCATTCGACAGAGTCTCTCACAGGAAATTATTATTAAAGTTGAAGTAAATTGTAAGCGATGAAGTCTTTACCTGGTTTTCCAATTACCTTGACAATAGAAAACAATTTGTCCAAGCGAATAACGCCGACTCGTCCTTCGTAACAATTACATCCGGTGTTCCCCAGGGCTCGGTCATGGGTCCTTTGCTGTTTTTAATTTCCATAAATGATGTTGGTATGGGTATCGATGTTAAAATGAACTTTTTTGCCAATGACTGTGTATTGTATAAGGAGATCAATGACGGTGATGACTATGCATGTTTAAATAATTGTTTGCAGAAAATGGCTGTCTAGTGTGAGACATGGCAGTTACCTCTTAACATAAATACGTGTATGGTCGTGAGTGTCACTCTCAAAAGGAAACCGCTCACCTTCAATTATTGTATTAACTCAGTGAATCTCTCAATGGTCTTAGAATACAAATACCTGGGCGTTTTTCTTACATCAGACTTGCGCTGCAATAAGCACATCCAATACATAACAAAGAAGGGTAACAAGAAATTATGGTTCTTAAAACGTCATTTTCGTGAATGCACAGCTGATACTAAGTTAACGGCATTCAAAACCTTGGTCCGTCCTATTCTGGAATATAGTGATATTGTTTGGGACCCTTACACCATTGCGAATATTCGACTTCTTCAATCCGTTCAAAGGAAAGCGTTACGTTTTATTTTTAGGTCGTACCATCGTCTCACTTCAGTTACTCCTCTTTACACACGGAATGGCTTAATACCGCTGGAAGTGCGTAGAAAGACCCATAGGCTCCAGTTCCTTTTTCAATTATTCAATGGTCAATTGTGAATCCATCATCAGGACCACATCACTCCACACGCACCCAGACGAACACGGCTAAGCCATCAGCGCACACTCAAATCATTCCAGTGCAGGACTGACTGCTTTAAATATTCTTTCTTTCCTCGAACCGTCGAAGAATGGAATTCTCTGTCATCTGCTCAGGTCTCACACCGCTCTGTCACGGCATTTGTGAAAGGCTTAAACGCGTTTACATGATGTGATATATGTGTCTTGTTGTCAATTAGTTTGCACTTTCTGTGCCCCTCCTACTTGGACCCTTTCAGGGTTTGTAGTATTTTATAAATAAAATAAAATAAATATTAGGAATGGGGTATGCACACATAGCAGACGACACCATCGACCCTGTCGTCTGCTATGGACATATAACGTTTCTGAACTGCAGGATATATCCCATGGAAACAAGAGCATGAAAACACACGACGTTGAGTCCTACAGTTTGCAACCGCTTTTACCGCTTTACCGTTTTGCGTATGCGGTCGGCCTCTCTCTCATCCTGACCGACGAGGAAGCTATCGGGAATGTTCTCCAGGTAATTGAAAGCTACGGTAGGGTTTCTAATGCAGATCAATAGAGATAAAAGCGCACTACTTTTCGTCAACCTCATCCCGTCGTGCTCCGCACCGTTTGGTATTCCTGTGAAGAATGCCGTGCGCGTTCTTGGGTATGATTTCCTGCCTTCAGGAATATCTCCCAGCACCTGGGCACGTGTCCATATACGTAGTATTCCTGTGCTCCGGGACTTGAAAGAGCTCGTACTCCCCATTACCTGCAGAGCGCGCCTTGCTGCGTCTTGGTTTCTGAGTAAATATTGGTATTTAGCCAATATCTTCATCCCTCCGCGGACTGCTCTTCAGGCCGCTACACGTGCGGCGTTTCAGTTTATCTGGGGCGGTTCAGTAGAATGGGTATCAAGAGGTCGTATGTATCGGCCTCGCGTAGATGGCGGCCTTTTGGTGCCCGATTTCAAATTGAAGTGCCTTGCCTTAGGTCTGCGCGCGGTCTTTCAGGGTCTCCTAGAGCAGCGGCATCCTGCTCAGGGTCTACTAACTTTTCTGTTAGGACCCGACATTCGTTTTTTTTCTGAGCTGACACACACTCGCCCGCGCTCAGAGTGCGTGGCTCCCCACCTGAAGGCATACGTTGTGGCAATGCGCAGCCTGCGAGCTTCTTTCCCTGATAATGACATAACATCATGGCCCGTGCGGCGCCTTTACATGGCACTTCTTGCGCTTAATCGGCCACCCCCGAACTCGACGCCTATTCAGCGCCACATAGCGTGGCGTACGACCACTGCTGGCTGGTTGGACGCCCGGCGGGCCAGTCTTCAGTGGCGCTTAGCGCATGACGTCTTGCCGCTGCGTGAGCGTTTTTCCCGTTTTGGTGTAACGTCACCCGGCTGACCCTTCTGCGAGTACAGGGAGTCAGCAGAACATGCTTTCAGTTTATGTTTTTTGCCGGGTGCCCTGTGGCATCGTGTAGCAGGCCTCTATAGCCTGACGGATGTTGAGTGGAGCACAGTTCGTGGTCTGTACCCCCCCCCCCCCTCTCGCAGCGGGATAGGCGGCAATTTGTGCTCTTGGTGATCGAAATCAACTACCAAGTGTGGATTTCACGCTGTCGACGAGTGCACGCGCAGGAGAGCCGCAGTGTGCAGGAGGTGATTCGGCTAGTTAACGCCGGTATTCGCAAAGTTCTTTGCAGGGAGCGTGCGGTACTTGGAGCAGTTGAGTTTCACCGTCGCTGGATGACCTCTGACATCCTCTTCAGGGTGGACAATGGCAAGTTCCATGTTAATCTATGAGATGTCCACATCCTCGTGTTGTTCTCCCACTTGCAGCTTTCCAGTGTCATGGACTGTTGCATGGCGAATACGGATTGCTATACGGATACGTATAGCAATCTCTGACCAGCCTTAGTCGCTGGGTGAGAGTTGGTATTCAGAATGTTGTTCGAGTCTATTTGAGATGCTGCAGGATCCTGCCCCTGTGGCCGGCCTTCCATTTGATGCCAATACACTCTCCTACAGTTTGCAATACGAGTCAACATCACCTAGGGACAAAGCCTGATCGCTTGAGCGACGTGTCGCAGCAAATAAGAGTCCACCAATCGTATTCAATCCAATCGTTTGCAATCGTATTCGGCGATGCACTTGACCAGTAACGTGTGAGTCGCTATATCGGTAGCATGTGCCTTTTAGACGCGGACGCCGTTACGATGCCGCCATCTTCAGGCGATGTCAGCAGTGCGACCTCCATCTACAATGCAAGCGGGACGTGCACTAGACAACCAAAAAGCTACCTACTACTCTCGGGATTTTCGAAAATATGGTACAACGGGCCAGGTACAGCAACAACGTGGTCATACGAGCCCTTAACGTGCAAGACCTGAATGCACATGTTACCGACATAGGGACAGACCTGGTACTGGCCAAGTGTGACGTCCTCGCCCTCTTGGCGACCTGGACCAACCCAACGCGACATATGGAAGGCTTGTGATGCGTTTTTCATGTCGAGAGAGGAAACAGCCGAAGTGCCGGTGCAGCCATAATCTCGAGAAGTGACGACACTATAAAAAAGAGAGCCCTGAAAAAAAAAAACGTTCAAGATAGTTACTCTAAAAAGCAGACAAGGTAGAACACGTCGTAGCCGCTGGCATGTTCTACCTTGTCTACTTTGAGAGTAACTACCTTGATCGTTTGTCTTCTCGTCGTAGCCGTAGCGTCGTAGCATCCTAGCTTCTCGTCGTAGCCTCTGGCAGCTCATGGCACACATTCCCCACGGCGTTAGTCGTGACGTTGCCCGCAACGGCGAGCTCCTTCACCGCTATTGCCACCACCACCGTAGCCGCTGGCATACGAAGTTGGTGATGAAGCATGCGCCGTAGACAGGGAGAGGGGGATGATGTTTGGGGAAGGCTCGGTCAGGCCTGCTGGGGGGTAGCAGCTCGGTGCACCCACAGGAGGGGAAGAGTGAAGGGTTAAAGGGAGAGGGGAAAGGCGATGGTGGTACAGGAGAGGGAGTGGTGTGCAGTCTCTCTTGCTCTGGGAATCGGGTAGTCGCGGGGAATCACCCACCACAGCAAACACACGAGTACCCCTCAGTAACCTTCATTCTGTACCATGGTAACCGCCAGGATGAAGGCGAAGTTACCCCCCACCCCCATTCCTCGTAGAAGTGGACTAAAAGGATGACCCCACCCTCATCGTGCTTGTATACATTACATGGGGATCCTCTAAAGGCAAGATCAAGAGATTTCTTCTAGCTCAACTTTTCAATTACTTTACAAGCAACACCCTCGTAGAAAACTTGAAGGAACACAACGTGCCCGTGACAGTCATGGGAGACTTCAACACGGACATTAAAGGGAGACTCCGGGACAATCCGAAACTATTATAATGGCGTTATAAATAAGTTCAATACATTCTTCGGAAATGAGAAATAAAGTTGCTTTCGCAGTCGGGGACTCGTTAGTTGCCAAAAGAGCTCGGAAGCTCAAAACGAAACCGAAACTTCGGAGGGTTCTCCCTCCTACCTCCCACCATGCGTGACGCCACCGGTAGTCTCGCGTGGGGCACCGGCTATTTTTCGGGCACGCGCTTTGTAATTTCTTCGTGTCACATGAATGACCAGTCATCTGCTTCCTCGATTTCGTTCTAAAATATTCGCCAGTGGTAAAAGCAAAGCCTACAAAAGGCGTACACGAGGAATACCGGTGAGGTGAAGTCCAGTGTTGCTGGATTGCTTTTCCGTGGAGGAGCGCCTAATCGCTCGAAGGAAAATGGTAAAACATGTTTTTATGTACAAATTAACTTTCGAAGCTTCAGGTTCTTCAGGAAAAAAAGTTTGCGCGGTACATGTTAGCTTTGCAGGTGACATCGCACACCACTCTTTTCACTGCAAGGAATTAACATCGGAGCTTTCTTGTGGATAGCAAATCTTTCAGTCGGTCCATGTCCTAGATTTCAGTGTTTGTGGAATAGGCGAATAGTTCGCACTGGTACACTCCATGATCTCTGGTCTCTAGCTGGGGCACTTCCTGACCGAACAGACCTATTCTCATTATAGAGATCTATTTGTAACTGGCCTGGATCCTGACTATCTGCAATATTAAGACCCCGTGAGAAGCTAAAGGAACAGGAAATGAAATCGGGACAACATGTCGACGACAATCGGTGAATAATGATTTCCACTAAACTTGTAAAAAAAATTACCGGCGTACGTTTATCGGTGCTTTTCGGTAAACACCGAAGACCGGGAGCCCTATTATACGCAACGGATCGCGAAAACTCTTCTTGCAGCATTGATTGTGACAGCAACCACAGCCCTACGTATGGATGGACTACGCTCTTCGGATCTTCCGTGCAGAAGCCAGCTCCTCGTCAGTATCGTAGGTGTTGTCACGAGCTACTTTACCACCTGGTGGTGGTGGTGGTAGTGGCGGTACGATCTGGCCAACCACAGGCTCCGTCGTGCTCATGCGCTACACGGAATGTAAGAAAATGAAAGAAGATTCGTTCGTAACGCCCGTGACATGCGCACTGCACTGACAGTTGTCTCAATCATCCACCATTAACTTCGTTCCTGCTCCTTTCCTTATAACATCTATTGCTCTAATCAACTGTACACTTCAACTATTTACACCTATGCAGCCGTCCTCGCTTGCTATGACGAAACGAGATGCCCAACCAAAACCGACGATGCTAACCTTTTTTATTGACCTTCCCGTCTGCTGAAAAAATAATAATTGATAGGGAGGTATCTTGGGAGTAACTTCAGAAATGAGCACAAGTTACTGCCAAAAAGTATTTAAATGAGGACACTAAATAGTGCATTTTAAAAGTGTTTGTAGGATACCAAGTTATTCCTAAAAGGACTTAAGATCGATATCTAAGAAATATCTAAGTTATACGTGCAAGTTCGAATATTGGTGACCCAACAACAACAACATTTCTGCTCACTCCTGTCACTTTTTTTTTTTTTTTTGAAAACATTTATCGCCGTTCTCTCGTTACCTTTTTGAAGTTTAGGAAGTGTAAGAAAAGGACCCATCAGCGTCAGCGACTGTTGTCCACCTTGATATATCGGCTTGACGTTACGTACCCATTCAGCGTTACATTGGTACAGGTCTGTCCCTTGGTTTGCTGAGGTGTCGGGGGGGTACGCCGTCTTTATGGGAGTTTGCGTAAATGTAAAGCGCCCCCAAAAGGGGGCGTTTGCCGCTGTCCTCCTACCACGCGCAATAGAAGAGCAGTCTCTAGCCTCAGGTTTCTCCTTGGCATCCAGAGGACAGTACGAATCGGGGTAGGGTACAACAATTAAATCAGAACAGCAAAATGAATAAATAAATAAATAAATTGCGTCATCATCATGTCAACACCTTGTTGTCGTTATAAGACCAAAATAATAAAAATGATCAAAAAACGTGATCACGCGAATTCAAAAACCTGAGCACCAGCTTCGCAGCATGTTTTTATCTTTTGCTATGATTCGCGCACTTATTTTTCTACCATTTCGTGCGAATTCAGAAGCCGCACGAAAGCGATGCATCAATCAAGTCTCTTTTTGGGGTATATACTTGCGTGAGCACACACACATGTATTGCTTGCGACACGGTTGTCTGGAATAGCCTGTCAGTAGTTCTACAGCCCATATTTACTTAATTGCCATCGGAAATGTTGTTCCAATAGTGTGACCGTATGGTGCACGTGTTTATTACTCAAAATAAATTATCTTGCAACAACTGGAGATTTGAGATGGGATAAACCGCAGGGTGCTCATTTGAGACAAGCGTGTCGGAAGCAGTACCTGAACTGCTTGCATAGCTTTTTATATGTATTGCCATCATCGTGGAAGACCAGCCATATTGGCTGGCTCCCTTTAACGCAACAAACGCACTAGTCTACAACCATCGCAATGCCAACACCCGAAGACGAGCTCACGGCAGGTCTGGGATTGATGTACGTGCTAGATGCCACCTCGCAACAAACCAAAACTCACGGAGAGTTGCTCGTGGGACAGCAGCACGAAGGATATTAGAAGCAGATGACATACCTACCATTGCTTTCTTCGAAGAGGGTTGCTGATGTTTGCCACCGCCTACCAAGCTGGACGGCCCCAAGAACTGCTCTCTCTCTGTATAACACTCTACGGATGCCCGCTCTGACCCTGTTCAGTACCTCAACGGCGGTGCGAGCACGGCCACCGTGCACAGTTATGCAGCGTGCTATCCAGACCTGGTAGTTTATTTCTACCGCCAGGAGTACTAACTGGCGTCTATCGCCGACCGGAACTGGGAGCGAGCTCAGTAACTGGACCGTGCCCCGCCGAATGAACGGAATGCCGTAAAGCACCTCAGCCTTGTGCCACAAAAAATCCGGGAGTAGACAGTTGCGAAAAGCGTGCTCCGACGTTTCAAAGGTAGGGCAGAAGGGGCAAAAAGGCCTGGTCAAACCGAAGCGGGACAACCTGTCCCTTGGAGGTAAAACGTCGTGCGCAAGACGCCACTGCAAGCTTGCACGGCGCGCATCCAACCAGCCGGCCGTAATATGAGGCGAGGCACAGCCGAGCTCGCCGTCGGAAGGAGCTCCAGAAGAGCGGCATAAAACTGCTTGACGGACCAGACAAAGAAATCCTCCGACGGGAATGATGCGCGTAGGCGACGGACGTTCAAAACGTACTCTCTCAAGTGCGAGGCCACAAACTCAGAGCGCGGTCTATTCTGCACAAGCGTGCGAAACAGACGTACGTCTGGACCTAAGCAGTATTGCAGGAGATCGTGGGCGGGGTGACCAGGGTCACTAAGGCCGTCAAAAATTGCCTTTATCCCGAGCGCAAGACACTTGATTTTTACGTGCGGATCCCGCAAACCGCCAACCTCTCTCGGCTGGTACATACGTGCACGGGATACCTACTCAGCTCCGTTGCCCCAGATGAACCGAAAGGCCGTACGACTTGCTGCAAGGAAAACCAGACGAGGCGGAAGGCAAACTGTCCCGTGATACCAGTATTTGCTCAGGAACCACGACGCAGCCAGGCGAGCTCTACAGGTGAGAGGGAGCACTAGGCCCCCTAAATCCGTGAGAACCGAGACGCTGCGCTCGTGAACACGCAACCAAGAAAGAGAAGAGACCCCAGTCCTGTTATAGTGAATACCGAGAATCCGCACCTCATTCCTAACAGGGATCCCGAATGGAGACGGACAAGAGGGAGTGACATTAATGAACAGCGCAGCGCTTTTTTCTCTGTTGATTCGCGCATACGATACTCGACCGTATATCTCTAAAATAAAGAGAACACGACCTATCGAGTCCTCGTGACTGAGGATTACGCGAAAAGTGGGAGGTTCCACGAGCCTGCCAACGGAAACATAACAGGTCGAAAGGTTTCTAGGAGGGGACTAAACACCATGGGATCTTCGAGCACCTTCGAACATTACGCGACTGCTAGAGGCGGAGGTAGAAGAACAACATTCCCGGTGTGCGCAGCAGCAGCGTCAGCCGTGATAAACTATAACCGAAGCAGACGACGCAGCAGTGTCCTTCGAAGTTCCCATGCTGCTTTGTACCGCGCGCTCGGCGGCGCGCGCATCTTTGTAAAATCGTCTATTGAAGTGAGGATTGCTGTTCAGTATCCTTCTACATTCCTACAACAGAACTTCGCCACATAGCACGCTCAAGGTCAAGCACTGCACAGAATGACGCCGTTAGCACTCTTGACTTGAGAATAGAGCGCATGATGTACGTCTTTTTTGTAATGATTAACAGTGTCCCACAAGGGCGTTCTCCTCCAATTTTTAAAGGTACTGTAAAGCAGTACCGATCAAATGTCATTTAGTGTGGCTATTCGATAGTCCAAGCCACCAGGACAAAAACTGTGCAAGCTTCATTCCAATCGACGGTGCAGTTAATTAGAAAATTACAATTAAAGATTACGGGCAACATGTACTAGGTATTCGAAATGAATCCGTACTCCTGACACATACGGCGGCAACCACATTGCATGCGTATAACACTGGGCCCGACATAACAATTAATCCACCACAATCCACCATAAAACCCGCCCCTGCAATCCACACAACGATCCACATCTGAGGAGAAACGGATAAGCGAACTGAAATGAAATGCTGAGCCGTTGAAAAAAAATGTGTCAGACGTTCAAGAAGCCAGACAGCGTCGGGACTTGTTTGTTCACAGAGGTTCACAGAGAGAGTTTGTTCGTTCGAAAGAGGCCGCGAACAAAAGAAGCGCGCAGGCGCAGCAGAGAAGTAGGGAGAGCCCCCATCGAACAGCGGCCAGCACTGGGTTACTTCGCAAAAACAGGGGTTAACAGGTTAAACTGTTAACAGTGGGCTCGGCAACGCGATGTTGTGCAAGTCTCGTCTAACTTGTACTCTCTTTGTTATCCAGTTGCTGATATACAGATCAGGCTTTGATGCTCCTTGTGAACCTATCCAGCTTCTGCAGTACATTGCTACTGATTACGATAACGCCAGTTTACCTGGTTGCACGTGGAACACAAGCCCTTTGGGACTCTCTGGAACTGATCTTCGAGCGACACCTACATCTGCCTTAAAAGAGCGGCACCGAGATAACAACATCAGTGGGCTCGGCAACGCGATGTTGTGCAAGTCTCGTCTAACTTGTACTCTCTTTGTTATCCAGTTGCTGATATACAGATCAGGCTTTGATGCTCCTTGTGAACCTATCCAGCTTCTGCAGTACATTGCTACTGATTACGATAACGCCAGTTTACCTGGTTGCACGTGGAACACAAGCCCTTTGGGACTCTCTGGAACTGATCTTCGAGCGACACCTACATCTGCCTTAAAAGAGCGGCACCGAGATAACAACATCAGTGGGCTCGGCAACGCGATGTTGTGCAAGTCTCGTCTAACTTGTACTCTCTTTGTTATCCAGTTGCTGATATACAGATCAGGCTTTGATGCTCCTTGTGAACCTATCCAGCTTCTGCAGTACATTGCTACTGATTACGATAACGCCAGTTTACCTGGTTGCACGTGGAACACAAGCCCTTTGGGACTCTCTGGAACTGATCTTCGAGCGACACCTACATCTGCCTTAAAAGAGCGGCACCGAGATAACAACATCAGTGGGCTCGGCAACGCGATGTTGTGCAAGTCTCGTCTAACTTGTACTCTCTTTGTTATCCAGTTGCTGATATACAGATCAGGCTTTGATGCTCCTTGTGAACCTATCCAGCTTCTGCAGTACATTGCTACTGATTACGATAACGCCAGTTTACCTGGTTGCACGTGGAACACAAGCCCTTTGGGACTCTCTGGAACTGATCTTCGAGCGACACCTACATCTGCCTTAAAAGAGCGGCACCGAGATAACAACATCAGTGGGCTCGGCAACGCGATGTTGTGCAAGTCTCGTCTAACTTGTACTCTCTTTGTTATCCAGTTGCTGATATACAGATCAGGCTTTGATGCTCCTTGTGAACCTATCCAGCTTCTGCAGTACATTGCTACTGATTACGATAACGCCAGTTTACCTGGTTGCACGTGGAACACAAGCCCTTTGGGACTCTCTGGAACTGATCTTCAAGCGACACCTACATCTGCCTTAAAAGAGCGGCACCGAGATAACAACATCAGTGGGCTCGGCAACGCGATGTTGTGCAAGTCTCGTCTAACTTGTACTCTCTTTGTTATCCAGTTGCTGATATACAGATCAGGCTTTGATGCTCCTTGTGAACCTATCCAGCTTCTGCAGTACATTGCTACTGATTACGATAACGCCAGTTTACCTGGTTGCACGTGGAACACAAGCCCTTTGGGACCCTCTGGAACTGATCTTCGAGCGACACCTACATCTGCCTTAAAAGAGCGGCACCGAGATAACAACATCAGTGGGCTCGGCAACGCGATGTTGTGCAAGTCTCGTCTAACTTGTACTCTCTTTGTTATCCAGGTTAGTAAACGCAATACCACGTCTTGCACAAGCAATAGTCTAACCCTAGTAGTATTGCCGAGCCCAGAGTGTTTAAAGAATGAGTTTTGTGAGTGCATTGATATATGTAACTCGTTATTGATGCTGGCTGGCGATGTGGAAACCAATCCAGGCCCTATAGATGACGTTATTAAGCAAATTGCGAGTGATGTTAAATCTATAAAAGTCTCCCAATCCAGTACCGACTCAGCACTGACGGCTATAGATAAACGGTTGTCTTGTATAGAAAACCAAATGGTTGAGTTCGGTTCCTGCATTACAGCTATCGAGGACTGTAAAGTTGAAATTGAGGCATTAAGAAAGACTGTTCTTAACCTGGAGCTGAAGATAGACGATCTAGAAAACCGCTCACGGAGGAATAATTTGATTATATACGGGATACCTGAGGAGGCAGGAGAAACTACGACTCAACTTCAAGCAACAGTGTCCCACAAATTGTTCTCAGAAAAGTTGGGACTGTCTCCCTTGTCGATCGAAAGGATACACAGAGTTGAGAAACCCACGCCCGCCAGGACCCGTCCTACCATTGTTAAATTTTATAATTACAACGATAAATTAGAGGTGCTCAAACATTGCTCAAAACTGAAGGGTACAAACTTCTCTGTCTCAGAAGACTACTCAAAACGAGTAAGGGTTATTAGGAAAAAGCTATGGGACAGTGCAGCTGAAAACCGGAAAAACGGTGATAGTGTGCGGTTATCTTTTACACGACTCAAGGTAAACAACACTGTATTTGAGTGGGACCTGAAGACAGATAGGAGAGTGGAAGTCTCTTTGCACACGAACGACTGACGGTCGGCACGTGCAGAATCTTCTGTTGCTGCCACAAATGATCTATGTAAAATCTTGCATGTCAATGCTAGAAGTATATTAAATAAGAAAACCGACTTAGAATGCCTATTAATTGAACACAAGCCTGACGTTTTAGCAATCACTGAGACATGGTTATCTTCTGACATATCTTCAACTGAGTTTGCCATTAACGACTATGACGTCCTTAGAAGGGACAGGGGGGCTCGTGGTGGCGGTGTTGCGCTTCTCATATCTAAGTCACTGTCGTATTCTGTAATCGCACCATCTTCTGTGATTGTGAAACACTGTGGTGTAAGTTACAGACTGACAGAGGGAACGTATATGTAGGTGTTGTCTACAGGCCACCGTCTTCAAATAAGAAAGTATTAGACAGTTTACGTCGATACATGTTCAGCTCACTTGGTGTGGATGCTAGAATTGTACTGTGTGGTGATTTTAATCTCGACGGTATTGATTGGGATGCTATGTTCACTGGAAGTTGTAGGGAAAGAGAGAGTGCGGACCTTCTGCTAAACATTATGTCAGATTTCAGCTTGACCCAGTTACTGAGAGAACCCACAAGAGTAACAGATAATTCATCGTCCCTTCTAGACCTCGTGTTTGTGAGCTGCCACTTAAATAATTATACCTGTGAACTTGTAGATGGCCTCGCTGATCACAAAATGACTATTCTATCCTTACAAGTAACACCAGTTTTGAACCAAAAAGGGAAATACCTGTTCTTTCCTAATTTTGCGCGTGCTGATGACGTAAGCATAATTGATTTCTTGGAGAGGGAATTTGACAGATTCAGATCTCTTTCGACAGACGTCAATATTAATGATCTCTGGTGTTCTTTTCGAAACACCGTTACGTTTTGCATAACCAACTATGTGCCCCTAAGTAAAAAGAGGACTCATCGAAAGAGTCCCTGGATTACCAGAGAAGTTATCCACATTAAGCGTCGTCTGAATCGACTCCACAAACGTCGTCCTGCTAGTCGCATGGCTATTGTGAGTCTACGGGCAGAATTGAAGGCAACAATAGCGAGAAATAAACAGCTTTTTTATAGAGTTACCTTGCCAACTTTTATTCAGTCCTCTCCAAAAAAGTTCTGGAGGTACCTCACTCCTAAGAAAGCTCCTCAAACCCAAATTATGACAAGATCTGATGAGTACCTTCCAGATACTTTCAATGCCTATTTTTCTTCCGTCTTTTCGGTGGAGAACGGAATTGTCCCTTCCTTTGCAAGTCATGGTTTTCCTGCTATGAAGGACGTTTTGTTTTGCAGCGAGGGCATACTTTCTCTTCTCCGAAATTTGGATGTAAAGAAGAGTCCAGGCTATGATGGGATTGATAATCACTTCTTGAAAAGATACGCCGATTGGGTCTCCCTGTATCTCCAAATAATATTTACTAGAGCTTACACAACAGGTCAGATACCGTTTGATTGGAAGGTTGCAAAGGTAATACCAGTTCCCAAGAAAGAGACAGCAAGAGATGTTCAGTCTTATCGACCTATTTCTCTCTTGTCCACAAGCTGCAAAATATTCGAACACATCCTTAGTAAACACATGGCTTCGTACCTTGCGGAATACAGACTTCTTTCTCGTTATCAGTATGGTTTCAGATCTGGTTCAGGTACTGTAAACCAGTTAGTCGAATTTGTACACGACCTTTCTATTTCCGTTAATCGAAACAAACAAACTGATGTTATATTTCTTGACCTTGAAAAAGCTTTCGACAAGGTGTCACATTCTAAACTTCTACGCAAGGTCAAGGCCATCTTTAAAAACGACAAGCTATATGGTTGTTTGCTGTCTTATCTATCTGATCGTTTCCAGTTTGTCAGTTTTGAAAACAGCCCTTCAGCTATGACGTCGGTCACTTCTGGGGTCCTCAGGGTTCAGTTTTGGGTCCATTACTATTCATAACTTTTATTAACGACATTGCTGAAGGCATTAGTGCTAACATCAAGTTGTTCGCGGACGACTGTGTGTTATACCGTGAAATATCTTCAGGAGACGACCATGAAGCTCTGCAGTTATTATTAAATAAAATTTTGAGCTGGTGTGACTTATGGCAAATGAGCATTAATAGGAGCAAAAGCGTAGTTATGAGCGTGACTACAAAACGGTCTCGGTTGATACATGACTATACTATAAACGGTGCGGTAATGAATCGAGTATCAAATTATAAATATCTAGGTATAACATTTACCGACAGCTTGAACTGGAATAGTCATATAACAGAGACTGTTCGGAAGGCCGGTACCCGCCTCAATTATTTACGTAGGACCTTAAAAGACGCAGATTCTCACACGCGGCTAATTGCGTACAAAGCACTAGTACGATCAGTTATGGACTACGCTTCGGTGGTATGGTTCCCTGAGCAGCAGAATAAAATACATATGCTTGAAATAATCCAAAGAAGAGCTGTTAGATTTATTTATGGCAGATATTCGCGTTATGACTCCCCCTCGCAATTACTCCACCTCGCGGGACTGACACCATTGTATCAAAGGACTCGAATTCAGCGACTTAAGCTACTATGGCTCATAATAAATAACCATACCTGTATTAGGCCTTCTGATTATATTACATTTAACACAACTGGTAGCCACCGAACGAAACATAGCAAATCCATTAAACAATTATTTTCTAGGACTAACTGCCTTATGTACTCTTTCTTTCCGCTGTCCATTCAGGCATGGAACGGACTGACGGAGGAAATGGTACGGTGTGACACCTTGTCGAGTTTTATGCTGGCGATCGCAAATTTATAGGTAGAGTGTGCTGCTACATTTGTTGTAATCTTATGTGAAGGTTGTATGCGTGTGTAGATGGTTTTTGATATATGGTATATACATGTGTTCGAGGTTCATCTAAATTTTCTGTATATCCGCGGCTGCTACGGAGCAAGATGTTTTTCCGTGTGTATGTAATCCCACTCCTTCTTTGGCGTCTAAGACGCTAGAAGTATAAATAAATAAATAAATAAATAAACAGGGGTTTCAGAATGCATAGGTAAACAGGAAAACTAATAATATTGTTACTAAAATAACGAAGTTCCGATGTCATTGTGTGTAATACCAATTTTCAGTGTTGCCCGCTGTACAGGGGGTTGTTTGACACCAGGCGTCGCACCGCTCCACTACGCCGCATCTTTCATGGCAAATAAAAAATATTTATAGCGCGTTGTCGGTCGTATGGTTCCGCATATGGTATTTAGAAGCAACAAAGTCTCTAGTCACATCACCGGAATATCATGCTGTCTACTGCTTTACAGTACCTTTAAGAGAACGACGTCATTCGGAATTATGATTGGCTAGTAGCTTGTTACGCTTGTTACGTTAATAGCAAGCCATCAGACTGGCTGACATTTCCTCTTCTCTCTTTTTCCCCCATTAAACATATTCTTCCCCCTTCTGTTCTAGGAGCTGGTCATCTCACGTCGAGGCTAGGAGCTACCCGGGTTCGAATCCTGCTGTCTGGGGTTTTTCCTGGGCTTTCCTCAGACGCTGTCAGACATATGTCGGCACATTTCCCTTAGAAGTCGGCCCAGGACGCACATTCTCCCCAGAGCGTTAGTCGTGACGTTGCCCACATTTGTGAGGCCGACAACGGGGAGCTCTTTCACACGCACCACCACCACCACCATCTGTTCTTGGAGTGTCGATGAAATGTGCGAAAATGCGGAAACACCCTAAGTAAATGTTCAAGCGCATGGGAACAACTAATATGGCAGGTGCCATATCGATGTACCTCTTCACTCTAATAACAGAGCTTCACTGCGTAACACGCTCAAGGCTATCAACCATTTTTAATGATATCGCTCTGTCTCCTGATTTGATGAGAATGTCGGACGTGTGCACTCTTTTTAACACTTCGCGTACGTGTGAAAAGTTACAGGTGGCGGGTAGGTGGTTGCGATGGCGGCTTCTCGTTGCTGGTTGCTCTCACTAATGTGAGCAGTGTCAGGACCCAAGTCTAGATGAGAGGATGACATATGATAAAAAGGTGTAAACTAGGTATAAACATTAATTGGAAGCTGCCGATTAATATAGATAAGACCAAAATCATGTCTTTCGCACGCTTTGCCATTCAGGAACATACATACTGTATAGGCCCCCACCATTCTCCAGCGAGTACTTTCCTACAAATTTCTTGGTGTATACTTTTCACACGACGTGTCTTGGTCTAAGCAACTCCCGTCCATCATCTCCAATGCAAGCCACACCCTGGACTTCTTACGCCGTGAGTTGTTTCATTGCCAATCCATTCTTCAAATTACCGCCTACACCGCACTGGTAAGACCAACATTGGAATATGCCTCGGCGATAGGGGTGCATACCAAGACACCCGGAAGGAGTGCTATTGAGGCAGTTCAGGACAGGATTGTTCGTTATACCTCGAACAATTACTCTTACAATTGTAGCATCTCACCCCTGAAGGCTCAGCTCTCCTTATACACTCAGTTGTCTCGCGACGTAAACCCCCAATTATAATCTCCTTATACACCCTAGACCTGCGCCGTACAATCTCTGGTCTTTCTCTTTTTCACCAAATTTTTCACAACAGCTTTCTGAACACTTTAGACACTTTAGATAATCCTACATTTATCTCTCCTATAGGGTTGACTGCACCTTTAAAGCCCAGCCCACATTTTTTACCAGCTATTACTTTTTACCAGGTTGTCGAACCGAACCCGAACCCGAACCGGAGCAGAAGCGAAAAAAATAATAGCGGTAACCGGTTCGCAACGAAACGGTTCGGACATAAAAGAAGTCAGCAGAGTTCAAGTGCCGCTCAGTCCCCGAACGTGGACACATTTGTCTCCATAGCGTGGATTTCGCAAATTCTCATTTAGAAGTCAAACGAGGGCGTATAGTAAGTATGCTTTTACGTCTTTTTTAACACGTTGAAGCGCAGTTGTCCTATTGTCCTTGTGAACGCCGCGGTTGGTGCCTCACGCACGCGCTGCGGCGTCTTCTGCTCTTCAGAGAGGAGGCACCATGCGGACGCTTGACAAACGCTGGGTTTCCAAGCAAACGTCGTGGCCGTCCTCTGTTAGCAACTGCTGTATTTTCTAAAAGGTGAGTGCCTGCCATCGCCCACCGAATGGAGGAGGAATGGAGTAGACCAGTTATGTAGCTCCATAGGAAGAATATGTGATTAAGCAAGCGCCCAACATTTCCCTTTACATGTGAGCAGTATAAATTAAACAAGTCAGAAACATGAGAAACGGAGGAGGAGCATACGCAGAACGGTGCCTGTACGATTAGTGGTGGTTTGGAAAAGAAATGTAGTTACCTGTAGTACTGATTACTGGTAGTGCAATTGTGTCGTGACACGTTGCATTTGTGTTATGGATTAGCTGGTACACTGCTGTGACATCGGACAGAGCAAGGCTGGCAGACATATTTTTGTCATGCTTCAGTACGCTTTCAGATTGATTCACACTGCGAAAGCAGTGTGGAGCCTCAGTACCGTCGTCTATGTAAAATGCTATCCATCTTATTTGGCTCTATTTAAGTGTACCTTGCTGGCACTGTGCGTGTGAAGAAAGCGATTTTGGGAACAGAAAGTAGCAGGACTGCACTGCCTCATCAGTGTGGACGCTATTTGCAAGTGCTCATCCATTTCTCCGTTCTCTCACTAAATACATGGCCACCAAAAGGCCTAAACTAAATGGCCACTCTGGAGTACAAGGCTACTAAAAATGTCAATACAGACAACACCAGTAAGCCATTACCAACGCATTTCCTGATAAAAGCAGTTCTATTGGATATATAAAACGTAAGCGTTGAACCGGTTTGCGAACCGGTTCGATTTTCGGCCGAACAGGAACTGAACCGGAACAAAAGCAACGCGAACCCGAACCAAACCCGTATTTTTTGCGGTTCGACACCCTGCTTTTTACATTCACTTATTTGTCGTAAAGCGAAGTACTGGAATGGTGTTCCCCATCCTGTAATCTTGTTGTAAGCATGAGCTGGAACAATTCAAAGCTGCTGTAACAAATTACCTCCGTGGTCAACAGTAATCTCCATCGCTCTTCAGTATTTCTACTTGACTGTCCCACCATCTTAACATGTAGTAGGTCGATGTGCAAGTTTGTTTGTTTGATTGTTCTTGGAAATATAATGTGTATCACCTGTTCTGTATTAGCATGCGTATTATGGGTGTTCCGCTTTCAAGCCCGCCACTATGTTTCGGCTGGTAACTCTGATGCACTTAGTTAAGTGTTACATGCAGTTGTCTCAGTGTTACGCGTTACAGTTAAGCATTATATAGTTAAGTGTTAGGACATTGCATTATAGTTGTATGCCCTATTTTGTGTATACTTTTTTGTACAGATTGCTTGTGTCCCCACCGTTATGTAGTGCCTTCACGGGCCTTTGACGTATAACCAAACAAATAAAAAGAAAAGAAATTTGAAAGAAATTAAGGAAATTATTAAAGAAATATTAAAGAAATTGATTAAAGAAATATTTATTAAAGAAATGATATTAAAGAAATATTGAAACATGATGAGTGGATGGGTGATTAGCAGGAAGTCCTTCGTGCAATGAGTACGGTACGTCAGTAAATGTTGAAGCACAGTCAGAATCTGTGCGCTAAGCCCGCCTCCTAAAGGAACCGCAGTAGACTTATAACACCATTTTTTCTTTCTTTCTTTCTTTCCCTTTCCTTCTTTCTTTCTTTCCTTCTTTCTTCCTTCCCTTCTTTATTTCTTCCCTTCTTTATTTCCTTTATTGTTTATAGTTACTTACTTAATTGCTTACTGTCCATCAAGCCGACTGGGCTACATGTTCCCGCGAAGGAGCCCCTGGGGTGGTAGACATCACCTTTCAATACCATTTCTGCAGTGCCGAGGTTATTTCTCTCGTACCTTACTGCATGCACGACAACCTCTCGGGATGCAGTCTATGGTTTAGATTTGTTGATAGTGTTTAAAAAACGGCTCATGCCTACTGTTCTCAACAATCAAGAGAAACGTTCATACACTTCTAAATAGTCATTGGCTCTGGCACGCTAGCGGGCATCCTTTACCGCGGTGGTTCTTATGCCGAACGTTCCGCTAGAGCAAGGAACCCTCTTGCTGTGGAAGGCGAGTCCTGCCCAACGACCCCTCTAGGCGTTTGCATTCCCCGACGGACCCACGCAGCCTCTACGCATCTCCACACTCCATCCTCCATTTCTTCTTTTCTTTTTTTTTACAATGCCCACTTCTGTATAGCAAAAAAACACACAAAAAACATGCAGGACGGTTACGATTGTGCAACGCGAATTTCTGTTTTTTCACGCGAATTTCATCTGTTGTGTATGGATGTTGACACTTTTATTGTCGATATATGCACAACTTTAGAGTGACGAGTGCTACCTTGTCATCTGTGAAGTGAGTGATGATGTGTAGAGCTGAGATTAGCGGGACAAAAATATTACTAAAATCGGGACAAAAGAGGGACAGGAACAGCCGAAATATCGGGACACTTTCCGGGACAACGTATGTAAAAACTGCTTTTATTAGCTTCAGATTATCTTAACTTGTTTTGCATCACCGAAACCGACAGTCAACAGACAGAAGCAGAAAACAGGAGGAGACAAAGAAGAAGAAGAAGAAGAAGAAGAAGCAAGAACGTTACTTCCCGTTAACAGCTACCGCTTTGAAACTGCGACCCCCCCCCCCCCTCCAATTATTAGGACATCGAACGCGGAGCATTGGGGACCATAGAACCTCCCCATAGGGATAGATACCTAGGGGCGCGTAGGGAGGTACCTCCCTAGAGATGTGCGGTCGCTGTTTGAGTACATTGTGTTATAACTGCTTCTGCGCTTGTGTCAAACTTGTGCGAGACGTCAACGCAAGTCTCGGTCATACAATGGAAGATAAAGCAAAGCAGCTGTTTGCCAAGCAAACAAATAACCTAGCGGTTGAAAGCGTGGCTTGGTCGTGCCAGCTAGCAGCTCCAGCATTGGGTGCACTCTAGACGCGATTGTAATGAACGGCAAAGTCATTGCGAAGTTACTGGAGTCACCCGTCATTGGCGAGGCCAAGACTACTTTCGAGACAGTGAAGTCCTCTCGGTGTGTTTCGAAAAACGATGGCACCCTGTCATTGCAGAGACGACACTCAAGATACGGTCAGCGGAAGCTCGGTATATGGCGATCCTCAACTTCCTAATGTGTGATTTTCTAATTTTTCCAGTCAGTATAACTGTATTCATATAGTCAATATCCCCAATATGCATGGAAGTTGGAACCAGTCTGTTTTCTCAATGTACTTCTGCGTAGAATGCGCAGCTGTTTTTATCTCATGTGGCATCTACCTAGTTACCAATTGAAGCCTAGTACCTAGTTACCAATTGAAGTCTAGGTGCGTGGAAAACTACTCGTATAGTTTTTACACCGTGTTAGCGCTGCGAAGCAACTGTGGCTATGAACGGCATACAGATGTGGACAGATGGAGAGAGGACAGCAGGAAGGAGAGGGGGACAGGCGAGTTAGTATGCTTCCTGGGCAGACTTCAAGGGGAACTGTGCCGACGTTCGTCTGGAAAAGTCATCGGAAAACCCCCACTTGTATATGCAATCTTAACATTTAGTGGGTAATGCATGTCTGTCATTCGAACAACAGCGTCCATAACTACTTTATTAATGCGTTGGCATTAGAGTCCTCCTCGGTACGCAAGAATCGCGGCGTGGTCTGTCTGTAGCCACGGCGCTGCGCGCATGGGCGGTAAGTGGAGAGGGAAGGAGGGAAGAAGAGGGCGCGTGGAGGACGGTGATGCTGCGCATTGGCCAGTGCAGCTGTGGCGGTCAAAGGTTCACACGTGTCAGCGTGGTCGCGCCATGGGTTATGAAAGCGTAGGAGCACCGGCGAAAGAAGGCAGAGGCTCCGAGATGGCGCCGCCAAGCTGAGTCGGAGGAAGCCCGAAAGGCTCGTTTGGCTGCGGTTGATGTCTTGCGCTAGCGTGGTGGAGGTTCGCGTGAAGAGTTGTGTAACGTTTGTGTAGTGTCGTGTGAAGTGTTGTGGTAGTGTTGCGAATGGGAGTTCCGAAGCCGTTTTTAAGTTTTAATGCTAACGCAATTCTGTCGGATCCACCAAGTGATCGATCATGTTTTTTTTTGTTTGTTTTTTAAATGGGGTAAACCACATAACTTTCCATTCTCGGTTGTCGGAGTGACATGTGGTAATCTCTATGTAGAAATAAACGTGTACCTAACTTCCCTCTACCTGTCTACCGAGCAATCAGCAACATATTGAACTTCTGCAATCCCACGGAAGTGAGGCAAAGTCTTTTTATGAAAACATAAATGAAAAATAAAATAAAAATCAGCGAAAGCAGCTCTCAGATACCGTTTTCGCAGCTAGGTCATACAGTGAAGCAAGCGACTGTATTCTGTGCAAGAGAGTACATAACTATCAGACGAACATTTACTCAAAATATTCCATACACTTTTTAATGAGAGATTTCCGGAAATATGTTTATTCTGAGGAACTGGAGGGAGTCGTTGCTCACAGAGCTAGACCATTTTTGAAAAATCCTGGAGGCGGCATGCACCTCCGAGATGTCCATCGCCAAATCTTGGAAGGCAAGGAAACCAAGCCAAAATAAAGGGGGATCCGCAAGGACGCCCCGTATGCGGGAAAGGTGGCTTGTCTGGTCCGCCAACTGTCTGTATACATGCACACATGTCAAGCTCGGTACACTTGATATTTTCCATAAATAGATTTTCGATAACGAGTTATTCTTGTATAGCGTTGTGACAACTGTAATAAAACGCCCTGAAGCTCCGACCACAGGAATAACTTCCACTGATAATATAATATCATCGTCATCATGTATCTCTCTCTCTCTCTCCCCACTGATAATAATGATAATGATAATAAGGACAAGCAAAAGATGACCTAGCCGAGACATGACAGGTCTGATTTATCAGATAACTCTCCTATATCGTCATACATATATGGCTACATCACGATGTTTGTTTCTCTTCTGTGAATCAATAAATAAAACAGACGTTTTTTGATTATTTCGATATTCAATATAGGCTCTGTGCATTGCGCTTGTGGCGCCTCCTCGCGGAAAGAGCGGCTACCGCTCGGGGGAGACGCCGAGAGATTGCGTCTACCGTTCGCTTGCTTTGTAGTTGCCTTTCGCGATGACAAACAACAAGAATTGTTGCCTTGTGGATTGTTCGAATACGTACAGCAGATGTCCACCAGGAACACGCTTCTTTAGCTTCCCTACAATACCGTGTTACGTGCACCAGAGGCAGGAGTGGATTCGTGTTGTTCGCCGTTGCAAGTACGTCACTACGTATGTAGATCAGTCTTATGTACACAATTTAACAGGTCGTTTGTTATCTTCTAGCTCTGACAAATCAAGCTGGGTACCAACGAAGAACTCGCGTATTTGTAGTGAACATTTTTACGGTGGTGTCCAGTCGAAAGATCCGTCATCTCCGTCGTACGCGCCAACCATTTTCCCTGCTCGCTACAGAATACGGAACGCAAATTTGGAGGGGTCATAGCTAGGTTGGCATGATTATTTTCAAGTATCATAATATGAACCTCTGAACACCCGCGCAGCGTCCGTCTTCAGGACGAGAGGGGGGTTGCACGCTTTGTCCTTCCTAGAAGCCCCCAGTTCAGAAAATATCGCGGGAACGCTCATTGGAGCGTATAACAAATAATCACTTGAATCTCATCGCTTGGACGTGAAGCTAGCAGCACATTATCGACTACGAAAAAGTTGACACGAAGGAGTTTCTAGAAGATGAGAAATTTATTTGATCACCTGTATTTCCACATCGTACGACTTCTTCCGCATGCTTGTTTGTCACACGCACTTTGCGATGACCGAGCACGACGTCGCCGTCTCCTCCTCACGGACTTTCTGGACATGGTTGCTTCTGCACAACAATTCTCCTTTCTTTTCCGTCTTCAGTCTGAAATGGCCCCTCGCGTCGATGCTGTCAAATCCCGCATGTTTTATAATGTGATTTCCCGCACGATCCATTGCGAGACGGTGCTAGACGCTCCCCCGAACGAACACAGTCGCCGTCGCAGAGGGCGCCACCGGTAAAGTTATAGCGCCCCCAATAGGTCGCGCACGGAGCCTATTGATCATAATACTTGCGCATTCTAATACGTTATGTCCTGTAATTCTGCTCATCTATTCCTCCCTAACCACAGCGAATGTGCAGCTCTATGCTGCTGCGAGGACCGGCATTTCGCTGCTCACAATAAACAGGAGGGTATGTTTATTAAAGAAGAGAAAAGAGGAACGGCCAGCCAGGCTGATGCCGTACACCAAGTACTTTGTACAAAAATACCCTGTATTCTAGTTTGACCTCAATAAGCACATTGCCACTATACAGTTCCTCTGTGTATTGGAGCTGCGTATTTGTTCCTGCGGCACTCAGTGCTTCAGAAGGAGGGTTGTTTCAACAAAGATAAAAAGCGTTCGATCGCTTCAAACGGAACCGTTTCAGTGGACACCGAATAATGTACTTTTCCCCTCCTCTAACTCCAAACTGTGGGAAACGAGCATTGTGAACCGTCATCGATTAAACATCGGCGTCGTTCGTCGAAAATAACCATCATCGGGCAAACATTCGCTCGCCTCTCCCGCCTGGTAACGAGCGAATTTCGCGCCCCGAAGATAAGGCGGGAAAATGTCATCAGGACCGAAAGAAGAGCAGTGCTCACCACGGAAATGAGGTAACCGAACGTCGCTTCCCGCTGTGCTTCGATGAAAACTGATATCTCTACTAGTTCGAAAAAGTAGCACTGTGCTGGCACCAACTCGTTAATTCGACAAACACGTGGCTAAGAGTGTTTCAGAGTTTAGACAAGAAACAATACAGTTAGGTCACCCTAAGGAGCTAAGTGGGAAAGAGACCCCGAGGGGTCGTCTGCCAACACTGTTTCTTTGAATGTCATTTGCTCTAGGAAGACGTCTAGCGGTGCGATGATATCAATGGGTTTGCGTTAGGTAGGAAGTGTCATCCGACCACGACCAGGACGAAAGTCTGCGAAAATTCTGGTATGCCCACAAGGAACAACTAGAGCTTGTAGATAAAGTACTAGTGTCTTTGTACTGTCTTGAAAGGTGGTACGTACGTACGTATAGGCATAATCAACTTGCTGTTCCTCTCACAATCATGAATAGCCTCACTATGGTGCCGGCCTGGACGACTATCGTACACAATAACATGTGCTGACATAGAATATGAGAGATCATTTCTAAGATCACAACATGTTTTTTTCTCGTCCATATGCAGGCACTGAACATTGACTATTCTGAATTCTCACGTCATCTCTGAACCTCACATCTGAACCTCACCTCAGCGTATCACAGTAACCAACCTATAACACCAAAATATCGAACAAATAATTAATAAACAAATGAGCGAAAGAAAAGTTTTTGTTTTTGTCAAGGAGCCGCGGTCAGAATGTCCATAGTATTCGCAGATAACTCGAAGGGAATACTGCACATAATAATAAATGCACACATGCACAATGTGCATTCAATCATATCTTAAATGCTCATCATCTCAAGGTCAAGATCAATGTGACATAATACATCTTGGTAAGTAATTGTATACTGTATGCTGCATGCAGGCTATGCGAGGGGGGGGGGGGGTTATCGGCAGAAGAAAGAAAAAGAAAGGGGAAAAGGTCAGCCATGCAGCACGCCGGCTTGCTATTCCCTATTCACTTGCTATAGGCGAGGGAGCATAAACCGTCACCGTCTTTAGACGCATTCGCCAACGAGACGCCTACGGTTAAGTGTTAAGCCTAAGGTAAAGCCTAAGTAAAGCGGAATCGTATTTGTATTACTTTTATTTGGTAGCGGTACCGGTATCGCGTTACTTTTTCAAATTTGTAGCGACGCTAGTATAGCGCTACTTTTTTGTGGAGTAGCGAGTACCGGTATTCCATTACTTCGTTTCGGTAGCGGGTACAACACTCTGTGCATCTAGGGAATCCCTCATTCATCATCCCCTTCTGTTTGATGAGCTGAGGCGTTCCCCTCTTTATCACCTTTTTCTATTGGGCTTGTGGAAGGAACCAATGCATATCAGAACTCCGGTCCCCGCGGGGTCTGACCCGACAGCCAAAGATTTCAGAGGAAGCAGGGAAAGCATCCCCGCCATCATTAAAGAGACGACGCCCAGCGGAAGATGTGAACGTGAGCGAAGGCGATCACGTTAAGCTCGACAGCGCGCCAGAGGTTCCACTTCGAGTCGAACTGTGCATGTTAGAGTGGGATTGCGAGATATGTTCACTGTTTCGAACAATGTGTATCCTCTTCGGGAAGTTGTTGGAAGTAACGACGTATTGAGTAGGGCATTTCACATGCGTCAGCGTTGAATCTTGCCAAGCTGATTGGACATTTGGTACAAGTACTAGTACGGGTACGTCCCATTTTCCGCATTTGCAGTCAATATGGGGAGCACACGGGCAATATGGCGCCCATATTGCCTACATTTTCCCCATATTGGTTAAAACTTGGCAATATGGATCCCATATTGACAAGCTTGAACCAATATGGGGAAAATGTAGGCAATGTAGGGCAATGTAGGCAAATATAGGGCACGTCACAGCGAGCACGTCGCTACAAATATGCACCCCATATTGACTGCAAATGCGGGAAATGGGACGTACCCGTTATATTGGTTAAAACTTGGCAATATGGATCACATACAGCCAAGTTTGAACCAATATGGGGAAAATGTAGGCAATATGGGCGCCATATTGCCCGTGTGCACCCCATATTGACTGCAAATGCGGAAAATGGGACGTACCGGTACTATCCCATATTGCCAAGTTGAAACAAGTACGGGGGAAATCGTGCCAAAACGGGTCCCATATTGGACCCGTATCGCCAACTCACGGACAATATGGATCTAATATTATGTGCTGCCTGGGGCAGGGTAGGACTGCGTACAATTTCGACCATCTGGGGTTCATTTGATGTGCGCCGGAAATCTCCGACACACAATGCTGGAAGCAATGTGTACCTCTCGCACTATACCATCCTCGACCGGGTTTGAACCCGCGATATTCATCTCAGCAAGCCAATATCCTATATCCCAAAACCCCTTGGTCAGATGTTGAATCTGAAGTATGAACAAAGGAAGAGGTGGCGAGTGAGAAATCATGAGCACGGGGCTCATGATCGCGCCCACACTTCAAATTGAGAGTAGATTTACACGTAAGGTGAGTCAGCCTATTTGTGGCATGCTGCACGTGCTACAGGGTAGGACTGCGGATAATTTGGACCACCTGGGGTTCTTTTGACATGCGCGCGAAGTGTTCTAGTGTTGACGCACGTAATAAACGGTTGTACTCGTTTTCGGGTCTCCTACTTCTTAACAATGTAACGTTCCAGTCTCCGAAACCGACTTCCTGGTCCGGACACTTGGCGTAACTTTATTGTTTTTCCCCATGTCCCGTGCCTTTCCTCGTCCTCGTCTTTTCCTACGTTACAAACAATTTGGTGCGAAATCCGAGAGGCTGGTAAGGAAACCAGCTTGAAGCCTTTCTCCATTCCTGGACTGGACAGGATCGTATCTTGAAGGCTTCCAACCCAAACAAGATAGGAGGCTATGCAGCACCTGAAGGTGACGCGAGCCTCGAGAAGAGCACAGAATGCGAAGGTTACTCGAGAGGCAAGTGCCCTTTTAGCGGCTGCGAACTTTACAACAGCAACTCAGAACTTGACAGGCTTAACGCCCAGTATGAAGAGTTCATATCTGAAGAAGCCAATTCTGAATACCTCGCAATGAATATGTCTCGCAATACGTATGCATTTTCGAGTATGAAGATCGAGCTGTTGGAATGCTGTCGACTTTGCATGCACATTATGGCAAAATGCAAACCTTACCGGTAGCTGGGCCGCCAACTGTTCCTGCAGTCAATGCCACGAGCCAACGTTCTGAAGTTGGGATTAACGGTCCAAAGCTCCCAGTTTTGAAGATACCACTCGACGGAGACTAGAGTAATGGTCAGCGTTCTGGGAACAGTTCAAGGGAACTCATGAACACCCCAAACTTAGCGCTTGCGACAAATTTCATTACCTGTTTGCATCTGCCTGCCCTTGCTGCAGCTGCGATAGCAGGGTTACGAACTACAGTTTCCTGCTACGGCGATGCTGTATATCTTCTAAAAGTAAAAAAAGATGTCAATCAAATAGAGCAATGGCATCTACAGAAGATACGAAATCTACCCTTTGTTAAGTCAGCCGACGGTATTCCCGGGCTCAGAATTCTTCATGATCATCTAGGTGTTCATCGGTAGAAGTTCACCGCCGCCGCGCATACTGAAACTAGGGGATCATGCGAATAGTCACTTTCAAACCGCCAAGCCAAAACGAACAGGCACCGGATGTCTCTTCAAGTGGTTCGCAAGTGCAGTTCTGGTATTCCATGGTTTCTTAAAGGAGTACAGAGGGCCATCCAATAATTTTCCAGATAAAGACGCCTGATGAAAGTGTGTGTGTCATTTTACCGAACAACACGAAATGCTTTGATGTGTGCAGTTTGTTTCCCAGAAGAAAAAAAAAACTCACATAAACGTGTCCCCGCGCATTCCGCACTCTGGATATAACGAGGAGGAGAAGTATGATGCCACGTCACCGATGACGTTACAGGGGCAACTCGTTCTGGTTCGCTGGTCAGGGGGGCCAGCGCTCTGTCCATTTGCCGCCGTAAACTAGTTTTGCCAGTTCGCCCGGAGAATAAGGGATAGAAGGAGCGGACGAATCATGGCCGAGCCAGGAGCAATGCTTTTTCAGAACCCCGAACAGCCGAGTAGCAGACTACACTTCTCTGGACCAATCAGCGATCGTTGCTCCTGTAGCGTCAGCGCGACGTCCCAGGCAGGTCAGAGGCTGGTACTGCTCTCCACCGCCGTTGCGCACAGTCGCTTTTTGCGGCGTACTTTAAATTCAATTTCTGCGATAATTATGACTCTGTGATGTGAATTACTTCTCATGGTGCATCTTACTGGCCTACTTAACAGTTTTATAGGAAGAAAACAGGTTGTTAAAAATGACTCTTGTGCTACTTTAAGTTCCAGTCGATTCTGAAACTATAGTCTCATTTTTTTTTTATTTTTTTTTTATCCTGGACCACTGACCATGGTATCGAACATAGCACCCGAAATAGTGGTGTAGTTTGACTGTTATTTGACGGAATACATGACAAGGGTAGGCGGCGCATATTGGAGTATTCCAACAATCCCTCGTGAAAAAAAAAAAAAAAAGAACGAGAAAACGACACTCACTAAAGCCTCGTTCCCATTTGCGGGAGAGCTGCCGCACGGGCGCAGGCGGCGACGTGAAGGGCGTCGTTGACCTTGCCGTGAAAGCACATCTCTCTCCCGCAGAGCCAGATGCCCTCCTGCACGACTGAACGCGTGCACGAGCGGCGGGTAGCCAATGAGGAGTCAAGCCCAGTGCTACGGCGGCGCTGTGTGGGTGTGGTATATAGCCTGCAGCCACAGCCGATGTTGGTCGACGTCCCGCGCATTCACGATTCATAACGAAAACGCGGGTGAGGAAAGGGGGAGCGGAGTCGGCCTTTTTCCGCACGGCGGTGAGGGCCCGCTTTTCTTCTACCGCAAGTGGGAACGGGCCTTTAGAACCAAGGCGGGCGCGACCTTGAGAAAAGGAATACCGCGACCGTGCGGGTGTCTCCGAGAGTGACGGGGCGTCTGGACGGCGCCTTTCCTGCTCTGAGCGCCGCGCTCCCACTCCTTCACACATGCGTTTCTTGAGGCGGCGCCGCGCCCTATGAGACGCGAGGCGTTTCCAGGCGGTTTTCGAGAACCGCTTCGTGCTGAATCTTCGCAGCGCTGTGCCACAAACGCTTTTTCATCCAGCCAATCTGAGCGCTCGGAGTGGTGGAAGTGGCTTCCTTTTGGCGCCAGCGGGCCTCCCGATACCGCGCTGGGATCTTTTGTCACTTGTGTGTGTGTGTTTGGTGATACCGTGTGAGTAAATTCACTGTCACCAATAGTTGTTTGTGGTCTGAGCTGTCAACGATGAGCTGGGAATTTGCGCAAACCACAGAATCGACTAAAATAAATACGACTTGTGTGTGACCGTGCGTTGGTCGTCGGTAGGTAAACATGTGTCTCGCTTCTTCTGCATCCATGTTATATTGTGTCGCGTCTGTCGTCCCAAAGGCTGATGATGTCAGCTGAAATGCTTGACAATAATCGTAAAATAGATAACATGCTTCACAATGTAACTTTGGAGGAAGAGCTCTGGAAACGACGATCTTGACGTACCAACAAGAACGAAGCGCCTTTGCAGGCCGGCGGCTCGGTCATGTGTGACAGGCTCCTCTCGGCTGCGCCGCGAACGCTGAGGCGGCGCCGCTTCTTGAAACGCATGTGTGAATGAGCCTTTAGGGTGTGACGTCAAGCCGCCAGAACTTGTGCGGCCGCGGAAGCAGCGCTGATCTTTAAAATTATCTTGTTTAATATCTAAGCAACTTTTGGACGAAAAAAGTAGCCGGTTAGTCGGCCGATGCCGAACATAGTAGAATCGGTTTCATGGATGGGTTTCCGCAACACACTTCGATGCGCCTTCGCTTCGTTGGACTTGTTAGCGGCGACCACCGCCAGCGGAAACGACATGAGGTGTTACTTGCACTTCGCCAGAGACATTCGCCGCGCCCTAACTGCTGGAGATGCCGAATGCAGAAACCCACCGCAAAGCACGTGAAACGGGGGAGTGTCCTCTTGCGGAGTGAAGGAAACGATATGTAACACTATTTCAGTTTAGTTTTAGCGAGGCTTACCTAAGCGAAAGAAGTTCAATGTGCTAAGGTGGCTGCAACGTGTCGCAGGTGGTTGCGTGATATGTGCATACCGATCTTCTCGTGAAGCAGCGCTCACTTCGGTGTCGCCTCGTGGCGTTTTCGGGCTTGCTCGTGCAGGAATCAGAACCACTCGAATGGAGCCGGTTTCAAAGGGACATTCCATTATATTTGAAATTCGAGGAATTTCGAATCCGAATCGAATAGACAATTATTCGCTTCAGCATTCAAAAATTCGAATGTTCGCACAGCCTTAACTGAAACTCGTCAGGCTACCTTGAGCATCGCGGCAAGCATCAATACCAATGAGGCAGCCGCAGGAGTAGTGACGTGCTCACGAGAATAGCGCTTACGTCACAGCTCCAACTGGGCGTGTGTTCAAGAGCGTTTGCCTCGCCTTTTTTTGTTTTCATGCCCCCCTGGTGTGCAGTACAATGTCTACATGGTGCGACGAACCCATCCATCAAAGTGTCCCAGCCCCTATAAGGGCTTAAAGCCTTAAGGGCAGTTTAAGGAGTTGACGTTAATAAAATTGATATAAATTAATTTATACTTTTCGCAGGCCAAATTTATTTCACACATACTGGTGGTGATGGTGAAAAGGCTCGCCGTTGTCTGGCTCACGGAGGTGGGCAACGTCACGACCTACGTCCTGGGGGAATGTGCGTCCTGGGCCGACTTCTAAGGGAAGTGTTCCGACATATGTCTGAAAGCGTCTGAGGAAAACCCAGAGAGCACAGCCGGCACCGGGGTTCGAACCCGGGTACCTCACACATGCTACCAACGAGCAACGACGATCTGCAGCCAATCGCTAGTGCTTATCTTCTATTCTGTATTTTTCCTTGTCCCGATCAATCGAGCTCACGTTTCTAACACTAATATTCAGTGACAACGCTTTCCGTCTAATCACGTGAAAGACCCGTATGTACCGCTATGTATGTGCTCTTTACGACAAGGAGTGCACTTCTGCACAGCATCTCCGAGACACCGCAGCGAGGCACAGCAGCTCCGATGGGTCCCTGTGACTGGTTCTATTATTATCAGAGTGATTAATCTACATCCTACTGTTTGCGTGACGAATGAATACCGGTCCGAAATAGCTTGCTTTAGAACGTTCCAAATATCAATTCAAGTAACTCGGGGAAAGTCTGCCTCGGATAATTTCTCGTTGTTTCCGTTCCAAATATATACCGCACTCATTGTCAAAGGATTGCTCACTTCGAGGGGATTTGGTCTGCTCGGAACTCGTATTCACTAGTTTCTATAGCAGCTGTTCAAGGGAGACGCTGTCTTCAACGAAATAATTAAGTCGTAATCGCTTCCCTGTATAGAAGACAATAAAATCAAGCAACGCTCACAGGAGCGCTCCGAGTTCATTTAGCGGGGAACGGGATGAGGATCAGAGCTCTATGTTGTCGAGGCTACACGTAGTTCTTTTGTTTGTTGTTTGGAGGCGTATTACTGGCGAACGCTCTGCGAGGCGCAAGTACTTTCGCGTAAATTTAATGGAAGCAACAAGGTAACCCGCACAGCTGTGGGAAATGGCCAGAATGTTTAAAAATAATGCGGCATATAATATGCTTCGTAGCTGATACTAACAAGTCTCACGCACGCCATAACGCGTGTGTTTGAAGCCCTGGACGATTAGCAGAGATGATACGCTGCGCACAAAAAAAAAGCTAACCTCGAGAAAGGGTTCGGCGGTTCGCGACATCTTCGATGCGGCATCGCATCTTTTCATTTCCCTCACTATCATTGGTTGTGTTCGTCTATTGGACTCGAGCAACTCGAGAGTGGCGAGAGAGCAGACTCCTGGCGGGCGAAAACGCCCCTGCGCGGCTCTCGTGACGCCATCTCCGTGGCAGTCACTCCCGTCCTAAACTTCGAGGATCCAACACTAGAGGTGCTCGAGAGGCGACTCTCTTCTCGATGCGAGTCGCTGGAGTCGATGACGTACGATGACTCTTCTACGTCACGACTGCGACTCGCGGGTCGCGCGGGTTGACTAAACGGACATAACCAGAAACGAGAGGATAGACAACTAAAAAGCAAATGCGCCAGAAACAGCATACCATCCTACCCTCGCTCTATGAACAGAAGTTCACGCATGACACGCTCGGATCCAACTGTCATTCAGCTCAGAATAACTCGTTCTCTCTCTCTCTCTCTCTCTCCTGATTTGTTTCCCTTCTCAGAGCCACCTGTCACTGGCCTCCTCAAATGGTTTGTCCAATCTTCGCCGGTGGTGGTAGTGGTGATGGTGAAAGTGCTCGCTGTTGTCGGCCTCACAGAGGTGGGCAACGTCACGACTGACGCCCTGGGCCGACTTTTAAGGGAACAATTCGTTAGACCAATCACAGGCCACTCCGCATTGTAGCGCTTCCTGAGAAGGAAAGATGAGAGAAAGCGTGAATTACGGTTTCTGTCTCCCATAAATCACGGACGACGCAGTCGGTGAATCCCGTTCCCTTTGTATTACTGTCAACGTAACGGCATCTTTAATTCAGCGTTGAGAAATTTCCACAATTTACTGTCCCTCTAAGCAATGTCACACAGCGTTATGGCATTGTCGCTTTAGTGTAGAGTTAAATTAATTTAAACAATATCGCTAATTTGACGTTAATTATAATTAATTTATATTTCACGACTCAGTTCTTGTAATCAGCAAAGTAGAAGTAAATTAAATGTCACCGAAGCACGCCATGTCCACAGTCTCGCGAACCTATCCAGCGAAGAGCTCCCCCCCCCCCCCCCTCTTAAACTTTTTTTAGGGTGCATGTTATTCTAGCATTAGACGTGCGGCACGCCCCATGCCAAGTACGGCTTAGTGCTTTAGTGGCCTGGCGCACAACAAATCCCTAATCAATACGCCATACACATTGCAGTACGCCTCCAGGCAGGCCCTCTTCATAATTGAAATTCCTGTACGTAGTGTCTATTCGATGTGGATGACGCCTTGTGACGCTTCGAGCTAAATACCTCGGAGATACGAATGTCATATTCTGCTATTTTTATCAACTAAGGTGTTAAGCTTGTACGTGGTACTGATCATTAAACCGAGTGCAGGTTTTGCGTTAATTACGGCACCTTTAGTGGGGCAGTTTCACTTCAGACAGCCGCCAGTTTGGATGAGTTGCCAAGACAAGAGCAGCTCCCACTGTTGAAATATGGGGAGGTGCAATGCTTTTGAAAGAGCATATCTGGAGTAGAGGTAGAACGCGAACCGACGGCCATAGGATAAACGGCGATCTACCCAGAGCCGTCTGTGTGATGGAACTCTCGTACCACTGGATACGGAATGACTGCGGCGTGTGCAGCTCGTCGAGGGAGTTTTCCTGCTCTCAGCAAGTCACGCAAATTATTCAAAATGACGAAAGCGAAAGCGCTACAATTTTAAATCGAAAACGTTCCGTTCACAAATCCGTTCGATAGATCGCCCGCAAAAAATTCGTGAAGGAACGCCATAGGGCGGTACTGTGCTCCTTCCACCTCTCCCGTTGGGGATGAAGGAAATACGCATCTTCTAAGAAGCGCAATGAACAAAATAAAGAAGAAAATGGCGTTCCTTCACGAATTTTTTGCGGGCGATCTATCGAACGGATTTTTGTTCTGAAAACGGCTACGATATCAGGTGACCGAAAGGAACAGAAGTTCTCATTGGGACAACTTTGTAGCTTTTATAATTAAAAAGTTCATTAATGAAAGTTAATTAAGACATTGCCTTTGGACTTTGCTAATGCCCTGATAGGGAGTGCCCTTCAGCATATGCTATATTGCAATTGATTTCATCTTGGAAAAAGTGTTATATATATTTTTAAAAAATCTGTTCACATTTAGCGTGGATACCCTGTATATGCCAATATATGCCATCACGATCCACGTTCCTCACGCTGTGTATTCTCCCAGAGATATTGTTTTCCTACGTGAAGCGGAACTATCCTGAAATTAATTGCTATCTTTGGCAAGTATGACGTCATAAGGTGCGCAATACGTAATGCGTCTGGCAACATTCCTCCCAGAAGGGTCATTTCCGTCTTCTCACCACAGTTGCTGGCAGACTTCCAAGGTGGAATGAAGACCGAAAAGACGCTTGCGTCGTTGCTAATATGGCGCCGAGAAGTTTCGAAGTCGCACCCTTGTGTTCACTAAACGAACCGTGTCGTGGGGATGTTCCCGGGCAGTATCCCCATACTGCATTGCCTATCAAGGCATTGCACTTGTAAGAGGCTGTGCGAGCGTTGATATTTGCTATATCCTGCATCACGAAAATGATATATGTGTTCCAAGTAAGTCTCATTTTCATTCCAATATTACAGTTTTTACTGTAAGTAACAGAAACGAAACCGGAACGAGTATCCCTACCAAGAGTCGGCACAGTGGCGCCCCTAATGAGAGTCTCACCGCCACTGCGCCACACGTACTATCGGATCACTCGAATCTGTGGAGTTCAGCGGCTTTTTCCGTGGAAGGGCGTAAGGTTCACCGGTTGCATTTGTCTTTGAGCAAGATATAATACAAAAGGAAATAAATATATTCTCGTTTTACTTTCTAGTGGCACTTTGTGGAAACTATGCTGGAATCGTAAAACTTACGCACATTTCGAATGTCGAACACGTTTCAACACAAATTTTCACAGCTGATTGCGCAAGTTACTAGTAAGCCATTGGTGGTGGTGGTGGTGGTGAAAAATGCACGCCGTCGTCAGTCACACTTGTAGCGGGCAGCGTCACAACTAACGCAGGAGGTATGATATGAGGTTCCAGGCAGTACTTCGTTCCACGATGATGATCTTGCGGCGGCCGTGGAGGGCGCAGAGCTTAACACACAAAAATGTTCAGTTCAGGTATAAATGTGGTTCCAAGCAGTACTTCGTTCCACGATGATGATCTTGAGGCGGCCTGAACTGAACCTGAAGGTTCAGTTCACGTATAGATGAGGTTCCAGGCAGTACTTCGTTCAACGATGATGATCTTGATGCAGCCGTGGAGGACGCAGAGCACAACGCATAAAAAGGTTCAGTTCGGGTATAGGTGAGGTTCCAGGCAGTACTTCGTTCCACGATGATGATCTTCAGGCAGTCGTGGAGGACGCGCACAGAAAGGTTCAGTTCAGAAACACGAAGGAGGAACGGGTTATAGGATGAACAGGGTATGGGTCTTGGAGGAGTTATGGGTGCATCCGAACTATTTGCCACGATATCGACCTGTAGGTGGCGCTGCGGTGGAGCTTTAGTGAGGACACGGCATCATCCGACGCAGAAAGCGGAGGCTTTTCTACGCGGGTATCGCAATGTTTCTGAATGAAATTCCGCTGTCAGTGCCTCACATATTTCGGAAAAACTTTCTTTTGTGTTCAAGTGCGCTACTTGGAACACTGATAAGGTGTGAAAGATGACAAAAAGTGCGGTACTGCGAAGCACTGGAGTCGCAAAATTGTGAAAAGGAAATCTCCGATGTGGAAATAAATGTGTGCGTTCGAAGGGAAACACTGCCATGCCATTCCTTTGTTGGAAAAGCGAGATGTCGTTGTTTTTTACTGTTCTTGCTGGAATATTTATTCGTCGCCTGTATAGTCTTTCCCTCTACCTTTTTATCTTGAATCGAGACAACCAAGGACTAAAAAGAAGAAAAAAACCTCATCCCCTAAAATTCCTGTCTCCACTGGTCTACGCAATCTAAACGTACTAGTGCGCAAGAACGTATAGGGTGGAACGCCTCGGCCAGGTGGCGTGCAAGTTCACTGCGTACAGCGCCACTCGCGGTAGCGGAGTAATTACCGTCTCGCGCTAGCCAGGCCATAGGCGCAGCTGTTTCCAGCGAAAGCAAGTGAACGGCTACTTCTGCGTTGTGCCGCCGTGCTTTCCTAGCTATGGCAATGTTGCGTCTATTTTGTGGATTCGGCAAGGTGGAGAACGTGGAAGCATACTTCACAGGAGCGTTATTTTTGAAGATGGTGCACGATGTTTGGTAGAATATCTAGAGCTGTGTACTGGACAGGTATCACTAAGGAATCAACATTGCTACTACACTCAAATCCAAGTCCAGTTATATGTTCTCAACCTGTCCAGGGGTGCTTTGTTTGTGCACAGTCCGAAGGAGACACAGACTGTGGTAGTCACTCGGGATGACTCGTTTCTTTCAGAATTAATCCCAAAGCTAGAGTATTTTTACTTTACATATCTCCTCAATGAGCTCAGTGAGACCGAATAAACTTGTGGCTTATATTATCTGAATATCAACATTTGCTTTATTCTGTAGCAATGTTCTAACATCTGAATAAATGATGCTCAAATGGAAGCCAAAGGTGCGTTACTGACTTCAGTGGTTAAAAGGACAGTCTCGTGCCAACACTGTTGTTTCAAAGCCCCACTGAAATTACGTTCCATAGGGTTTAGAGACATATTCACTGCACTGGGATACATTTTTTGGACTGGAGTGCACGAGTTGATGATAGGACGCTCAGGACTTGTCCTCGCTACAAAAGCTATGCCGCTCCGGGGTTTTCACTGTCAGAACGAAAGACAGGAAGTCGCCCGTGTGGATGAAGTTTGGTGACAGCTTTTTTTGTTGGCCTTTTTCTTTTTTTTTTTGTGGTCGTAATACCCTCTACTACAAAGAAATATTTTCTCCTGTATACGAAAAAACACCCTCGAGATTTTTTAGTATGTTGTAGAGCAAGGCTCGTTCTATAAAACTGCGTCGGTTTCAGGCGTATCTTCCGACCTCTTCATTGCGTGTTTTACGCTCGATTGTAGCGAATTTTGGAAAAATCGCATACTTCCTCTTTTTTTCCTGCAATGACTGTGAAAGTTACGTGTCTGGCGATTTTTCCTGTTGAAATGCCTTGGGGCCTTGGCAGGAAAAAAATATTCATTAAAATTTAATGGTTTGATTGTCCACAAAAAAATCACGAAGTAGGAGGAAAATTGCGAAACTTCCGGCCTTTGTATCCCTGCACCGATTAGAGCACGACAACCGGGATTTGGATGCTGTGTAGAGCATAGTTTCCTTTATCCGCAAAAGAAAACCACACAGTTCTAGGTGCTTTCTATGAGCCGCACCTGCCGTTCACGCCAGGCACGGTTACCGCCAGCGCTGCGAACTTTACTCGTGTCTAGCACCCGCCACATTGAGATTTGGGAAGAAATGTTTCGTGGTGTGTCGTTTTGCACTATTAGCGACTGCTAAAAAATTTTTCGTAAAAATTCGGGATCGTTTTGTGGGGGCCGAGCAGGTCAGCTGGATCATTTCGCGTGGAATCGCCCAGCAGCACACTCCGTCATACACGGGACGGTAGTTTCGCCTTCCGTCGACAGGGGAGAAATTGGCGCTGGCGTCGTTCCGCTAAACTCCAGGCGCGCGCCCCTGAAGCACTTCCCTCTAATTTTTGCATCGTATAACAGCGGTGGTTATTCAGGTCGTGCGAGAGGTTCGAGGTTTGATTTGGCAAACGTGGAAAGAGGTCTCCTGTGCGGGTATTCATTAAACGGTGCTTAACTGATGTAGCCTGCTGGATCAAGCACTTCCTTCCGAGGTACGCGGGACTGCCGTTGCGTGCGGTGCCGACAATTTCTGTACACATCACTTTTGGCTATTATTAACAAAGTAATACCATTCTACGTATCCAGTTCTTTGGACACCGTTGCCGCTAACAGTTGACTGCGCGACGGCCGACATCTTTTAGTTCGAGCTGCGTCCGGCGCCGTCCCATACATATCGTGCCCGCAGAGCGTCTCTTACCTCATATGCATGAACGAAACGTGCGGAGTACACGCACGCATGTGACAATCAGACCTTTTGTTGAAGATGTTTCGAGTGTGTGACCAACAGGTGCTTTTCTATATCCACTTTCGTCACATTGTCGTCGACAAAAGAGTTGTTATACACCCGGGTTACGTTTCCACCACTTCCATACGGAATATTCTTTTCGCAGGTAAGACGAACTAGAAGTGCTCAAAATACCGAACGATACGAGACAAGTTAGTAAATAAGCGTCAACTGCCTTTATTAGGTGGAGTCATCCACTAAACTGCCGCTCGAAATGAAGATGCGAGACGTATTGACATTGTTGTTCGGCCACATTTTACAATACGCGTCTTTCATTTGACCAGACCACATGCAGCAAATTTATTGCCGTCGCCGTGATCCTCGAGCACCTTTTGGAAGTCGTCTGCTCTCACCGCTGCAAGAAGGCGCGAGAGCAGACGATTTGTTCATCCAATAAGCGGTCTGCCATCGTAGCGGATATCGCTGTTGCCAACAGAAATCGCAATGTGCTGGCGCTGTTCTTATCAACTTAATTCGTTTATTTAATAACCGTGGCGATTCTGGACGAGCGAATTCACAGTATTACGTTTTCAGATATGAGGAATCGAATGGTACGCTTTGTGGATAGGCCAGGGTGTACGAGACCGTCCCTTTAAAGGTACTGTAAAGCAGCACCGATCAAATGTCATTTAGTGTGGCTATTCGATAGTCCAAGCCACCAGGAAAAAAACTGTGCAAGTTTCATTCCAATCGACGGTGCAGTTAATTAGAAAATTACAATTAAAGATTACGGGCAACACTGTACTAGGTATTCGAAATGAATCCGTACTTCTGACACATACGGCTGCAACCACATTGCATGCGTATAACACTGGGCCCGACATAACAATCCACCACAATCCACCATAAAATCCGCCCCTGCAATCCACACAACGATCCGCATCTGAGGATAAGCGGATAAGCGAAATGAAATGCTGAGCCGTTGAAAAAAATGTGTCAGACGTTCAAGAAGCCAGACAGCGTCGGGACTTGTTTGTTCACAGAGGTTCACAGAGAGAGTTTGTTCGTTCGAAAGAGGCCGCGAACAAAAGGAGCGCGCAGGCGCAGCAGAGAAGTAGGGAGAGCCCCCATCGAACAGCGGCCAGCACTGGGTTACTTCGCAAAAACAGGGGTTAAAAGGTTAAACTGTTAACAGGGGTTTCAGAATGAATAGGTAAACAGGAAAACTAATAATATGGTTACTAAAATAACGAAGTTCCGATGTCATAGTGTGTAATACCAATTTTCAGTGTTGCCCGCTGTACAGGGGGTTGCTTGACACCAGGCGTCGCACCGCTCCAATACGCCGCACCTTTCATGGCAAATTAAAAATATTTATAGCGCGTTGTCGGTCGTATGGTTCCGCATATGGTATTTAGAAGCAACAAAGTCTCTAGTCACATCACCGGCATATCATGCTTGTCTACTGCTTTACAGTACCTTTAAATACGTCACGAGATGTGTGGGGTGCTATACTGGTCAGGTAATAACTACATACTTATACTTAAGTTTTAATAACTACATGCATATAGGTAATACATAGTAGGTAATAACCACATACCTAAGTTTTTGGTTCCAGCGGCTTGTATATCCTGAAACACGATGTCGCACACGTGCTTCATGCCCCACAAAACACACGTGTTATATTTTCAGTTTGCTGTGATTATATTAAATGTGTTTTACAAAGAACGTTCACGAATGGTGATAGCATTTTACTTTGAATGCGTGTCTTCCAATGATCGCGTATGTGAAAGGCAGAAGTCAAGCCTCTCCAAAGCCAAAATAAAGTTGTTCTTGTGTCAAGCCTGTCATACTTTTAGATGAAATGAGATGGATAACATGGAGTTCACACATTTCAACACCCAAGTCATGCATATATTCATGCATTCACATATTTTAGGCGTTCCATATATTCATACCTTCGATACAACTTGTGTTTACCGCGCGTAGAATATCATAGCTGGACATTACGAAGTAAGATCGAACTGCTTGCACAGCACCCGTTCTATATATAACTGCGACATCGTTATACTTGTGATAAAAATCCGTTACAACATTGACCTTAGCTCTCGGTACATTTGGTTTGACACAGAGAACCGCAGTGAAAAATATTATAAAGATGTAGTGGATTTCGCATACTGGAACAAATGCGCGTTCTGTAGTTTTCTTCCCTGCTAAGCACGCGGGCGCGGGGAATTAGACAAGTTCAAAAAGTTGTCCACTAAGTCGTTTTCACTCATTTTGATGCGATTCGAAAACCTCAATGTCCAGAAACCGATCCTTCCAATCACGTTTTCGAGCAACCACAGGGAAGGCACCGGTTCCAGCCGCGCATCCCCACTAAGGACAGATCGTGAAGCAGCCGCATGGTGGCAACGCTGTTCGATTTCGCGGCGGTAAAGATAGGGTTACCGGTAGAATGGAGCAGAACAAGGACCATACAGCTAATGATATGCAAGGAACTGCATAAAAACCTTTCAATATGAAAAACTACATTTAAACAAAGCCTTCTTGTGACCTATTGATTTTGCTTTTGCTACAGTAGTTCCACTCTACCAAGTTGGCGGCGCTGTCATCTGACGTCATTTGTTTGTAAACAGGGAGAGGTCTATTAGACTTCTCTCTATACTTTTTATTTATTTTTTGTGGCGATTTTTTAATTTTCACGGTTTATCCGCAGAGAAACGTACGTAAGACGTCCTCTAACATCTACTTCAGCTCCCCGACACTGTTTCTGTTCGTATTATCTACGTTTCGTTTTAGTATTCGTATTATCTACGTTACAAAACCTGAAGTTTATCTCGGCGAACCCTGTACTTCGTCGTCAACCAGCGCGACGTTTGCTTCCTCGATCACGTGCGTGGCCATAGCAACGTCTGTGCCTAATTGCACGTAGGCACGGTTTCGCCAACACTGGTTATCTTTGAACCGGTACCAAGGATTGCTAAGACTTGACGTTCACACTTAATTCTTCTTTAGAAACATTAGTTGGTGACGTGATGAATGTTTCAATGATGAATGTTTCCTTTAGTGAAGCAAAGTTAAGCGTTAAATTCAAGTTAAAGGACCGTTGATCTCGGTTCAAATGTTAATCGATGTTGCCGGTTAACACCGTTGCCGGCGGAATAGCCGGGAGCTGGTAGTAAGGCTTTCGTAAAATTTGCCTTTTACTTTCTGGCAACGCAGCAGCGGCAGCTTTTACACATTTTTCCGGAGACATTGTCCAAAACAAGACAAGACACAATTACACAAGACAAGACACAACCATATATATGGTCCAGAAATATAGACATACAAGACAAGAGAATTACAATTACAAGACACAATTACAACCATATATAACACAATAAATACGTATACAACACAAAAACACAAAAATATAACACAACCATATATATAGACCAGAGATATAGACACACAAGACAAGACACAGTTACTAGACAAGGCAATTACAATTACAAGACACAATTACAAGACAAGACACATTAATCCGGAGACACATTTTTTGGAAATGTACTTGGATATTTGCATCATCAACGAGCTCGACGAAGGGCCAAGCGGGTTTTACTCTGCGAGTCACACGTCGTTTGTCGCATTTCACACTGAGGCCTCACAGTGCGATATTGGATTTAGTTGGTGGAAAGGCTCAGGAAATAGAATCGATTTCATCTCTGCGGCTTTTAAACGCTCCGCAAATACCTGCGCCTACGCATTGTGAGTGTTTGAGGCGAAGGTAAGTCAAAGCGCCCGCAAGAACAGAAGCAAAGAGGATAAGGCGGTTCCACACCAGATGGATTTTCCACGTCATTTTTCTTCGTCTTCTGTCATTCAAGCCAAGCCAGGAAGCCTGCTTCATATTTTTAAGACTACGGCTGGCATCGTCATGGGCTTGTCGATGTCGACGCGATGGTAATGTGATAAAGGAAAAAAAAATGTCTGTCGATCACTTAATGGCCTTTAGTTCACATTACGAGGAAGTGTCCAAGACAATCGACATCCCATTACACGTGTCTTTTATATGGATACGTCCTTTCTCACTCCGCTACAACCACATCTTCCTCCTCATTTCACAGCTTCGCTGGTGGTGGTGATGGCGGAACTGCTTCACAACCACAACATCATTTCTAGCTGTGTATACCTGACGATCCTACCACCATTCACTTCGATGACCTTCTATTATATTTCGTTGCCATCAGACTGGCACGCCCGTGCATGACATGTTGTATTGTATGGTAATTTGGGATTGGTATTGTCCCGGGAGTCTTATGTTACATTTAAGACTTCGTCGTTTCGGCACTGGAAAAATGGTCACACGCTGATAATGTGTTTGAGGAAGCCGGCAGTTGAAATTGCTATCTTCGCATGATTTGGCAACGGTGAAAACCGGAGACGTTTACGTCATACACTCTAAACAAATAATAATAATTAAAAAAAGTTGCGTGACTCTGTCTGTTGGAAAGGTTCGCGAGGTTTCGGTTTCTGTGAATTTTAACTAAGTTAGTTAAATAATTGGTCAGAATTATTTCATTTATTATATTAATCTCATCAATTTCATAAATCTTGCATCGAGTAATGAAACTAATGTAAGTAACTTCCTTTATTCGCTGATTATTCAATTACGTCTGACGTGGTTAAATCAATGAAATTATTGTATTTCGTCTATTTATCTGTAGTCGTTAATTTAGTTATATATTTATTTATTACACTAGACCGCGTAACGCCAAAACTTTACACGAAATTTTTTGAAGCACCAACAAAACATCTAACTGCAAGGTTTTGTGCATGTGGCTGCACTTCTTCAGGGGCGAAATAACTGTGTGAACATTCGATATCTCCATCTTGAGAGGAGTTAATACATATCTGCGAACAGAAGCCACAAAAAAAAATAATAATAATAAGCACCACAGAAGGATCAACAACGCAACGAATACACAAGATGCACAGAGCAATGCTATTCAACTCCGAAATCTCATTGAAGATGAGAGGATGAGCCTTTGATGTCCCACCATGCTTCCGTAACGTACGTGAAATACGGATATGAAAGCAAACGTATTACTCCATGAGAGAACTGAAGTTCTCAGGCTGGAACAACATAGAAAGGACAAATACATACAAAGCCTCATGCTCAAGCCTTTCTACGTTGTTCCAGCCTCAGAACTTCAGTTCTCTCATGTTCAACAGTCGCCACTTGCGTCGATCCCGTCGTATGAATGTGTGTATCAGTGAGCAAAAATGTAAGAGTGAAAGGAGAATGCCGGGAGAGAGTGGCTGGTTTGTCCCTTCAGATGATGAACCCTTGGAAGTGGCTGGGGAGGTGTGTTAGCTTAGCTCAATTGGTAAAGCCCTGGACCGGTAATCCCGAGGATGTGGGTTCGAGTCCTACAGCTGGCTAACCTTTTCAGTGACTTTCATCTTTCATAGCATTACTCCGTGTTGCACAAGCGCAACACTACATAGGACACAAAGAAGAACACGGAACAAGCGCTACTAGCAACTGACAAACGTTATTTCAGAACTACACGGAACCGAATAAAGGAATCTACGTCATTACCCTCCCGATACCCAAACCAAAACTGCCGCTCTCATCCGAACCCAATTTCCCCTCCTGATAGGAAAATGGATGGCTGGCTCCGTGAATTGTACTTGTTCTGCATCCCTGATGTGATATGCCCCAAAATCTAATGTTCTATCCTTCCTTTACATCGCATAGTATCACTGTAACCCCTAAAACAGGTTGACAACCACATTCTTCAGTATCACACCATGCTTATTACCCTATATACAGCGCGTCCAGCGTGAACAGAACCTCGAAAACATTTCAGCGCTCCAGCAGGACCCATCATCATCATCATCATCATCATTCCATATCGGTACTCGAGTGCAGTGCCTTTCGCTTTTCTTTACACTAGTGTTATAAAAACCATGACACGCTTCTGAGAGTGTCACACTCAAGCTGATTGTGACGTGCAAACCATCCCACACCAACTTACAAGGCACACAAATACACCGCACAGAGATGCATCCGCAATGTTCAGCCTACACGGCACTCTTCCGCGTTGAAGACGACTGAGGTTGTTGCTACCCACCGAGCGAAGAACTTACCCACGTTTCTAGTTTCCTTTTTTCGAGCGTTCTGTCTTACAAGGCGGGCTTACACTGGCAAGACACACTGTTCTGTTGGGGGATTCACTTTCCAAACTCTCGCAGTGTTTGTTGTTGGTTGAAGGGATCATCTTTCGCCTTCCGCCCGCTTGCTGTTAATTAAGGGGCTTTTCTACCCTTATACGACGTCGCCTTAAACAAATTAAGGGCACTGCACGCTTGAGAGGGAAACCACGTTCCGCCTTAAGTGCAGGGCAGACGGTGCGAGAAGAAGGAGGGAAAATTCTCCTAAGGCAGAGGGTATTTAATACCAGCGCCTATTGGCGATGTCCCGAGGGACTTTAAGGACTTTCATTAACACTATCAGGTATTTGCGTATTATTGCCCCCGAGAGCTAATTATATCCAAGATATATTGCGAATGAATAGAAAACAGCTTCGCGCGAGACACACAGGAACATTCAGGCAACAGTTATGGACATGACGCTGGGTTTAGTTGCCCCGGTGGGAGGCGAGCACGTTTTTCGGTTTCTGTTCTGACCGAATTATTCGCGAGCCGCAATCACCGCCTGGCCCGACCGACTTCGCACTGCAAGAGGTACCGAGGCGAGCTGTCACATTTTTCCTACAGATTTTTCGACGAATGTACGTATGTTCCCTTGCTAAAACTAGTGCTTGATTGGAGTATTATATCTGGGTTACACATATTCGACAATGGCTAGGTCACAAATAGCGGATAAAAACCACCCCGCGCGCAGGTTATGTCATGTGTCATAATAGGCCCGGTAGCCTGGCAGGTTGTTGCACTGGCTGTGGCAAGATGTTTTACCTGGGTTCTCTTGTAGTGTTTATTCTGGACATGTACCGAATACAACGTCAACTGGCCGTGTGTATCAAAATAGAGCTAAACTAGAGAGAAAGAACCCACCATCGTAACGCTGGCATGTTGTACAAACTACAGGACAGTGTCTGTAGAATTTTCGTGGGCCCACTGCAAGCGTTCACGTGCACTAGACCAACCAGTTCTCCTGCCTCGCTCCTATACTGTAAGGCCCACAGCACTGAAGACTTGTGAAGACGCCGCAGTGTGCTTGCTGAGCACGTCTGCGATGGTCCAGAAGCCTTACATGAAGGAATGAGCCTTCCTGTGTTGTTGAAGATGTCTGGAAGCAGATAACGCTTTCGATATTAGGGACATCGTAACCTGACAGTGTCTCTCCGCGATGTCCTTTCATCCAGCTTTCTCTAAACATATCTTTATTTATTTAATATTTTATTATTTTAAAGGCCAGTAAGCCCTAAAGTGTAGTGGATAGCTGTTCTTATTCGTTCTCTTTTACTCGTGGCATGCAGTGTGACAACTCCCCCTGGTCTCCCATATGGGTCATGGTGGGTCTGCTGCCGTGTACCGAAGTAGCTGCAGTGGCGTAGCCTGAAAGGAGGGGAGTGGGGGCTCGGGGGTTCAAACACCCCGAAAACGTACCCTTGGTAGTACATTGTGAGAGGGAAAATAAAGATGAAATCGTCTCCCCTATTCAAAGTTCCCGTAGAACATTCCCGAAACATTTTTCTGGCTACGCTACTGAGTGGCTACACACCTGCAGTTAAGTTGTTCGAAGGACCGTGATGCTCCTTTAATTCGTGATTCACTGAAAAGGGCAGATGTAGTATGGCAAGGTTATACGCTCAAGGGTAAGGCCGCGCGTTTTCTATGCTCCGGAATATATTCAAAATTTAGAGGCTTAGAGTTATTTGGAGTCATCGGTTTTTTTAAAGGAGGAATCAACCGTTTCACGGACGTCTCGCCGTAATATGGACGGGAGGTTCGATGTCCGTAGAACGCTTCCTACAGCTCGACGGTTACTTGCCAGCCCTGCCAAACGACAACGAGTGGACAGCCATGACGAGGGTGATGCCGACAATTCGCAAGACATAAATATTCCTGGTAACTCCATGGACACAATTGTATCCTACCTCGCCGACCGCAGACCCTCGATCCGGCCAAGCAAAACGGTAGCCGTGACTTTTACGCGCTGCTCTTTAAGCGAGTACCCTCTACATGTTGGGTGTCCGCCGCTGAAGTTTGTCTCGCATTATAAATACCTGGGTACCATCATAGACAGCGGATTGACATGGTCGAAACACGTCAAGACAATTTCGACCAAAACCAACAACTATACCAACGTGCTACGACATGTCTCTGGAGCATCCTGGGGTTTGACGTGCGCTGACCCGCGTCTACACTGCTCCCACATAATAGGGACCCATAGGGACAGCATGCCGGCCCTACACGGCCTCAGTAGAGACGGAGGGATGGAACGCCTACAGATCCAAGCACGCAATCTCAGAGTATTCCTATAGGAGTTCCCAGGACCACTGAGACATACTCTGTCCTTGCTGAAACCACGGGCGCATATCCTGCGAGCCAGAGAGACGCTCCGTATCTACACGCGATTTCTCACCCGGCACCAATCACATTACCTCCAGCCTATCGAGTCGAACAGCCCATCGTCTACGTTCGGAGCTGCAGTCTCCCATCTAACAAACTGCATACCATCGTCCACTGCACACTTCTCATATTGTATTGTATCTCCTACCATACCATACCATACCATACCATACCATATTGTATCTCCATTGTACCCTGTGGGGAAAAAGAGGACGACGAAGGAGTGGGTACGCAGCGTGGACGTGGAAGCGCACAGGAACACGCGGTAAGATGTAAGTCATTAAAATAGCGTGTTGCTTGGTACATCTTGTGTTTGTAGTTGTGTTTCGCCTTCCACTGAGATTGAATGGACGGGCTTTGCCCCCGAGAGTGGGAATAGGCTCCCACAATAGACCATTTTAGAAAAGCAAGCGCCACCTGTGGTACGCAAGGGCTCATGGGAACTTAGAGCGCCTTCAAGCATTGCGATACGGCCAGAGGTTGAGGTAGAAGCAGAACAACAACATTCCCGGTGTGCGCAGCATCAGCGTCAGACGATATAAACCATATCCGAAGCAGACGACGGAGCAGTGTCCCTCAAAGTTCCCATGCTGCCTTGCGCCACGCGCTTGATGGCGCGCGCATCTTTTTAAAATCGTCTATTGGCGCCCAGACGTGGGGCACGAGCTCGTTCGTTCGACGACGTGGAAGACGCAACACGTTTTATTTATTTATTTTTCGTTCCATTTTAGTATTTCAAGTTTTATTTTAGTGTGATACCGCCGGATTGTGGTACTTCAATCACTTCGTGTTCTTTTATTTTTTCTTTGTATCTCGCTTTGTTAGGGCAGCCTTTTTGCTGCTCGTTTTTTGTTCGAGTGTTATAGCCCCCGCCCGGTGCCCGAGCCGTGGAGCTGATGGACCGTACGCCGCCTCGCGGGTACAACCTCCGGAGCGGAACAAAGGCTCCAGTACCACAGCTGTCTCACTCTGAGGAGCGGCCGGTACACGTCGCTCCGGCGCCAATGGAGCCGAGAGGACCGGCCGACGATGAGAAGGCACCTGCCGCGCCTTCATCCCAAGGTACGTCGACTGCGGTATCTGCAGTGCCGCAGTCAGACACCACAGCAACGGCAGAGCTTCTGTCATGTATGGCAGAGCTGTGTTCGTTGATGACGCGACGCTTTGATGCCGGGTTGGTTTCGCCGCCGCAGGCACAAGTGCCCGTCCGACTGACAATTCCTGTCCCTAAGTTCTCAGGGTACACCGATAGAAAGTCAGTCGCAGACTTCTTGGATGAACTTACCGCCTACCCGGCTGGTATGGGAATCTCAGACGAGGTCTTGATCCTACGCATCCTGCAGGTTGCTTTGGTAGGAGACGCCGCCCGCTGGCTTCGACTGCAGTCGAGGTTCACGTCCTTTCAGGACTTCAAGCAGCGGTTTAAAAACGAATTCCTTCCCCCGAATTACGAATATCGTATCCTGGAGGAGCTGCACAAACGTACTCAGCATCCAGATGAGACGTTGGCAGAATTCGTACGGGCCCTGCAAGAGCTGTATAGCAGAGCAGAAGCAACTGCAACAGAGCAGCAGAGAGTAGCACGGGCTATCCGTCAGTGTCACCCACGCTTCGGGCCCTACCTTCGAGCCCATCGCTTTGATAGTCTTGAAGCGTTGGCGCAGAAGGCTCGTGCCATACAGGGCGACCTCCTGGCCGAACTCGAATATCGGCCCCCGCCGCCGCCTGAATAGGCGTTAGAACCACGCTGTGCGTGGTCAGCGGGAGTAGCCTCGGTCGAACGCCTACCCGCGGTGGGACAAGATGGGCACCACCGCAATCCTTATGCGGAGCCATCCCGCCGAGCAATTCATCCCTTGCGTCATGGACAGAGGGCGATCCCCGCAGGAACGAGCCATGACAGACCCGTCCTGCCTAATTATCGTGGTCAACCCAGCAACACAGCTGGCGAAACTACGGACAGGCAGCGGGAACGGCAGCGTCTGCCGCGCCCGCAGCATGCTGTACATACGGACATCCCTGGCCTAGCAAAGAAGAGCACCGTGGCCCCCTCTCATCACAGATCAACTTGTTCTGGAACATTTAGACATCGACACCACCAACGAAGGGAAGTGTACACTGACGGATCTGTAGTACCAGGCAGCTCAACGGCCGCATTCTACTTGCCAATATATAACGTCCAGCAAACATTTAAGCTTCCTCATGAAACATCCTCGGCAGAAGCAGAGCTATATCAGTATCTACAGCGCATCTACTACTGCACTGTTGACGTTACGACACTGCCCGCGACACCCTCAAAGGACGCATGACTGCTCTGGGACACGCACGCATAGACCTTTCTGTATTACTTGGTCCTGTGCGCTCCCTGTACACTCCCGTCAGTGGTGCGTCCCTCGAGCTTTTGTTCGACTTCTTCCAGACGACAGACCTCATCAACAAATTATGAGTTGACCTTTCATGTCATCTACACTTCACCCCATCCTCGTTGTCTTATATTTGTTCTTTCTTCATCTTTTTACTATATTTTTGTTTTAGGAATAGCAAGCCGACCTTCGGTCAGGCTGCTCTTTCCGTAATTAACTGGTACGTCACTGGTACCGCGCTCCCCACCTGATAGATGAGATGAACGATGCCAACACTGCTACAACTTTTGATGACGCGTTGACCAATGTTACCAGCAGTGGTGATTGCCGTGACGTGATGTTGAAAGGACATGTGCTGATAAACATGTAATGAATTAATTTTATTAGCATAATTATCTAATTACACAAGTCACTGCATAGATTACTGCTTAAATAACGTACGTCGTTCAACATGCTGATTTGCATGTAATAAATTAATGCTGAAGTAACGTATACCGTTCAACAACCTATTCATGCTAAATTCCTACATTCTAACTATAGTTAGAAGGCAGGAAATTAGCACGGATATAACGTGGAAATAACGTAAGTCGTTCAGCATGCTGGTTGGATACGATGAGTTAACGCTAAACTATATGCTGTTTAACATGCTGGACGGTATCTGATGAATTCACGCAGAATTTATGTAACACAATTCACCATGCTGATATATTGCATTTAATATGCGTATAACTAACGTTAGCCAACTGCGTTTCACGTCCCACAACAATATTCAACGTAAATTTTGCGTTCTGTCAACCATCCGTGTTGACTGGGATAAGAGACAACGACAGTTCTGGGTAGCATGCATTAAGTGACATATACTATAATAATATGCTAATCAGCCTCAGCTATGTACAGGGCGTTCACCCTAGCTGCAGAAATTATCGCTGACACAGCGCTGTCAAAGAAAAACTGGCAGCTCTACTACGACGTTTGCTTTACAAACAGGTGCTGCATTGTAAGATCGGCCCACCATATCATAATTCCATTTATGGGTGTTCGTATGTGCCAGCACGTTTGTAAGACAAACGTGATAGGAGACCTGTCAGTTCTTCTTTGACAGTGCTATGTGTTAGAGATCATTTCTACAGTTATCGTGGGCATCCCGTATATAAATGAGAGTACGCGGATCAACCGATGGATACGTCGTCGGCTGTGCGGCTGTCAGTCTTTCAAATATTTTCTTCTTCTGTGCAGTGCAGTGCGAAAGCAAACTCTGTGAGCTCAACTATAAAATACGTCCGTATGTACGACGCCTCAGGATAACTCCCAACATGCGTGTGTGAACCTGCATAAGCCCCTTTGAAAATAAAGTGCCAGCCAACCTCATGCTGGTCAGAATGAAAAGAACATACCAATGTAGTTTTCCTTGTGCATTTGACACAAAAGAGGTAAAAATAACCGTACTGACATCGTACTCAAAAATCACCAATTCGTCGAAAAGGAGTCGAACTCTGTTTTTGGACGTTTTCTTTTTTCTTTACTACACCTTACACACTACACCTGGAGTATCTTGTCCCCCAGTGAGCGGGTTCACATATCAATTTTTGTTTTCTCCTATCATTATCATAATCATCATCATGATCTATGTTTGCACTTGCTCTTTCCCGTGCTCTGTCTTTCTTCAACAGGCACTTCAGTTTAAAGGCGACATGGTAGCACTGCGGCGGTCAGTGATGACACGATAATACGCCTTTTACATAAAGACTCCGAGCTCAGAATTGCACCATTCCAATCCAACTACCATGAAGCGTCGTTTGCTGATTAACGCGTATTCGCGTCTCATGACAGGTAATCAATAATTTCAATGACTTAGGCCAAGGCAGCAGGCTTGGTTGACTGTTATATTGCTGACGAGCAACCCGGTGGGTTAATTAGCCACCGCGACATGAGCTACGTGCGGGGACAGTCAACCCAAACCGGTAATTCATGGTTATGCTCCTGTCGTAACCACTACTAATCTTGTCTTTCATATCGCGCCAAGTCCTATCTTGAACGACCGTTGACGTCTTCCTGTCCATTTCAAGCGCTACCACACAAACGGAAATGTGAATTAATGTGCCTGTGGTGCTTCATTCCAACCCGTGGCCCCTGAACCGGTTCGTGAACCAAACCGTTTAGAAAATCCGGTTCGAACCATTATAGTTGCCTTCCGGAGCTGAACCGGAAGTGAACCCTTATCGTCGAACCTAAACCGGAACCGAACCGACAACCGTTTCGGTTCGACTCCCTGGTCTTGATATCAAGTAACTCAGTTGTAGAATTCTGGGGTGATTCTTTACATTATCTCGTGAGTGCACTAACATGATCGCGTGTATCTTGACCCCTGATACCGTGATCGCCAGAGCGCGATAAGTCATAATCATTCGTGTGCAGTCCGCCTGGCGGCGTGATCGTCTGCTAGAGCCAACTTTTATCGCCTGGGGCCGTTTCATTGTTTCGAGCTGCTGGAAATATTGCTATCACAGTATTGCGATACAGGGTCTTACCCTCAGTTCATAGTGAGTGTGAGGTCGATGCGCTCTTATCACATGATTGTGAGCGTGAGTGACCGCGGGCCAAAATGCCGACCTCTGGTGACACTCCAAATAATAACAACAATGGACAGCGACATGTATGCGCAGAGCGCGTGGATACTGCTCTGTAAGATACGTGCGCTCCTCTCTGAAGGGTAGGCACCGTGCACATATGTATAAAGTCACTGGATGTTCCAAAAGTAGCGCCACCGTGTGATGTGGAGAGTCGTCACCTTCCCGGGCAGGCGATTCGACAAACGCCGTCACTCCGTCAGGCATTTTGCCTCTAGCTCCCCATATGCCTATGGTAGAGTCTGCCGGTCAACGCGTTTTCCCTTGCGTCTGACGTAACTGCAATGCCGAGTTGTGGTACGTACGGGTGCAGCAGTCGTTAGAAGCATGACATGCCAATATTTAAGACACCAGGTAATAATAATCCTAAACGCAATGAAGCGCGGCGGATATTCCTGACTGTGCGCAGAAAAAAACGTAAACAATGGTTAAAGCACTTTTCGTTTCGGACAACCGTATTTTTTATGTAGAAGGTCAAATGCTTGCTTTTCGCTCGACATAGTAGTCGGCTCCAATGTAAATGTAATGTGTAATGTGTGCGTGCATTTCCCCATTCATCATCGTTAATTTATCTGTTGTTGTTTTCCAATGTAAACATTAGGGAGCTTCAATTCCCTGCGAATGGTACGACGGATGGCACGACAAATAGAGAAGGGACATTTTAAGAACGACACACGGGTGAATTAACGTCCGCGTGAACTAACTAAACAGTCAAAATCAAAGACGGACCACAGAAATTACGGAAACAAATAATGGCAGTCAGTTTTATTATATATATATATTGTGCACATGTACCGTCCTATATGAGGTTTTAAAGGTGAGCTAAACGCATCCTCAATAAATAAATAGCTAAACAAAACCCCGTTTGTAGAGTAATACATCTGCAAGTTGTGACACTGCATATGTAACTTAAATAAGATAGGCTGTATTCCTAAAAAAATAAACTAAAGATGTTAAGGAAGACATGCAGCCAAAGGACAATAGTCTATATCTATAGCATGAGCAGAGAAAATTATACCGACAAATGTCGCAAAAATGACAAGGCGGCTCACAGTTTCTTTAGCATCTACAAAATTGTTACATTCAGATCCCTTACCAGGAAAGCGTGCTTGTAATAACAACGCATAATTTTTCTCCCCTGGGTAGTATCGCCCCCGGCGATGGAACTCCCCATTCATGATCTCGAAATAAAATTGTTGTTGTTTGTTCTCCGTGGACGATGTTCATGAATGACGATTAGGATACGTTTTTTTTTAAAGTAGATAAACACAAAAACACATAATTTAGTCGCGATACGAGGACATATGCATTTGCAAGTCAATGCATATCAAAGACAGCAGTATTACGTTATTCGAAGCAAGCGCAGTACGAAGGAAATGTATCACCGCCGCCTCATTGAGCCGCAGCATTGAGCCGCCTCACGGCGACCGAGAAATATGTCGGCCGCTCTCCGCGGTGCCCCAGTGTGGCATTACTTTGCTACATCCAGTGAATTTAACCACATACATCTTCTAGCGCCACCTAGGAGAAGCGGAGACACTCAAATCTTGGGCGAACGCAGTGCCCTTTCCCATCATGTCGTCTAGGAACTTCAACAATGATTCATTTAGCGTCTCCCAAGAAGCGACGTGTCGTGAGTAATCCGCTGAGAGGTAGGCCACTTGAGGAGGAGGAGGATGGGAGAGAAGGAAAGGGGACCGACTTTAGGGAGTATAGTCGATGTCCTAAGCTCCTAACACATGAGATGAGTGACGTCTACCAGTCGAACCAGTTCGAGATACAGCATAATAAGAAAAAAAAGACGATTTTCACCCTATACGTATATTTTGGTGTGCAATTCCTAAGAGATATCGAATGATTTTTTTTTTTTTTTCGAACGCTGTCCACCAAGTGACGAAGACACGCATTATGTATCAATGCGACCTCGGACATTAGCGCTGAAGCCACGATTACATTATATATCTTGGCTCTTGTTGCTCTGTTCACGAAACGCCAAAATATTTTGGACGTTCTTTCCCCTTTTTACCTACAAACATTGTTGTTTTCTGTTTTGTTGTTTCATTGTTGTTTCTAGTTTTTCTCAGAGCACACTCTTCTCCATTGCCCACACTACCAACCTTCGCGAACGCACTATCCGGGTCTCATAATCAGCTGGACTCGCGCCCCGTGTGTCTCTGAAAATTGCTTGATCCTTGGTCAAAATGGTCAAATCCAGGCCCACCATGAAACTCCCCATTCATCATATTTTTTTAAAAATCCGTGTTAGCGCCGCGAAGCAACTGTGGCTATGAGCGGCGTACAGACGTGGACAGATGGAGAGAGGACGGCAGGAAGGAGTGGGGGACAGTTGGGTTCGTATGCGTTCTGGGCCGACATCCGTCTGGAAAGTCTTCGGAAAACCCAGGGAAAACCTCAGACAGCACAGCCGGTGACAGGATTCGAACCCGTGTCATCTCGCAGTCATTGCGTGGAAAGCGATCATCCTAACCACTATGCCACGGGAGCATCTCACAATAAAGTAGTAGTTGTTGTTTTCTCAGAGGACAAAAAAACACGTGGTTGTAGAATGTACCAATGTCATACACAATCTCAAATAACGTATAGCAAGCGCAAGACACACTCCGTACACTGTCCGGTATACGGGATCACAAGCTGTGAAATGTATTTCAGATTCAAGAACCTGAGCTTTGTGAAGTATGCAAAATAGCGGCATACGATATGAATTCGAGCTGAAACGGTCTGACCTTTACTGTAGGAGCCGCCGCAACTGTGGGTAGTGGGAGCAGCTACAAAGATGAGAGACGCGGCTATCCTTTGGTCAATGAGTGAGACAGATGGCTGTATCATCTGGCTCATCAAACGCTCGTAGGTCTGCGAAGTGTTGGAAAGCGTTTGAGCCCCGAAGACGGCGATGCGGCGCGTGGCGTGTAATCGTCCGTTTTCTCCACTTGTGGATTGAAATAGACATAAGGGAAACGGCCATGGGTGCCAAAAAGTGTGTAGTCGCGCGCGCGTTTTCGTGACACGTTTCACATGCGGTCGATTGTGGCAGAATGACGTGCGCGCCGCTCTGTCCACACATCAGTAGCGATAATGGTAACTTCACCGCACAGCACGCTCTCAGCCAACCATCATACCGAGTGACATCATTCCTCCCTCTGATTTGTTGACAATGAGAGGTGTACGCCTTTTTGTGACACTTATGTAGCTAGGATAACTGCCACAAGAAGGCGTACGCTCCGTGATTTCCACAAATCAGAGTTTATAACTGTATGATGCTGTGAATTTTTTTTTTTTTCCTTCGTGTGATGTGGTGAAGTTGTGTTCTAAGAGAGCATCCGTCCGTGGCGGTATCCTGTAAAGCGTACTTTCACTACATTGAAACAGTGTACGCAGGAAAAGCAACCGAGTAATACGTCTCTCCCCTCCAGCGAGAAGATGCAACGTTGCAGCGCCGTTAGAATTAAGTGTCACATAGCGAAAGCTTGCCCAGCTAAACACGTATGAATTAATGCATAATAAAATGTGCGCGATAAAATCCATAAAACATGCGTGATAAAATGAAGGCGGTCGCAGCAAAGTGAGCAAGAGGGCAACGACAAAACGAAGCGGCCGAGGCCTTAGCCTGCGTAGAGGACATCACGAACAGCTCCTCTGCATCACCATTTCAAACACAGCCTAACAGCCAGTCGTAGAGGGCACGAAGCGAGCGCTACACACAACTTGTATAAAATTGTTTCCTTTAATTCGTATCAGTAACTTAAGATGTGGGTTACATTGTCAGTCCAGGTGAACTCGCATTGGTATCCCATTACATATAGGATCGCTATCACGGTGCGTATGATGCATGCAGTGATGTAGCGAACTTTTCGCGAATCGCGCAGTCGAAACCCGCTCGTTCGCGAGCTTCGAAGAACTTTCGAATTTCAAGCCAGATTCGCCGAGGTTCGCAGATTTGGCCTTTGTCGTGAAAAGCTGAAATTGCTGTGACTGATATATTTACAAATGAGACGTCTGTTTGTCAAACATAACATAATATTGGTTTGGCTAGTCAGTACAAGTTCACGATGAAACGAGCATAGCACGGAGAGGGACCGAGAAACTATGACATCACGCAGGCGCTCACTAGAAACAACGGAAAGTTGATTGAAAATAACAGTTCTTCTAACCTCTACCACAGGAAGTGCAATCGAGATTGTAATAATGCACCCGCATCTATCAAACCCACCCCTTGTGTTGTCTGTCTGCATCTGTTTCGAAATAGTTTGAAATCGAATGTTATGAAGACAAGACAAGCGACGCACGAAAAACACGATTGTTGTCCGGCAACGTCTCAGTCGTGCCAGCAGGTGGCTCGCATATACTTTTTCCTTTTCAGGTTTCCAATCCACATTGCTAATGTAATAAATATATAGCGCATAGAAAACTATAGAACGTCATAATCTAAACATACCACAAGTACTTGGCGGCTTTTTGAGTCGAAAAACACAGGCTTCCTCTTTCGGAAAGGAGATCGGCACGCATGCGCAGTCGAAGCCGATCTTCTGCGAACTTTTTAGAATTTTCCGAAGAAAATTTTGAATTTCGCGAACTTTTGCGAATTCGAACCTCGGCAACGTTCGCTACATCACTAGATGCGTGACGCTTACCTGTGTTTGTGTGTGGAAGGAAGAGAAATAGCCCACTTTATCCGCCAGACACAATTCGCTCCCCCACACAGACGCGAAGCGGCGTGATGCATAGTATAGCCAGGCTCCAAGAGCTCCCAATAGAGCCCATAGTTTGAGATAATTCACACAACACTGGGCACACGACTAATGAGAGTGCAACGTTGTAGAAATTATGCAATGCCAGTCGGCCAATCAGGAGCCTTAACTTTGGCTGAGCTTTCGACCGGTTCTGGCTACCATCGACTTCTAAAGGATTTCGCGCCTACCGCCGTTACCCGATATTCGAAATAACTGAAGCTTCTTTTGGCTATCAGAAATATTTATTTGACACAAAGCACTGATTCAAAGATCTGATACATGGGTGCACTGTGAATACAAAGTCCACAGTGTTGTTGACACACTGTAACTAAGTTCGAACTTGAAGCAAAACGAACAGCTCTCGAAATCCGACACGGCCCGAGCGTGTTCTTCACTCTCCAACTCATGAAGCATTCCAGTTCTGGAGTTGGTAGACTGTTCGTGGGATAATAGTCGTGTCCAGGAACAGTACAACACACGTTGAATCACATCGACGCATGAATAAGCCAGCGAACACTTCTACAAACTGATCTGCCGATTGACATCACCGAAACATGGAACACAAGAGGACGCCGTGCCGGCCGATTTTATGATGAGTATCTTCTTTCGTTGCTTGCAGAGCGGAAGACACTTGTGTGGCACGTAATCGTAATCCTATCCTTACTGTCAGCCCTCAAAATCCAACGGCGCCCGAACGCGTTCTTCACTCTCCAACCGCTCCAACCCACGAAGCATTCCAGTTCCGTACTTGATAGACTGGTCGTGGGATAATAGTCGTGTCCAGGAACAGCACAACACGCGTAGAACCACAAACTGTTCTGCCGATTGACATTACCGAAACACGGAACACAAGACGACAGACGCCGTGCCGGCCGATGCGAGCTATTTCGAAACTATGCTGAAACTGTTGAAACGGTCGCCGGGACGCTGCACGCACATGCGCGCGTAGAAAATGCGATTTCAAAACATTGTCGACCAATCGGAGCGCACGCACAGTCTAGACCAATGAGCTTGCAACGTTGTAGATTGGCGTAGTGGTACATACTCTACAGCAGCATTCTCGGTTACCTGAGGAGGACTGGTATAGCTACGTCTTTGTCGTTATCGGGTGAGCAAGGATTAAAATGGCTTTCGGGAGCTAATGCTGACTACAGCCTCCAGTTATTGGCGTCGCGCCAGAAGGAGGAGGCAAACAGAACAAGCATTGTCCGCAGTGTGATATGTGATAGGTAAAGGTGCAGATAGGTAAAGGCGCAAAGTGTTCATTTTCGTACATGTCGAAATAATATGCTCGATAATGCTGAAGTTGCCTCGCTTCTAGGCCTCAACGAACCTTCGACAACATGCATATCAACAAGGGTAGTGACCCTCCTTACGAAGTTGTTCTGTCCTGTGTAACAATATCCGGGTACAACACGTTTGCCGAAGAAATGTCTATACGTCACCCCATCTACATAGTTTAACGTTCTGCACGAGAGAGCGCATGCGTCTGAGAGGGAGGATCTTTCCAGGGCAAGCGTATTTATGATGAAAGATGGAAGTCACTGAAAAGGTTAGCGAGCTGTAGGATTCGAACCCACATCTTCTGGATTACCGGTCCAGGGCTCTATTTGTCCTCTCTATGTGTTCCAGCCTCAGAACATCAGTTCTCTCATGTTCAAGCGTATTTGTTCTACATTTTTTGCGTAAAGCACCCGAAAAAACAAGAAACGAAAATTGTCTGGTCAAGACTATATAGGAAGCAGCAGCAAGTACGAGAAGGTCGCACTTAGGAACAGGAGCCGATGCGGAAATAGAAGGCGTCGCGGTGTTGCTGATGAGCCTTGGTCCGGCCTTGTCGACGTGATAAGCTTCAAACAGTTCCCTCCCTCTTTTTCTTGAGTGATTCGGTGTTCGTATTCGGCGCAAGTCCCTTCCGGTGACAGAATGTGAGTGCTCTTTGAAGCAGGCATCTGCTGGCCACCATGAACTGACGAGCATTCTGCCGTGATTTCCTACTCAATTTGGAAACGGCGCGAGGAAACTGGTTGACGTACTTCTTTTGGCTGGGAGCGATTTCATGTCGTGACACACTTCGCGCCCTCAAACGTGTGAGTGTTCCTGACGTTCACAAGGGGGCGCTGAAGCTTCAGCAACTTCTTAGTTCACTTTGCAATTCCATCAGATTTCGTAATACGCTATGAAAGTGGGTCAGCTGTTTGAGCAGCTCCCAGGTTTCCCTCTCAGCCCTATTGCCCGTTCTTGGAGGGAAGAGGGTGCAGAGGAAGACCATCGTCCTCTACATCTACGGCAGCAGAGGCGTGTCGTCGTCGTCCACGTGCCGCCACAAGGGCGAAGTTTAGAGAAACCACGTGACCAAGTGTCTACCCACTCACAAGGCAGCAGTAAGCGAGCGTTCGTAGAACGGCATGGGTCCACGGAGGAAACCACGTGCGACTTAACCTTGAAATGTTACCCCCTTATTTGGGAGAGGGACCTCGCTCCATCGCGAATAGGGAAGAGAGAGAAACTGCGAAGCTGCGCAGACAGCTGCCCCACTTGCATAGCGTATTGCGAGCGCTGAGTCTAAAGCGATGTCCGCTAGGGCTATGCCTTTCACAAAGCGCACAAAGGCGCAAAGTGCAGGTTGTTCTTACGGATTTTGGGGGTTGCAAAGCACCTTTTGCATGTGGAGTGGTCGGAGGTCCAGCCTATCCAGGGCACTCTGCAGAGCTTGTCACATAGACGTGAAGCGCCTAATAGGCACTGTGTGTCCTCCGCTGTCTGTTGCAGAAGTTTTGACTCTTCGGCGTACCAGCAATTCACATACCTTCTGTAGGAATGCCGCTTTTAGCAGGAGTTAAGCCAGATATATTCTTTTCGTAACACTCTGTCCAACGAAAAGAATTTCAAGGCACGCTGTCTTTCCGGGTTTCTAAGTGTGAAGATGTTAGTGGGTAGAGTGCGCGGAAAACATTTCCCCCAATTCTTCCGCTGAAGCAAGAAATATTGCCTGCCCTGAGCTACCCCTGTTGTGCTGAATAATTAAGAGGCACTTACGCTAACCAGGTTCTTCGTTTGTCTAGCACAGACATCTTAGGAGGATGTGTAAAATTGGATGCACCGGAAAACAGTCTCAGAATATCAAAATCCACGGTAATATTTGTCTTTGTCGTGATCAAGTGTTGTCTTGTCGTGATCAAGAGTTTCTTCAGTACGCAATGAATTTGAAAATACCTTGTTTCTTTGCTTTTATTTGCACTGAAACAAAATGGCAAAGGAGGCCATGTATAGCAGAGCTAGTTGAAGCGCCTCCTCGCTATACGGACAGTTCATGATAGGTGCAGAATAAATTAGCTGTACAAGCTATAGTCGTGTTCAACTTAAGAAGGACAAGAAATCTAGTCCGTCATTCACATACTCTGTTGGAGATAAGGAGAGCAATAGCGCGCCAGTAGAAATACTGCAACGCCACCATGCGCCATACGTATAGGGGAGCGCACTTTCTCAGTGTCATTCTGCCAATCTTACCAGCCAATACAAAAGGAGAGCGAATATGATGAATTACATTATCTGGCGCAAGGAGGGAGTGTGGCCTCTCTATGTTCAGCCATCCTACCCGCGGCGCAGCAATATTTTCAGAGCTGACGGATTAGATTTCTTTTCCTTCTTTAGTTGAACACGATTATAAACACCAGCAATATAAGGAATAACAAGCTGATGAGAAATAAAAAAATAGAGAACAGAAAAAGAGAGCTAACGTGAGTTTACGTGAAACATGATGACGATGATGGTTCTTTATAATGGAACGAAAATACTATAATGTGTTTGAAGATTTTATATGAGACGGTAGATTACTCCATAATTTTGCTGCCATAAAAACGTAAGTTTGTTTACCATAGTTAGCGTTGACCCGAGGTAATATGAAATTTCCGCGGTGGAAAAATCTAGTAGGAGAGAGTTACAATTAATTAGACCAGAATTCTAATTAACTGACAATGTGAAAATGTAAATTATAACGCTCTCAGAAAGAAGGGTGCGATAAACGGAACAAGGAAGGATTCGATCTGATATTAAGAGCAAATGATGCTCCTGCATCGTCTCGGTAAAAATCCTAGTTATTAACACCAAAGTTCTTCATCGATAGCTCAATAAAAAAAAGAAAAAGAAAGATACAGGTGCACGAAGGCAAACATAATATCTCCTTGTACGGCAACGATTTCTTCGCTTCATTAAGTGTTCTACTTTACTTGTACGAAGCATGTTGTTTGAAATCACTTAAATAACCAAATGTGCTCACTCCTCACGACGCATATTTGTGAATGCTCAGAATTGCCAAGGCGTGTTTCTTTCGATCAGCGTCTTTTGAACAGTGAGCCAACGATTCGCGTAAAAGGTTGAATCTCAAAACTTCGAAGAGTGAGTCAGGCGAGCTATTCAGCCTGAATACACTTTTCAGAAAAGATATAGAATGCGACGAAAAATAATCCGGAAGCATTTCGTAAAGAAACAACACTAAAAAGGCGCGAAGAGCAGAAGTATAGAGCATGCTTAAATCCATGTCACCTCAGCAATGAAAGCAAAATGAAATGAAAAAAAAAAAAAGAGAACGGGGATTAAAGTTCATCGATACTTATAAGAGTAAAATACACTCGGTAGGCTTAGCGGCAGCGAAGTCAGAACCCGGGATTACTCGGGCTTTCGACATAGAGAAAGAGGCACCTGCGCTGTGCACGGGGGCTCCTCTATAGCCAGGTACAATGCACGGTCTTACGAAGCGGTGTAGGGGTAAGAAAAGGTGTGGCACGTTGCGATATGTGGAACCAGTGTTGAAAAAGAGGAGAAGGCAAATAAATCCTCGGCCCCCGCGCAAATGCCTCATCGATCAAACCACGGGTCGTCAAAGCATCGTCGGTAAAACAACAAACACGTTCGCTATATATTTTCAAAAATTATGAGGCAACGCAGTATTAAGAGCTGCAGAAGAGTCAACAGACCGGCGGGATCAGAAACAGCCCAGGTGTATATAAGGGGCATAGACGTTGGCTTAATCGGCTTATCCTGTAGTGCAGGACAACGCTAGTGGTAGTCCTGAAGTTTTGTTTCGCGTTACGAGAAAAGGGCTTCTTTCCGAAGTATATCTACATTTTTCGTTGCGTAATACTTTTTTTGAACAAAGCCTTGGCAGTAAAAAGAATAATGTGCAGTTGCCTTACAGGGTGAACGTTTCGCAGTAAACAATAGTTAGCGCCGACTCTTCTGGAGCATGAAGCGACGGGGAGATCTGTTCTTTCGACAGGAAAAATCGGGCAGAAAAGAGGTCTTGCTATTCCTCCGGCAAAGGAAAAAGTTGTTACACAAAGTTAACTAGCAAGGAATGGAATTAACCTTTGAACACTTTGGGCGGCAGAGCCTCGTCAAGTTACTTCCGGTAACTTTTAGCTTTGCTGTCCCACCATGTAATATGGTAAACCAATAAATTGAAATTGAAATTGAATCATATTACTTTGGCGATGAAGGAAAAGCAAGGATTGGAGCACTAATTTAGCTTCAGTAAACACAAGCTTGCACTTCGTCGGGTGAAATAAAAATAACGCTCACAGCATACACGGGCTACTAGTTTCACACGTGTCTTGTTTCCTCGTCTCCTTCTTACGTACAGTCCCTCCCACGACCACCCACGTGACTAGACATGACCTCCCCCAAGCACAAAGTTTGTAACCTCCCCTCAATGGTCTGAGGCGAACGCAATCCCGCGCGTCATTTTACCTCCCCCGACGACCGTCTTCGCACTTCACGCTTGCGATTGACTGCGTGTTCGGTGTGCAAAGTTAACAATCCCTTTCGCTTGAGAAAGGATAGTCCTTAGTTAAAAACGTCGCGCCCATATAATTTCCTGGATTTTCAAATGAATTAAATTAAGTTATTCCACAAACTATTACTTCCGTGATACGTTTCCCTTTGTGATACTCTGTCCGTGTATTCACAGGAGCGACGTCCTCACGAAACATTCTAGTGAAAGAAAAAGCGTTCCGTCCCGTGTTATCTTGAGCATTTAAACTTTGCGGAATATCAAGAGTGGCGTACTGCGCATTTTGCAGACGACACTTAGCAGACGACACCGTCAGCGTGTTCTCCTGTCGTCTGCTACGGAATAACCTTGTGGCTGTGTAGCAGGATATTCCCCACGGTTAGCAGTGTACGTGACTACACGACGTTGAGCGTTCGCGCTGACATGACAACAGAAAGCTATGACGCTTTTCGCATCTTCCGTTTCTGGGGGAGTGTCGCTCGTGCGAATACACAGTGTGCGAGCCTCATGTCCTCCGCATGCACGCAACAAAATATTTGCCACACGGTGGAAAATGGGGAACGAGGCAAGCATGCAACATTGAGCCAGAGGAAGACAATAAACTACAAAATAAAATAAACTACAAACAAACAGCTAACAACAACAACAACAAAAAATAAAATACTAGCAGACGAGACGAAAATGTTATACAGCTAACACATCGAGGTGGATTTCTTCCGTAAAGCATTGCGAGGGATGGGTCGAGAGTATTGCGCAAAAAGAACGGTGAAAGAGAATTCCTAATCCTAGGAACTCTTCTGAGGGGAAATGTCAACGTTCGAGCTCGTTTAGGAAAGACGCCCGACATCATCTGAAGACGTGCTTCAACACAACATGCCTCACTGTGCAAACGTAAGCTTAGCGCGTGAATCCATCTACGAGGTGGAGTGTTGGTTGAAGTTGAGAGAGCTCATGAGCTTCCTGGGTAAGTAGAGATTTGTTTGTTTGTTGCTGACACTAAATTGCTGTCACCGCAATGTTCCCCATCTCCCTGGTATTCGCTGTACAGGGCATTCTTTTCTTTCTTTCTTTTTTTCTATCCTTTACAGAATTCGTCCTTTACAGATTTCGAAAGCTATGAAAGCAGTATAGATGTCGCTTGTGCAGTTGAGTTCTACGGCCAGGCAGACATCCTCTACAAGATTACAAAAATCTAAAACTCATTAAGTAACGCTTTAATTACGTAATTTTGGGGAAAAACTCCTGACTAGTGCTCCACTGACATTTAGATACTTTTCACGAAGGAACCTTTAACCGGGATTTTCCCTCTGGTTCCTTCAGTTCTATATGGTAATTGTATGACTGAACGCAATAAAATTGATTGATTGAAAAACGAGATGCAGTTTTTACAGATGTTATTATTGTTAATAGCGCATATACATTAAAGCAAGATAACACAATGGGAGGCAGTCCTCGTTGAAAAGCCAATTTATATTTTAAAAATACTGAAACGCGTGCGTGCTCTGAAATATCCGACGCTGAATTGCGCAACGTAAATGAGCCGAAACCGAAACAGCGCGTCTCAGGAGCCCATGACCTTCGCTGACGGAGGCTTATCTGCATGGGCCCGAAAGCGGTTGATCTGGCCAGCAGGTGTGCCTCCAATCTGGCCTCCAATCGTCCCCATCACTCCAAGGCACGTGGCGCCTACACTCGCTAATCTAGTGTCATTTTCGTGACGTGCACTCCAACGAAGCGAATGTCACTGCCACTACGTGCTTGCGACGCGGCTTACTTAAGTGTCACTTAAACGATGGTATGTCAATTAGGACAGATAAAAATAAACGGCGCCACGATACCTTCTTGAGAATGTTTTTCTTTTATTTTTAAACACTTTTTGCAAGTCTTCTGCCAGAATAAAACAAACTGTCTTCAAGCGTGTGCCTTAACAAAAATGGCCGCCACCGGGTCGCCGAGACCACGAAGTTTTCACAGGCTGTTAACGCGAGTAATGATAGGGGCGTTCAAGTCAAACCGGGACTTTTCATTTTTCGCAAAAGTAAAATGAACTTACAGGCGAGAAATTACTTTTATTTTTCAACGTAATCTCCAGCTGCACTAATGCACTTGTCCCAGCGTTTCACGAGGGCTTGGATGCCAGCAGCGTAGAAATATTTACCGGCGCGTAGCAGCCATGATCGGACCGCATTCTTGACCTCGTAGTCGCAGCTGAAGTGGCGGCACCCTAGGAACGCTTTCAGTGGCCCGAAGAGAGAGTGGAAATCGCTGGGGGGCGAGATCTGAACTGTAAGGGGGATGTGGCAGCAACTCCCAGCCAAGTTCCTGTAAGATGCGTGTCGTGAGATGCGCGGTATGCGGGCGTGCATTGTCCTGTAGGAGGAGGACTTCTTTGGTGATGAGGCCCGGCCGCTTTTGCTTCAGCGCCTTATGCACATCCCTGCGAACCTGGCAGTAATATGCACTATTGATGGTGGTACCACTGGGCAGAAAATCAACATGAACAACGCCAGCCTTGTCCCAGAAAACCGTGGAAAACTTGGATGTTCTCAGAACTCTGACACTGGGCCCTGAGCCGCCCCGGCCGGGATCGTCCTGCACTGATGTACGGCCGTCTCGGAACCGTATGCACCACTCAAACGCTTTGCTGCGGCTAACTGTATCGTGGCCATACTGAGCCTGAAGTTTTCTGTGAATTTCAGCCTTGATGTCAGCCTTGTGTGATTTTACGCCTTCATTCACGAGAAACTTCATGACAATTCGCTGTTCGATGTGCGCGCTCACCTCGTTGTCGGCCATCTTGTCCAGCACGTGTCTTCTGCTTTGCACAAACTTTGGACCACCACGTGGGGAACGGGAAGGCCTGTCGCGTGTGAAAATGACGAAAAAGACGTAGCGCGAGCCATTTGTACACTCAGGAGACAGAAAGTCCCGGTTTGACTTGAACACCCCTCGTATGTTCCTTCGGCACAATGTCACGCTGTACTAAAATCAAATAAACATGCTGTTGAAAATACTGGTTTAAAAATATTGTGCTGTCGGGGCCCCTCGCTTTTTCTCAATATTTTTACCTGCACCACAAAGCCTGCCGTCGAGGCTACGCAGTCGATCGCCGAAGAGAAGTGAAGTGAGTTTAGGGAACTCACTAATACCCCCGTCGCACGGCGAATTGAATGTCATTCCCAGCGAACGACATTCGCACTGAATGACATTCGTTTCGTGTCACACAATGAAACCAAATGGCAATACATGCGAATGATATTCGCTTGGAGTTCGGGGAACCCTTCGCTTTTCCCTCTCGCACTGACTGCGTGCGTGCCCTCGCAGTAGAGAGGTATAGCAAAAACAACAATGATAAACCGTTTGAAGAAGTGAAAGACGAATGAAATCTTGTAATCCAATATTTTATCACGAATTTAACAACTTTTAGCACGACGGAAGGAACACTTGACACTATTTTTCGGATAACTACCACCTTCCCAGTCGCCATGTTGCCAAGTGCGGTTCAGATCGGCTTGTTATTCATCTTTGCTTGTGATACTTAGACAAGTAAGTGTCGTCGGGAATACAACAATTTTGTGAAATAATGGAATGTTTCGCTAGATTCGAGAAAAAGAAATAAGAATATAACTAACGTACCTAATGTATAATGCTTCCTATGTTCGGTCTCGGTGTCTTAATTATCAACAGTAACATAATTTGCGAATGACATTCCGTTTCTTCGTGTAGCTCGATGTAAGACAAATGAATGACATTCGGTGCGATTGTCATTCGCTGGGTATGCCATTCAGGTTTCCGCGTGACAGGGGTATAAATCGTTAGTGCATTTTCTGCCGAGTGTAACTAAAAGATGTCGTGTGGGTGTGGCAGCACAAGAATGACATTAAGTGCAAGTGTCACTTGTTGAAAGTGACACTAAATTAGTCCGTGTGACAGGGATATTAGAGCTGTGCTCCCAGCGCTCCCGGTCGCAGCGGTTTCGATGTCATCCACATATCGAAATTCGGCGACGGGTATTTTAACGCACGTGCGCGTTTCAGGATTTTGTTAAAACGTGGGATGACTTGCGACGAGGACTGTACCCCCATTCTGCTGTCTCGCTTTTGCAGGAAATCCCCTATAAAGTGTTAATTAATTAATTTTGGGTAATGAGACATCTTGCAGTTATATACCCTCTTCGAGAGGATGTTGGCCGTAGAACCGACCTGCAAAAACGATTGATTGATTGATTTGTAAAAAAAAAACAAAAAAAACATCGTCTATCATCAACGACATCTATGCTGCTTTCATAGCTCTTGCATAAAAAAATCTGTAACGGATAAAAGCGATCACCCTGTATCCCGGGTGTTTCACGAAGGTCACCCGGCTGAATAATTCTTAAACAGGTGTCGCTGTCGAAAAGCTTTTCTTTTCAGTCTGCACCCTTGAGAACATCTGCGAAGAAGTGAGCCGTCAACGGATCATTTGCATAAGCTCATTAATTAAATAAAATTCCCAACTTTCAAATTTTACTTCTGACACACTTGGAACCTGTCTTTTACCGATTGAGCCCTTCAGCGAAAAATATTTCATACGAAACCCGCGTCGTACTGCCTGCTTGTCACTCTTCGTTCTATTTCTTCGTTGTCTTGTCCTACCATCTTAGAACTTCTTTCTTTTTCTTTAGCAGTTAATTACTACTACTACCTTCTGGGAATAACAACGAAGCTATTGTTATTATTTCCTTTTGATTCCATTGTATTAGAGAGCGGGGATTAATCGCACACAGCGGGACGGCAGCGATGGCATCGAGGGGGATCGAGCACAGCGAAGAGGGGGTATAAAGCGGCCACGCCCGAAACGGAAAACAACAACAACAACAATAGATGATAACGATGACATGAGGTGTTTCACCGCGGTTGTGCGGTACCCTACCCCATTGCACGTGGAACAAAGGAAGGATGCAAATACGAGAAAGAATTAAAGCGTCTGGAGCAATCCAGTGGACGACAGGAAGCCCACGAACAGGTGAAGAACCCGACGATGGAGAACAGGATCTTCATAGGAGCCAATGAGTCCAGCTAAATTGAGCGGCCTCTTGCTAATACGGGCAAGCTCATCACACAATATCCGCCTTTGCGGGCAGTGGAGTGCCCATTCCATAAGAATGTGCTGGGCGTTCGCCACGACACCGCAGGTGGAACAGAGGCTTGTGTCACAGCACCTGATCATGCACTTGAATTGTGGGGTGAAAGCCACATTGAGGCGGAGTCTAAGCAGGAGGGAGGTAAAATGGCGTAATAAACGGGCAGGGAAAGAAAACGACCGATTTGGACTACCGAATACATGAGAGATGGAGCTGTGATGTCCCGGCCACATTGCTGCAGAGCCAAGGATCGACACCACGCAGTTAGTAGGGTCCTTCTGTCACCTCTCGACAGCACAATGGGCACGGCTGTCGGGGACTCGTGGGCAGCCGTTGTTACTCTGTCAGACTCCTCACTGCCTCTTAAACCGCAGTGACCAGGAATCCACTGCAGGGACATATGACGACCTTCATCATGTAGACGTTGAACTTGGTGGAGAATGTATACTACGATGGAGGCTAACGACCCACGAAGCCCCATGGTTGCCACACATTGCAGAGCAGCCCGTGAATCGGAGTAGATCACCCAAACACGCGGAGGAACTTGGGATATCTGCTGCAGAAAGAGTAGAATGGCATACAGCTCCGCCTATGTTGAGTACGTACGATGTGAGAAACCGTATCCACGTGAGACTGCATCAGATGGGAAAAGCACACGACGAACACTCCCGTGTGGTAGAACCCTCAGTGAAGACGGCAGTGTAGTCGGGATATTTACGGTGCATCATGTCCGCTGCCAACTGTTGAACAATTAAAGGTGGCACTTGATGGTTTGGAAGCATGAGGCCAGGGACAAATAGGGAGCGTGATGGGAGCGGAAGCGACCACAGAGCGGTTGCGGGAACTCTTGGGTGGATTAATAACGAAGGAAGCTTGGGCCTGACTTCTATGAGACACTTGAAGGCAACCATATGATGTGATGTGATAAAGAACACCTGAAGACAACATTTTGGGCTTCGCCGATAGATTTTTGCTAGAAGGGGATGACGACGGTGGTGCGTTCTGAGGCACATGTAATGGCGAATGGTTTCCACCTGCCGTACGATTTCTATCGGTAGCTCACGGGCTTCGGCTATCACCATTCGAGTTTTCGCGGCTTTCGGAACTGTACACAAGCGTGCCACGAACTAAAGCGTTTTAGAGGGCTAGAAGGCACTTCTAATCAATTTCCCACTTAGCTCCCACAAAGTGACTGATGACGGAGATCTACCCGTGGGCGTTGGTGTCTAAGTAGTCCACATGCTTCTTCCAGGACAGGTTGGAATCCAGGATGACGCCCAGGAATCGTGTGAAACTTCGAATGACGCTCGGAGATTCTGAGTTTTTCTATCTCCCATAGTGCATCATACGAGGTTTCTCTGCGCGCTTTCCGTTTCTGTGGATTAGCCACTTCCATCCTTTGCTCTACAACGTCCTAATTGAAACCACCGACCCATATTTTTTTTTTTACGATGAACGAAACTATAAAATATTATTAAGGGTTGCGCTGCCTGTTAACACACCCACACAATAAATGGCATGATGATGTGGTGGGTCACTCGCCACCGCTATGGCGGTACACTGCCCTACTGCGGCTCTTGAGGAAGGGATGAGAAAGGGATGATGATGGAAAAGTGTCCTATTAGAGTTCGTCCATTAGTGTCATGCTGGAGAAGAACTCAGCAACAACTCATAGAGCCCTGCATCTGATGTGAGGGGTCCGACCATGGCCCGAGAATTTTGGTTAAGCTGAACTGGCGTTGATCGACGCGTTGGAGAGCAGTTTCCATGAGGGCGCGCCCGAAAATATTATACGTCGAAACGAGTTCCCGTGGCTTTCCACGCCGAGAGTGGGAGGTGGCACGGGTTCGAATCCTGTCGCCGGCTGTGCTCTCTGAGGTTTTCCCTGGGTTTTCCGAAAACTTTCCGGACGAACAGTTCCCCCTGAAGTCGTCCCAGGACGCATACTAACCCCTCTGTCCCCCACTCCTTCCTGCTGTCCTCTCTCCGTCTGTCCACGTCTATACGCCGCTCATAGCCACAGTTGCTTCGCGGCGCTAACACGGAATAAAAATAAATATCACGTCGAAGTAGGCCATACTGCGATACGTATATGCATCGCAGTTTTGAAGAAAAAACCGGCTAAGAAGTAGCCAACAACGTACGGCTACGTAGCCGGTCACGTAGTGATCACGAACAGCATGCCATTCGGGAACATAGATTTTTTTTGATTGCGTGTTAGCGGCGCGAAGCGACTGTGGCTATAAGCGGCGTACAGATGTGGACAGACGGAGAGAGGACAGCAGGAAGGGGAAGGAGTGGGGGACAGGGGGATGGAACATATATCACTGTTGCTTTGACAAATTGGAGATTATTTACCACCACACGTCGCCCCTTGCTGTTTAATCGCAATTATTTGCTGACAAATTAAAAATATTTAACGTTCCTTGTCACATGTAGAACTTTTTGCGCGGGCTTTACAAGCTACAAGCTAAAGTACTACGCCGACAACATAACCTGTGCGTCTGTTTTACGGTGGCTCTAAGACGCTTCTACGCCCACAGGACCAGCGGCTCGTGAATCTCATGAATCTCTCATGAATGAATGAAAACGAAAGAGGCTTTCGCTGCGGTAATAATAATAATAATAATACGTGCACGGTACATTCGGTCACGCCTATCGAATATCTATGCCGGCTCGACGCTCTCTTCGTGGTTTATCAAATATTCATGAGCAACGAAAAATCATCTGCCGGTCACTACTCAAAAGGCACCATTGGCGTACACCCATTGCAGCAGTCAGATGAAAAAATGAAAGAAATCACGATACGTATTGCAAAGAGATTCGGAAACACCAAGAGGCACTTTGAGGAAATAGCCTAGTGGCATTCCCGATATGTTTCTTTCTTTTTCTTTTTGTTGTTGTTGTTGGCGTTTTGTGTGTGTGTGTTGCTGTTGCTTTCCTTTTTGCTTGCAAAGCTTGGGAAAGCAGCAGAGTGGGTGAACCATCACAGCGGCAGTGTTTTGCGAAAAGTTTTCCCCGTTGTCCATTCATTGCACGATGACACTTAATTCAGTTTTTTTTTCTTTGGCTGCAGTTCGTCGATAGCGTAATGATGGTGTTTTGAAACACATGACGTCTGACATACGCATTCGAGTTCAGAGTTGCATCTATTGGTTTAGAAATTATAGTCCGTTCAACTGCGCGAAGTTTAGAAGAGGCATCTTTGTAAACATCACGCTAAGTACATTACCTTATTGACAAGAAAGTAAAAATGCAGGGATGTGCAGTAGTTAACTACTTGTAGTTAAACTATATACTGCATTGAAGTTAAAAACTAGTTAGAAACTGCTCGCAAAAATGGTAGTTATAACTGGTAGTTATACGTATTTTTTGTAGTTAACTACAGTAGTTAGGTTATAGTGGGCTATAGCTACTTCGCATTTTTTCACTTAGTCTTCGGTGTGCTTCACGGCCATTCTTTGTGCTTATTGGCGATAACTCTTAGAATTTTTTTGATCTTCCGCATCACACACACCGTGCATCTGACGCAGGCAACAATAGCTCATTCAGCATTGTCATTCAGGGAAAGAATTGCATAACGCACTGCAATGCTCAGTGCAAGTGCACAGAGGCGCATGCTTTTGAGAGGCAAAAGAGCGCGAAGCCCGTGGGGCAAGAACGGGTTTCGACAGGGAGTCAGGACAGTATCCAACGTATTGCAACGGGACCATCATCTGTCAGAGCATTGGTCAAACAGGTTGAGTTAGACCGGTTAGACGTGGAATTGAGACATTCGTAGTCAGGTTTGCTACAGAAATGCTACGGCACGAGTGTAGAAAGTATGTCTTTTGCGTTAATCAGGGTACATGATAATCGACCCACACCACACAGCACATACAAAACGCTTACGCCCCCTTCGTCGTCAGATTGGAGGCCATCACTGTACCATTGAGTGAAATATCAGTACATCAATGTTGTATGAAGGGGCACGTGCTGTGCTATGGTGGTTCCGAGAGTGGGAGCTCACTGTCTTCTCATTCCCCGTGCACCCACGCGCTATCTCTACGCCTCAGCGGTCATGGATATAACGACGCGCACAAAATATTGGAGTTGTTACAAATGTAGTTAAACAACTACATCCTAGCAGTTGTAAAGTAGTTTTAACTACGTTAGCTGTGATGTAGTTACACCGCAATTTTGACGCAGTACTTAGTAGTTATAGTTAAACCACTAAAAAAGTAGTTACCGCACATCCCTGTAAAAATGTACCCATGGGGGGATGACGGTGTACCTGCACGACTACGATTTCAAAGTATCCCTTGGATAGACCGGGAAAAAACACAGCGCGAAAACGACAACCACGGGCACTTAATCCAACTAAACTTTATTGCACTGAAGGGTGCGCAGCTACAGGAAAGAAACAGGAAAGAGCAAAAAAGGAAAGGCAGGTAGATAAGAACAACCAAAAAAACTTAAAAATTTTACTAGACAATCTATTTCTTCGCCTGTTCAAGTAACCGCCTCTCACCCGAGGCAAGCGAGATAGATGTATCGCTGATAGAGAGAGAACCTTTCTTTCCGATAAAGAAGGCCTCCAAAAATTCACGGGCAAACTTATCTCTGCTCCTGCCCAGAATCCTAATTGATTTAAAATCGGGGGTACATTTGCATTTTTTAGAGTGGGTGGGTAGGTGCAATTTGTCCATACTTTTTAACGATCTTTCGTTCTCCCTAGCTCTATCATTGATGCATCTACCTGTCTGTCCGATGTAAACTCTAGCCCGTACGAAACTTCCTGAATAACCTGAATCAGACCTGGTTCCGGGCACTATCCGGCTGATTCCGGCGGAATCCGGCACTGTTCTGTCACTATCAGGACATTCCGGCGTAGGTCCAGCCGGATTCCGGACGGCGCTTTCCTGAATCCGAGTGAATATCGCCTGAACCAAACCGGAAGGACGTGCCTGATACTTGGTCGTCAACCGGGATTCCTTTGACAATCTTTGAAAATATTTCAAGTGTGGCAATAGATATTACGTAACATGATTACAGAGATCCTCGATCACGTTGCCCTCAAAGTCTGGAATTATTAAATTACATGTAGCGTATCTACGACCGTTATCGACAGAATCCCGCAAAACATTTTTTCCCGATTATAGCAGCAGCAGAAACGGAAATACATTCAAGGTGAGCCAATACTCGGGATCCCTCAACACAATACACCCAGGAACATTTTTCTGGAGCCACGTGCTGTGTGTACATTATTTCGAGATCCCGTGCATGGCCAGCGATGCGCGTCAGCGATGAGATGATGTGATTGCAGGACGATCAGGTGAAGTGACCTTGGTAGCGCGGGACTATGTTAAGCTGATGTTTGACGTAAAACCACGAATTAGTATTAATTGTCATTGCTGAGATAACTTTCTGGGCAGGGAAAAGGGACACCAGTGAATGCCGGAAATGCACAGTATGATAAGATTGATAACTAATGCGTAAACAGGTTGACAAAAAGCTATAAAGCTTAATATATCATGCTTATTTTTTTTTCTTTTTGATAACTTGATAACACGGATGTGTTGCAAAAGTTCCGTTTGGCTTCGAAACCACCAAACCACATGTACATTACAGTCCCTCTGAACAAAAGTGTAGAGGAGCTAAACTGGTTTCTACTTTTTAGGTCAGCGGGAAATTCCAGAGCTCAATGGGTAGCATACACTGACCCTTCCCCTTCTGCACCGCTGCTCCCTTCGGGCTGATGGTAACATCTCATTACGGCCCGAGTCTCATTACGGCCGAAGTCTCATTACGGCCGAAAATCCTTTAATCCCCAAGTGTCTCGTTACGGCCAAAGTCTCAATACGGCCGAAGGTAGTCTCATTACGGCCGAAGATGTCTCATAACGGCCAAAAAGAAAAAAGAAGCATCCACCATACTAGCTCTGTATATACTGTGTTTTATGCTTCCCAAAATGTGTCCGAGGCGGTGTGCCCCCACGGCTTGTGTCACACACAATGGTTCATGCACACAATATTGCGACAGTGTTTCATGCATCCCTCGTGAAAAATGTTTTTATTGTCATATGTGTCACACGATATTTGTATGTGTTACGCCATTTTCTCTCAGTATTCAAGCAACATCCTACTCGTTGGTTCTGTGAGCAAACTGTATGTGTGTGTGTTCTGAAAAGTACTCCACAAGGGAGCCCACTGGGAGCTCCAGGAGTCACATGACCTATGACCATGATCTTCTCCCCCACTAGCTGCCTTCTACAATTTACGTCCACCTGAAATTTACAAAAAAGTACATAAGCCACTGAACAAAATGACATATGCTCTTGTTTGATGATGACTATAAGACATATGCTGTCAAGCAGACTTTTTTTTTTCATATATTCAAAACATATTCAAGAATTATGGACAACAATGACAATTACGTCATAATAATGCAGCTGCATAGCCAGGAAACTATTTCAGGAGGTGTTTTATGAGGCTTGACATGGGGTGGAGGAGTCCCCCTCGTCAGTGCTTTATCCAGACCCCCCCTAACTTTTTTGCCTGTGCACCCCCTACAGGGGGTGCCCTTGCGATTTCAGCTCCAGATACATCTGTAATGATATGTTAAGCTGTAATGACGTAACTATTCCAACAATTTTTTCCAACACCCTTCTCGTGCTTGGGATTCTGGATAAACCACTACCCCTTGTTCATTTTCGTGGGGCACTACATTAGAGCTTATGCCACTGCACTGATGTCACAATGTTAAAAGTGTGTGTCACTCTGGGCATTCGGAATTCCTCTAAGCGACAATATGTAAATTCAGAATATCCGAAGGGTAAACATCAGATGTTACCTGCAGGCTTCATGCTGAAACGCGTGTACGCAAAACACTTCCGCCGTGGTGGGCGACGCCGTTAGTGTAATCATACACGCAAGACAATTGCGGGCACATGGAGTAGTGGCAGCAACCTGAAAACGATACATTTTCTTGTTACATATGAGTAATCAAAAATATACATTCCCACATGTTTCGTTTTGTCGTTTGTAGGAAGCGCTAGTAAGGGAACAGCACTTGGTTGGTCACATGCAAGCCACAATGCGAGAGGTGCCGATATTTCGATTACGCGATCAAGAATTAAAAGTCTAGAACCATGCACACTTCCCCATGCAACTACTTCCCCAGCATCGTGAGACATGACACCATGTATTCACGTATAGTGTAATGATATGCAGGAATGAAAAAGATGCCAACATACCTGTAATCCAGTGTCCCATAAGCTTGATTCGATTTTCTGGCAGCTACCAAGAAGAGCAAATGCACGATTCACAAGTTTCGTTTCGCCATTTTCAAGCAATCCCACGTGACCTCCTTTGGATCAGTGAAAAGTGAAAATTACTCACGTCATGAACATATATGTTCATCTCAGCGCAAATCACGTTTCGCATGCTATAGAAGGAGGGGGGATCAATACTCTTCCTTTCGTGTTTTGATATCTTGTTGTTTTGCTACTCTCACTTCGGAGTTCGGATGGTGTCTAGGGTGTCTAGCAACGTTGGGTACCTCGTTTCTTGTGTGTGTGATCGAGTGGTTGCTGTTTACGATGTGTTCATATATCGCTTTGTAGTGCTGTAATGTGCAAATTAGCGGACTTTATAGCGGCTCTCTATTTTCCGTCGTTGTCTTTCGAGCAGCGCCTGTTGTTCCGGTAAAAATCGAGTTGAATGAATCGCCACAGCCCCAACGTATATCGCGCAGTGTTGACCAAGACCAAGTCAAGCAGGAATTCTGGTGAGTAATGCTTTCGTAGATTGCCTGTCTTAGTAGTGTGCTGTCCACACATAGTTGGATTCTCATAAGAGTAATTTAAATTAATCAAAACAGCTGAAGTGCCTGTAATAGATGTAACTCGGTATCCGTTCGTAGGTTTGCGCCGTTTCTAGTTGGTTGCGCGTTTAGGAACAACAAATTTATTCGAAGACGATAAGATACCGATAATGCATCACCGTACAGCAGCATTTACTCGTATCATTGTGAGCTATATTTCATTTGTTAAAATTTGTCGTCGTATTTCTTCAAAAATAAAAGCGCAAGTCGGCGTACTTGAATTGATCTCCAAGAACTGCTTACGTCGAACGTCTGCAAATGTTGTACTTATGTGCCTTCGCGCACCATAGTAGGCACAAAGCATATCTGATTAGAATAAATACTTCAAGAGGAAGTCATTCAAATACATTGTTATTTATAGCTGGTTTTCCATTCCAGGCATGGTATGTGGCTGCACGAAGGATTCCGGAAAAGAAAAACAACAACATGGCTAATAGGATGTTGCTGCCCAGGGAGTCCTGGCGAAGAGGTGAGCTGTTAAGATCATCATAAGGTTCTGTTGTGAAGTGAGAAATTTTGTAGTAGTGCACGAATGTTAATTCGTGCACTACTTTTATAAAAAAGAAACCAGAAATGGAAAGTTATGCATGCATCATTTCATGAATTGTAATGTATTACTATTTGATATTCACATGTTTCCATTAAGGGAATGAACTACTGAACCTATATTCATATCATGGTCATGCTCTGTGTTTACCGGGAAGTCACATTTTTAAGGCTTGTCATTCTTTTGTCTAAATGAATATTTATGTTAACCTTGTATGAAATAGCAGACACGTATCAACACGTGTGCAGCTTGTGCACATTAAAATGAGCCATGTAGAGACAAATGCTTGTTTTGTTTTTTTTTTATATTCTAGCCTATTCATGGTTGCTCATCGCTTCTTGCAGGTTTACTCATTCCAGAAGCAAGAATTGTATCATTGTAAGGCGAATGGAAATAAACTGACATCGACTGAGATAGGTGCTCTGTCATGGCCAATGACTGTCGGATGGCTCCAAAAGCGTCACAACAAAGCCAATATTCATCTAGCTCTCTACAAGTAGCTAACTCCACATAGTAGCCTGCTTCACAGCCTACACTAGCTTGTGGGAGTACACATTACACAATATGTTGCATTGTGCTGTGGTATGATAACATACCGTTTGTCTCGCAATATGTGTATATAAATATGATAAGGGCCCTAAGGGCACAGTGCATGGCTTATACCCTGCTGAATATATATCCATACCTGGCTGCGACATTGCATATCAATGCAGGTTACAATACACATTTTGACATTTGGCCGTTATGAGACATCTTCGGCCGTAATGAGACTGCCTTCGGCCGTATTGAGACTTTGGCCGTAATGAGACACTTGGGGATTAAAGGATTATCGGCCGTATTGAGACTTTCGGCCGTATTGAGACATCGGCCGTAATGAGATACAATCGGGCTGATAGGGAACATGCTTATTCTTAGAATATTGTCAATAGGTCACCTGACCTCCGTAGTCATTTGAAGTGCTAGGCCCAGACAGGATTCATTCGCCATCGTCGGCATCAAGACGTCCTCGTGTGAGACAACGCTTTTTTGTGTGTGTATGTGCGTGCTCCACATAGAAAACTGCAACAGTGAAACGTGTACAGGTAGGGGAGTTAGAGTACGCTGACAAGCAAGAAGAATGTTTAATCTGGTAAGTGGCCGCTTCTTCTGCGTGTGTTTTGTGTGTGCGCTTTTTCCTTCATCACTTCGTCTTTCTTTCTTGCAGACGACAAGACTGCACTCCGGGATGAAATTGACGTTCTAATAGAAGAATGCAACAGGAATTTGCTTGCGCTTCCTGAGAAGGCGGTTGTGTGTGTGTTGTGTCGTGCGTTCTGTGTTCCATGCCATGTCGTCCATCGATAGGAATCAACTCGATCGCATCAGCGCTGTCTTGGATTACCACAAGACAAGCCTTCTCCTCCCAAAACGGTAAGTTGTCTTGCTATAAGTATTTGTGCCGCGATTCCGCTTAGTGACTTCTTTCTCTGTCTTCATGTGTGTGCCTTATTTGCAGAAGTCACTCAAGCACACAGCGTAGGGCGGGAGGAATGGAAGGCGTCGCCCCGGCTCTACTGAAATCTATTGGGACCAAATTAAGTAAATTGAAAGGCAAACGAAACCATGAAAATAAAATTGTCGACTGAATCTTACACTTTGTGTTCCATTCATGCATGTAGTATGTAAGGGCACGACAAGGGCGCATGGTCAAGTAGCCCGATTTCAGGTTTCACACCAATCCTGCATGCATCTCTTGCTGGTCTAGTCACATTTTTGTTGTTTTCAAATAGATCCACCCGAGTAAAGGTTTATAGCAAGCGAATGCATGCACCACCATAGATTCAGCATTTCTTCCGAAATTATTCAGGCGCTCTCCGTTTTCATTCAGGAATCATCCTGTATTCTATCAGGCGCATATCCGGGTATGATCAGGACAATGGCGAGTTTGTTCCGGTTACATTCAGTTTCGAGTTCAGGATCCATTCAGTCCCGGAATAAAATACCGCAATAAATCCCGATACCCCATTCCTGAATAATTCCTGATCGTCATTCCCGCCCAATTTTGGGTTCAGTCCGGAATCAGGTCTGATCGAAGAAACCTGATTGGTTTCGGATTCAGGAATTTTCGTACGGGCTACCACAGGAGAGGGGAATTTCGTACACGACACTTACGCGACATTCTACGTAAGGCGACATATGTTTTTAACCACAGCTCTTCACATCAACTGCAGGGCCGTTGACCTTCCGGCAAAGAGCTCCCAGTTTCCAAGGGGTCGAGAACACCAAAGGAACACCGAACTTGTTGGCCACCTTCTTCATGTTGTGGGTTACCCTATGTATATAGGGTACAACTACAGGTCTGAAGGAATTCCGTTCCAAAGCCAGTCTGCCCCCTGGTGTCCTACCCTTGAACTTCTGCAACAAGGCCTCCGCGACAGCCGAAAGAACTGCTGCAAAGTTTAGAAGTGCTGTTTTTTAAGATGTTTAGGTATGTTGATGACTTTTTAATCGTTCCGAAAAACCAAGGTGATCACCAATATAGTCAAGCCGCTGCGGAGATTGTGGGGGTGTTTGGTGCTATGGGAATGGGACTCTCCTTTACCTGTGAGTTGCCTGAACGTCAAAACCTGCAGTTTCTGGACATTCAAATCATCTGGGAGCGCAAACCAGTGTGCTGGCGCTACAGGCCAAGGGCCAAAAAGGACATCTTGCCATTTGTTTCTGCGCACTCTAAGACTGTCAAGAGGGCTATAGCATCGTTATGCTTGGAGTCAGCGCTAAGCAGGTCATGTCCCCATCTTATGCTGGACAGCTTTAATGATCAGCTGGGAAGGTTGCGTTCTGCGGGTTTTCCTGACCGGGTTCTTTTGGCTGTCGCGGAGGCCTTGTTGCAGAAGTTCAAGGGTAGAACACCAGGGGGCAGACTGGCTTTGGAACGGAATTCCTTCAGACCTGTAGTTGTACCCTATATACAAAGGATAACCCACAACATGAAGAAGGTGGCCAACAAGTTCGGTGTTCCTTTGGTGTTCTCGGCCCCTTGGAAACTGGGAGCTCTTTGCCGGAAGGTCAACGGTCCTGCAGTTGATGTGAAGAGCTGTGGTAAAAAACATATGTCGCCTTACGTGGAATGTCGCGTAAGTGTCGTGTACGAAATTCCCCTCTCCTGTGGTAGAGTTTACATCAGACAGACAGGTACATGCATCAATGATAGAGCTAGGGAGAACGAAAGATCGTTAAAAAGTATGGACAAATTGCACCTACCCACCCACTGTACAAAATGCAAATGTACCCCGATTTTATCTCAATTAGGATTCTGGGCAGGATCAGAGATAAGTTTGCCTGTGAACTTTTGGAGGCCTTCTTTATCGGAAAGAAAGGTTCTCTCTGTATCAGCGATACATCTATCTCGCTTGCCTCGGGTGAGAGGCGGTAACAGGCGAAGAACTAGATTGTCTAGTAAAATGTGTAAGTTGTTTTGGTTGTTCTTATCTACCTGCCTTTCCTTTTTTACTCTTTCCTGTTTCTTTCCTGTAGCTGCGCACCCTTCAGTGCAGTAAAGTTTAGTTGGAATAAGCGCCCGTGTGTGTCTTATGTTCCTCCCGTGATTGTCGTTTTCGCGCTGTGTTTTTTCCCCGTCTAGCAATGAATCACCAACTAGCCCAACAAAGCATTTTGTTGAACTATATCCCTTGGGTGCTCTTAAATATGCATCCGTAACTAAAGTCAAAACCGCACGCCTTCTAGATTTAGATAAGCGAAACATTATGAATGCCTTGGACGCATCATGCCATGTCATCACGTAGATGTTGTCGTCGTTGTTCATAAAGCTGCATGCAATGACAGTACAAACTTCAATACCTGCAACGCTGCAGAAGCAGAAAAACCTCACGAATGATTTTAATGATTCTTTTCTTCTTTTTGGTATTGTTGACTCTATGAGATGAGCCACAAAAGACCTTTCTTTCTTTCTTTTTTTTTTTCGATGCTACAGAAGAGCTGCTTTCTTCGGGGCCATTGAAATAACTCCTTTGTGGATTTTGGAAGCCGCAAACAAAATCCGGTTAGTTTCTTGCATTGGGATGCGATGGTTTCTCATCGTCATCATTTATTGTTGTTGTTGTTGCATTTGGCGAGAAAAGAACTTGCTGTTCAGGAACAGGTTCTTTCCTAAGCCATTAGAAAAGCTTTCAGTGAAAAGCATCTCCACGTGTTTCATACCCTTTTTCGTTACGACCATCTTTTAAAGCCAGTCCGAAGGCCTACACATTGAAGGAACAAAGAGAGAGAGAAGAAGAAGAAGAAGAAAAACGCAATCAAGTGCAATTCGGCAAGGGAGGTGAACAGACGCATACGGCCTTCCCTATGCATAAACATATGGCGTTACATGGCAACTGGCCTTTGTTTTCTCCTGGGCCTCTGAACGTGGCGGCCAAATGCGACTGATTCTCGTCACGTCTCGTGAGTTCGGCGATGTACGTGTCTAAGCTGTCCGTTCTGCTATTTTGCACCCTTCCAAATTCCTACTTGTATGCTTTCACGCGGAATAAATACGTTCCACGAGAACTGCAGCCCCCGTGCTCTAGAAAACACACACACACGCACACTCGAGCCCTCGCTTATCAGAATGCCTCGATTTCTGCTCTTTATCGTCCATGACGTAACGGATGAAGGAAAGGGCTATTCGCCTGGCAGAAAGGGCACCAAGTTGTTCTCTAAAAGAAATGAATAGGAAAGCACGCAAATTTCAGAAAGGTTCCGTACAGGGCAGTGTTGTGTTCACAGGTGGTGATTCCATTTCAACTCGTCTGGAGCTCGTACACAAAGACACGTTCAACGAATGCAATTGAAAGACAACGTTGCATACGAATGACGTCCTGAGTGGAGAATTCATCTTGCAATACTTTGTGCACGTCGGTTACTACAGGCCCGAGCTCGACAAAGAATGTATGCTTATTATAGCATTAAAATATAGGATAGATTGAATGGCTCACTTCAATAATGAGTAAGTGAAAATTTGTACTTTGGGGGGGGGGTCATAAGGAAAACTGGAAAATATTCCAAACTTGTTCTCAAACTGCAGCAGGTCACCAGCTTCCGTGGCATAGTGGTTAAGATGATCGCTTTTCATGCCGAGACTGGGAGGTGACACGGATTCGAATCCTATCACCGACTGTGCTGTCTGAAGCTTTACCCGGGTTTTCCGAAGACTTTCCAGACGAATGTCGGCACAGTTCCCCCTGAAGTCGGCCCAGGACGTATACTAACCCCCCTCCCCTGTCCCCCACTCCTTCCTGCTGTCCTCTCTACATCTGCCCACGTCTGTACGCCGCTCATGGCCGCAGTTGCTTCGCTGCACTAACACGGAACTTTAAAGAAAATGCAGCAGGTCAGTGTACACAAAAACGCGATTCAAGGAATGGGCGCCACCATTAGTGCTGCCACCCCGTGGTAGTCATAGGAAATGTGCACGTGTGGAGTGCTGTCTGCCGCGGTCTACCGAGTTCCTTCATTTTCCCGTGCGTGGTTTCGTTCATTTTCGTGTCTGTTCATCTTCATTTCGTGCCCGTTCATTTTCTCCCTCTCGGGAACCGCTGTAGAAAAGATATCGCTTCGGCCAGCACTCCTCACGTGAAGAACCGTGCATATAGCACGCGCGGACGCAAACCCGGATGTTTACCGAATGACAATGTTACGTTATCGTCTCACTCCTCTTCCTTATAACATCGCACCACCACCACCACCACCACGTTATCGTCAGTCGTACCCGTTAAAGACGGCGGTCGCCAGTGTTCATCCCAATGGGAAGAGCCATTTTTGGCAGTCCACCCCTGTTGTGCCGTCGCTGGGAGCGAAGCTAGGGAGCGCATGGAGACCGGTGTTTGAGAGTAATGCGACAATGTCTTACCGATCGAAAGACTCCTGTTGAAAGCGATGTAAATAATTGTTTACCTCATTATTGCAGAAAGTCGTTCAATTGTGCGCCATTTAGCACTCTTCAATGTATTAAAACGTTTCAGCTAGTGATTTGTCCGAAGCTGCCCTCAATTTCAGATACAAGCGCAGGAGGTCCGCCGCGGAAACAACGGCATCAGCTTCCAACTCAAAATTCAGCATCACTGTGACAGACTGTGAAACACCCCATCTCATCGTCATCATTTGTTGTTGTTGTTGTTGTTGTGTATTCCTACACAAAAGATGGAAAAGATGGTTGTACATCACAAGACGGGGTGTATGAACTTTGGATAATTCCGCATAAGTGCCCACCACAGAAAACATGCAAGCACCTTCTCTTCTCACCTTCCTCAGAAAGACGGCGGTTCAGGAAAAGTCAGCGAGCGCCGGTGGCGGAAAGTTTCCATCGGTAACGCAATAACCTCCGGTACACAAGGCATCGGCGAAGCTACCCCATGCGACTGCATGAGTAAAGTTCAAATCGAGCCTGGACATTTCGGCGTAAAAAGGCGTCAGAAGGCGCACGGAAACAACTTACTGAAAGATAAAGATTGTAAAGGGTAATGTGAACAGCAATTGCCAAGCACTGGGGTCGGGTAGCTCTTTTATAAAGGGCTGAAAGAATGGCAGGGGATCGAGTCTGTCATGATTCTGTATCTGCCCTGCAACCTACCGTCGAAGGGCGGGAGAACCCCATCAAAGTCCACCGCAAGCAACGTCTATTTTGCCACGGAAGATCCCCGTTGCTCAGGGCAGCAAAGAAGACGACGGCAAACCTCCAGTCATGATGTCATAAGATGTCATGAAGTCATAACTCATGAGATGTCTGGGTTCTGCCACCCCACTCTTTAAAAGTCCATCCACACCTTCCTTAGGATCAATAAAAAGCATTTGGGGTTGTGACTCGGCTGAGTTTCTTGGTGCCCTAACCTATATAGGAACGCGATATATCCCAAATAGGGAAGAGTAAATGGAAAACAACTTGTCTAGTTAAGCCGAGGACATTAGTCCATTGGTGCTCGAACTGCTCAGAGAGAGGGTGAGGACTTGCGTGTTGTGATCGCAGTCATTGAAAAGTGGTAAAACTCCTGCGTTACGCAAGGACTGCGAAATGGACGCAGTGGCTAGCGATTGTTGCACGATAATGCCTTATACCAGGGGCTGTTTCCCCTAAAGTGATAAAAAATCGTATATTAAAAAATCTACTTGACTGAACATTATTGGGTGAACGCCATTTATTTCGGGAGAGCTTTTGCCATTACTTCTGAGCATCTTTATCACATTTAATTCGCCAGATATTGGATTGAATCCCAGTTGATCTCCGATTTTGCCAAAGACAACCTCAATTCTTTCTTATTTCTCTTTTTTTATTCTCTTTCTTTTTTTCTTTTTTTGAAAAAGAAAGCGCACGTCGGATTTACCCCATTCTATTACAAAATACATTCCCTATTACTGTGGTGAGAGCTGAAAAAAAAAGTGAAAACCGATGTTTCGAACGCGCAAATTGTCCGCCGAGCTCACGTCTCCATTGCCTTCCTCAACCTGTTCGAATTAACTCGGGAGCAGCATTCTACTCCAAGCGGCGTTTCAAAACCGGGTCGAGTTACCCGGTGACGTCAGAGCCTGCGTTCCAAAACTAGGTCTAAACTAGGTAACTAAGTAACTAGGTAACTAGTAACTAAACTAAGTAAATTATGAAAGAGTAAACTAAGTAAACTAAGTAAATTAGGCAGTTAACTCGGCCAACTCACCTTCCCAAAGTCGGCAGAAATGGATAAGACCGAGTAGTGACATCACGCCTGCCGCGTCTCCTCTTTTCTGGAAACTTTGAAACGAAACTGGGCCAACGTACCATGGGAATAGCTTTCGAATAGCTAATCCATTCAGGAGCCCATTCTAAATCAAGCCACATATACCATTCTAAATCAAGCAAGCTGGCACAGTTGTTACAATGCGCGTCTTGTGACTTGGTTTTCGGAAGCGAAACAAGCGAGATTCACTTCCGCCAGTTGTCAAAGCAAGTTTTACTTTTTCTTACCAGCTCAGGCGTGCATTCTGTGCTTTGCAAATGTCTTTTATATTCCACGCGCACAAGCTATGTAGTCACCCAAGCAAAATTCGTGTCACGCTGTATTTTTCTTCTTTTTTTTTTTTTTTCTTTTGTTTCAAGCTGCCTAAGCTGCTCAAAAAGAATCGCGATTGTGCATTTTTACTGAACCTTTCTACGCTATTTTCAATTAGGATTGTATTGTTGTTGGCCTTATCGTATTATGTGATTTTTTAGAAATGATGTGGCCCTCGTGTTGGAAGCTTTCCCACTCGTCATCTCTCGAAAAAGCCACTCGCCTCCATGCTTACTCAATGAGAACGTGACATGCGTTGCCAAACCTACTAGGCCGGCTACAGCTACTCTAGGGTCACGTGGTACAACTAGGGTTGCCACCAGGCCGGTATTATACCGGCACGGCCGGTTATTTGCTCGCTCTGCCGGTTGCCGGTAGGAAGGTGATACCGGCAACCTTTTGCCGGTATTTGTAGCTCAAGACCTTTCATAGGGGCTTTCCCCTTCAACATTCCACTACAGCTTGAATAAATCTGGAGCACAGACCCAACTCCGCGCAGTCACTAGTTGTTTCATTAGTTACTCGTTATTATTATTATTTTCATTACACACAGGAACACGTTTCCTTGTATTGTCGTGAGCTCCTCTTCCGCCCCTCACCCACTTCCCTTTCCCACGAGCCTTTCCTCCTTTCCCTCAGCCGGTATTTTTCACTACGAAAAGTGGCAACCCTAGGTACAACCCTCCTCGCGTCTATCCTACTCTTGCGGAAGAAGAATGTTCACTTGCCCCTTCCTGTTTCCTTCTCGCTCTTATAGACGACCTAGACGACCCTCGTTGTTTACGAACATGTGACGTCATGAGAAGACCCGTTCGAGGTTATATTTTGCTGTGGCGGGTAAGAAAGGGGGAAAACGCGTTGGCTGGTAAGCTGATAAAGCTGATACTGCCCAGCAGCATGCTTTGCGCGGCGGCGAAACGTAATTGATGACGTAGAGGCTCAGGTTGTCTATTTTCGACAAAAAAAGATAAACCTCCTGATAACGACATCCAGATGCTAGATAAAAGTTTCAACGTGTTTCTTGAACTTGTTACAGTGAACGAAAGGGCGAACACGGTGAACACACACGCACACACACGTACATTCGATGATGATGAGGTGGGCGATTCACCGCCGTTGAGGCCGTACACTGCCCTATTGCGCATTGGGAACGGATGACGGTGTGATGATGACGAGGGGAGCACTTTCAGAGAGCCGTCATCAGACCAGTGGAGCGCAAGTAACCCGCAAGAAGACGAATGCCTTGCATCTGGTGGGCAGCGTTGGACCACTGTCCGAGGAACACGGTGAACGAAACTCTTGTGCAAATGGAAATTTCACTTCAGTTTCGTTTCCATTTAAAATAGTTCACTACTAATAATGTCTGATAAGTATGAAGAGGTGCTTTCAGACCTTGCCTCCACATACCTTGCCCGAAACGGGAGACATGTGACCTACGGAGACCGGTAGACAGGTTTGAAAGGTACTACCCGCATCCAGGCAGCACAATGTGCAGTTGTAGTTCAAGTGAAAACACGGGTGAGGTTGGGCAGGTCCCCCCCCCTCCCTTACCAGAGCGGTGCTTTCTTTCACCTCTCCACCCCTATGTACTTGCACTTTCGGTACGTTGCGTTGCTAGGGCATACGTACAACGGTAACTAAGCTACCTCGAATAATATGGCCGAGGAAACAACCTTCAGGTACGCTCCTTGTACTCCGAATGAGAATCTGTTGGAAAGCGTTTGTCAAGTTGCAACTTTTCTTTGCGTATTTCAGCGAGGGGCAAATACAACTGAAGCGATTAATCAGCAACACCTTCTGTAGGCCTGAGAAAATACTACTATACATAATACTACTACTAAACTACTATACTATTCACTCCCCTACTTTCACTCGCTACTTCCTCCCCATTCAAAATAAAGTTGTTGTGCTATCATCACCCGTCCAATGTCATACCAATGTCCAATACGGTCAGACCAATCGTCCTGTCGTGTAGTTCGAAGATAAGCTTCCATTACGAACGATCTACAACAGAATTGTGTGCATAAACGAAAACCTGACAGCATTAAGTAAAAAATGGCAAAATAACGCGAATTCTTCGCGCTATTTTACCAACAACGGCAGCAGTAGGGTCCACCTGAGCCATTACGGTTGCGTCTGCGGAGAGAAAAGAGTCTGCACGTCTGCGCATGCGCCGTGGATGAGTGGATTCATAGTCGCTTTTCTGGATTGCAGCGTCATGGATAACGCTGGAGTTAGGGAAGCGCCACGGGATGCGGCTCTTTTCGCCGAGCACATTATGCGCCGATTCTTTTATGACACGCGTTCCGTTTCTATTTCCTTTCAGCTTTATGATCATTGCTTTTACGAATGCAATTCGGAAATTTGTTCAGTTTATGTCACTTTTTTTTATCTCACCATAAGAACTGTGCGCAAGGGACCGGAAGTTACAGGTGGTTGGACAATACAGGCCGGGGTTCAATGTCTTCCTTGCAAATATAATGTCTTCCTTGTCGTGGGGCAGGTTACCCGTGATGCTTGCGAGGCAATCTCGTCGCAAAAGGCAATTGTCAGCCAGTCATCAGGGCATGTATTTTCTTGATGATCCGCCTTTGAGGGTACCAGTACCCTCAAAGGCGGAGCTTTAAGTATGGCTGGTGTGTGTTTCGGACTTTTTCGGATGATTCTTAAAAACCGGAACCCCAGCTGTAACTTACCAGTGTACCCGTCTTTGTGTATGTGGTAGTGGTCTTCTAGTATATTCTATTCGCGGAAAATTTCCCTCATTGTCAGTGTCGTTCATGAGCTGGCCTATTCTGCTCGGAAATATGAATTACTCCAGATAAAAAACGAACAAAACGAAACCCTATTTGATCATTGTATCGCCCTCCGTGGGCGATTTATTAGCTAGTTTAAGTTGTGTTGAATATTATAGCTACCATGCTACTATGATAATAAGTTGCTTGGTCATGCTGTACAACAAACCGTATCACAGACCTCTTAACGACCGTACAGAAGAATAAGTCCTTGTCCATCGCCACAGAAGCAGTCTTCCTTGATATCACATCAACTTTTGACTCTGTAAGCCATGCCCACGCACTGCAAGCAACAAGAAGATCAGGGCTGAATGAAAAAAAAAAAATCGCATGGCTCACCAGCTTTCTCACCAGCCGAAAAGTCTTCATGGGCACCAAAGAAGGGGGCACATCCCCAGTCATATTTCTACAAGGAGTTCCGCAAGGAGCAGTTCTCAGCCCGACACTCTTCAAACTGCTCATGTATGAGCTCGCCAGCTTACTAACACCCAAAGTAAAATACACCATGTATGACAATGAAAAAATGGCTAGGAAGCAAGCGAGCTGGTGAAGATGATGCATAATGTAAAAACCCCGAGACTAGGGAACACGAAGGGACAGACACAACACGTATGCCGACCACCATGTATGCCGACGACCTCTGCATATGGAGCAGTGGAAGACAGATACAGGCAATAGTGACCATCGCCATCTTCCTTAAAGAAAGTGCCATGGACCTTTCAACCAGCAAAACCGTCTACCGGGTGTTTCAGTTAAATCCCCGGGCTAAATAATTCGCGAACCGGTGCACCAATCGAATAACTTTCTTTTTTACAAGTATCTGTCCAATACCGCCTACAAGATGCGCACCGCGTGAATGAGCGGGAGGCGCTCGTTATTTAAATAAAAATTCAAATTAGTTTCGTGAAAAAAGCTAACTTCTAAAGCAGGGCGCCGTCGGCATTAAAATGGGTACTACCCCTTCTGGGACCTTCAGTAGATACCTTTTAGAGAAAAATCTGCAACCGAAGCGGGTCATTTGTTGCAGTAATTAATTGGTTTCGGTTTGCATATTTTTGTCGCGGCTGGTCGCGGTGAAGCGCAAAAGGACGCTCTTTCACTCCCATGTCCACCAATGAATTACACCAATGAAGTACGTCCTTACACCAATGAATTACACCAATGAATTACGTCCTTTTGCGCTTCCCCGCGACCAGCCGCGACAAAAATACGTAAACCGAAACCAATTAATTAAAACCAATCGCAAATATGGACACACCGAAGCAGCCCAAATAATTACTTCACGCAATTAGATCACACTCGTTAGGACTCGTGTTAATCAGGTAGTGATGTAAGCTTAATCAATTAAGTTACTTAGAAAGTGGGAACACCTGCTTGAGACACAGGACTTATCTCTTTTTGAAGTACAGCCCTTCTATGTTTGTTTGCTTCTTCCTTTATTTGTTCTGATTATTTGCAGGCGCGATTGTGCCAAACTGAATGTCCTTCTCCAGCACTCACGTGCTTTTGTTGAATACAACTGCAGCGTGAGAAAAGCTGCTTGGGGACGGGGTCCTGCTATCCAGTGCTGACTTTGTCATGCTTGTTATGTGGAGCATGTTCCAAAAAATGCAGCTCCACGTATGGTCTTCAAATTGCAACAGGACTATTTGGAGCTTGAAACAGTTGTGATTTTGCTATTTTGGCCCTCGTGTACTCAAGTCTGTGAAACGCAAACAAAAAAGTCTAACACGATATGCTTTTGTAATGAAGATCACTGATGATGAGTAAAGAGAATATACGAGTTCAAGTTTATTCAATATTTTATATCATTCACTATATTATTCAACATTTTATGTCAAGTTTATATAACATCAAGTTTATTCAAGTTGAAGATTTATTTCTTGCACTTATGCGTTTCAGGATACAATGAACTTGCAGGGAGGTCGCAAAAGGCTACATTTATTGTTTTGTGACCTTGCTACAATGGCAATATATATTTTAGGAATGACAATGATCAGGTACGCTCTCTAAATTTGTAGCACTCAATTTTAGGTTGGAATGAGCAATGAATAGCAACTTCCATCCTGATATTTTCTAATATATGCTAAATTTTAAATTTAATGTGATCGAATATGTGATAATATAACAATAATATATAAGAATATAATATGTGATAAATGAATGTGATCAACAGTAGATGTAAACAACATGAGTAGCCAGAGAAGGAGGAGGAGCACGTTGCAAAAAATGCAGCTGCACATCTGAAAGTCCAATCATTATCATCGTCATCTAAAAGGGAGTGTGGTAGCCATGCCGTGAAACCAGGCACGATTTCTGAAGATCTTCTATGACACTTTCCGCAGTTTGCACACTTTTCTGCAGCGTCAGTCTCTCTCATAGGAGTTACTTTTCAGTAACGGTGACTCCCATCTTACATTTTAATGTGCGAGGGCTCTCTTGCACTACACATGTACGGTTTCCAAACTGCAATATGACGATTTGGAGCTTGAAACTCGAGCCCTGGTGTACCCTGTCTATGAAATGATACCAACTGAATCATGTCTGAAACGTGATGTTTAATGGAAGATGGCTTTCTTGGTTGTGCATTCTGCGTGACAAAGATGTAACACGATATGCTTTTGTAAAGAAGAGAAGTGATGTTATGCTCTACGAATGAAGAGAATATACATTTTTCAAGTTCAACATTTATTCTGGCATATACGCATTTCAAGATACAATGAATGTGCAGGGAAGTGACAAAACAATACATTTATTGTTTTGTGACCTCCCTGCAATGACAATATATATCTCAGGAATGACAATGTACACGTACACTATGCAAATTTGTTGCACCCAATTTTCATACATGCTGAATTTTAAATTTTTGTTTTGCTGCCTATGTGTTCAGTGTATTACAAATTGCTTAATGCAAACAACACTTTGTTAATTTCAAGCTTTTTGCTCCCATCTAAGATATTCCTATCCTGGAGGAACTGCCACTTCGACACCATAAAATATTCAGTAGGTTTCACTCTGGCAGGCCCTGCCACTGCAAATTTCCTGAATTGAAACCCTTCAAACTGTGTCATAATCTTAAATACGTCAATATTTCTGCAAGTAGTTGACATGCTGGATGACACTCCTCCTGCAGCTAAGACAACTACAAAGAGTTCCAAGAGGCCGAAGGTAAACCTACAGCTGCATGAGTGTGATCAACAGTAGTGCATTCTCAATAAATAATTTTCTTCTTATAGCGTACATGTGCATGCCTATTAACTGGAACAATTATCACAGTTCCCTGACAAGTTTTAATTTCTGAGAGTGTACTGTAGAGGCTGCTTAGATCAACAACAGTTCATACAAGGTATTATATACTGTGAATGCCTTTAAAAATCCCATGTGACACATATGCCTTTACTTTCTGGAGGTGCTGTAGTAGTCAAAGTTTGTGGGCATTACGCAGGTTCTGCACCCATTTCTTGAGTATGTTGAGGCAGCTGTGAAGTAACCTGCATTGATGATGATTATTCCAATTTTTATGGTGCATCGACAACAAAAGAAATAATACATCAGAACATTGGTTTGGGTGCAACCAGTTAAAAATGAATATGTTGTTTAGTAAATGCATTGGACAAATGTTAAAACATCAGTTTAAAACATGGTTTACAATCCCTGCATCTTCTAAAAATTAAAAAAGATTAAAAACTATTCTAAAAAGAATTACAATCTCTAATTATTATATTGCTGGGTGAAGGAGCCTAAAGTCTAAGGTGTGTTTCTGATGTGAACATGTAAGAAAATATGCAGAACTGAGAGAGGCTAACCACAGTGCGTGCACTGAGGTTGTTCCTTCCTGTAAAGTAGAAACCATGCAGTGGATGAGGAACGTGATACTTACCTGTACACCCAGCCGTATCACACTGCACAGATAATTCACTGGGTAGCCCTCATGACGAAACCTGTATTGAGAGACCACTTTTGCCTTAAAAACTGCTACAAATAGCACGACACGCTACAAATTATTACTATCGTAACAAGCTGACGATACAACTCAGACACAAAGGCGTTATTCAAGTCGCGCCACACCACCGTTACGTAGGATTCTTTGTCACAAATCAAACCAAGGCACAAAACAATACCAATACATGAAAAAAGGTGACAATCGTGGTCTCATTATGACGTAATACCGAACTTGTGCGTGAAGGTAATTCAAAGAAATGAATGTGGCACTTGCTTCCGCAGAGAACACCGTGTACCATGCTAGCAATGCATGCAAAAAAGCGCTCCAGTGCTCGCACATATATTGATGACAACACTACCTGTGTAGTGTAACGTGTTCTTTCAAGCATATTATGCACTCAAACTGTATTTGCCGCCGGGTAAAATGCAAGTGTGCTCGATTGAACGTCGGAAGAGCGATCAAGCAACCTGCATCCAGTGCTCGTTTTGGGCAAAAAACACTTCATAATGGTCAACTAAATATACAGAATGGACGCCTATTTATTCCTCGATAAAGAGTGACTCACCTGTATAAATTTAGGCCCTGTAACCTTGCCAGTACGGTTGGTGCGACCGTAATTGCAAGAAGTTGCCATGATCGCTGCGGCGACTGTTGTGGGTACAGTAAGATGGCGGCCGGTTTCTTCACGCTCGCGCTCCCTATCCGCGATCCAGCCTTTTACAATCGAGATCAGTGGGCGTACGCAGCGGCTAAGCCTTTTAGTGCACACACCTAGGAACGCAATCCTAGGTGAAAGGCGTTTGTGTGAGAGATATATTGTGGATTTGGAGCTCATAAGTGAACTTTGAGATGAGTGTGGTGGTGGTCTGAGCCTCGTATTACCTGATTGACTCTTCGTTGACGTGTAGTCAGTTTCATGACATTCAACGTAGGTTCGTCCTACTGCTGTGCAGAACAGTCCTTGCTGTGTTGTGTGCAGATTCTTCTACGGGATTTTGTCGTATAAATATTGCCTCGTTGCTATAGTATTCGATATTTTGATTTACGGTGACTGTCATATGCGTACGTTGCTCTTAGTGAAATAAAATTGTCCAACGAAAACAAAGGCCCCTTCTGCTAGTATTCACTGCTTTCTGCCTGTTTTCACAAGGAATGGGTTCATTATCTATCTCTATCGAACCTTTTTTTGTTGCCTGAACGTTGCCTATCTCCATCTAACCCTTTTCAAGGGTCAGTTTCATTTACAACCACCTAGCAAGGTCTCGGAATACCGACCACAAGAAATTTGTTTGGTTTGGTTTTCACACGGCATGGACGTGAAAGTGGTTGTACCTTATCAGGTCACGGGTTTTGAAGTACTTTCCAGGAAACATGCGAACATGTAGCTACAACTGGTACACAACATATGTATCACGTAGGTTCGGTCTAACCCTTTATTGAACTTTATGAACTGAATTATGTCCTGAAAGCGCACTTCACGCAGTCCCGATGATTGAACACTCGCTCCAAACTACTGGCAATCACAAGCGTATCCAGGTCTTCAGAATCAAACCACAGAACAACCAGAAACAAACCTTCTGCCGTCACTCACCGCCCTGCTAACCCTAAACACCGTCGAACGAAAACAATACCAACCAGCCTCCTGATTGGCTTTCGAGATCGGCTGCTCAGGCTGCAGAGCAACAGGGCAGCACAGCAACCAAAAATTCAGATACGAGAGCAGCAGGGAATTTCTGCAGCTCGGCAGCGCTGCTGCTCTTGCCCAGTGCTATGGGACCGCTCGTGTCGCTGCTGCTCTGCTGCTGCTGCTCAAATCAAGGCTATGGGACCCCGCCTTAAGCGCGGACCCCATAACAAGCGACACGCGACGCGCTGCAGAATTTGTCGCTGTCGCGTCTGGTCATGGCGCCAGGCTCCAACAGCTCCGCATAGAGCCCATAGTTTGAGATAATTCACACAACACTGGGCACACGACCAATGAGAGTGCAACGTTGTAGATATTATGCAATGCCAGTCGGCCAATCAGGAGCCTTAACTTTGGCTGAGCTTTCGGTCGGTTCTGGCTACCATCGACTTCTACCGGATTTCACTCCTACCGCCGTTACCCGATATTCAAAATAACTGAAGCTTCTTTTGGCTAAAAGAAATATTTATTTGACACAAAGCACTGATTCAAAGATCTGATACATGGGTGCACTGTGAATACAAAGTCCACTACGTTGTTGACGCACTGTAACTAAGTTCGAACTTGAAGCAAAACGAACACAGCCCTCGAAATCCGACACGGCCAAGCGTGTTCTTCACTCTCCAACCGCTCCAACTCACGAAGCATTCCAGTTCCGGAGTTGATAGACTGTTCGTGGGATAATAGTCGTGTCCAGGAACAGCACAACACACGTTGAATCACACCGACGCACGAATAAACCAGCGAACACTTCTACAAACTGTTCTGCCGATTGACATCACTGAAACACGGAACACAAAAGGACGCCGTGCCGGCCGATTTTATGATGGGCATCTTCTTTCGTTGCTTGCAGAGCGGAAGGCACTTGTGTGGCACGTAATCGTAATACTGTCTTTGTTGTCAGCCCTCAAAATCCAACGGCGCCCGAACGCGTTCTTCACTCCAGTTCCGTAGTTCATAGACTGTACGTGGGATAGTAGTCGTGTCCAGGAACAGCACAACAAGCGTAGAATCACAAACTGTTCTGCCGATTGACATCACCGAAACATGGAACACAAGACGACGGACGCCGTGCCGGCCGATGCGAGCTATTTCGAAACTATGCTGGAACTGTTGAAACGGCCGCCGGACGCTGCACACGCACATGCGCGCGTAGAAAATGCGATTTCAAAACATTGTCGACCAATCGGAGCGCGCACACCGTCTAGGCCAATGAGCTTGCAACGTTGTAGATTGGCGTAGTGGTACATACTCTACAGCCGCATCCTCGGTTACCTGAGGACCCTGAGGAGGACTGATGGCGCGACTTCCTGGTCCATTTGAGCAGCGACATTTCGTCACCGAGAAATGATGTTTTTGGAGAAGCAAAGCTTATTTTATTCGAGCTGAGTTGTAAATTGCCATAAATATACCAAAAATAGTATTTCATTCGTCAAAACGAGGAGAAATTGTAATGAAGGTGCTATGTAATATTCGCCGTAACGCAGTGGCGCTGCGGTTGAAGTACCCAACGCCCCACCCACTTCTTCGTCTGCTAGTTTTGTTGGTTGCCCTCTCCACCCCCTTCCTTGCCCACGCGTTCAGTTCTTGTTTCACGCCGCCAAATCTAGCTGGTTTTGTCAAACAACAGGCAACGAACTCAGCGACATGCTACAAACGCTACAAATATCTACTGGGAGTAGATGCAGAAATATTGAGCCGCGACAATGCTTTTTTGACGCTCGTGTGGCGGCAGTGACGTCGATTTTGTCGCTTCTCGCGTGTATCTGCCGCGTGTCGCTTGTTATGGGATTCGGGCTTTAATGCTCATGCGCGACATTCAGATCGGACGTTTCATTCTGGTTAAAATATCGCTGGTTCCTCCAATGACAACGGAATTGCGTCAGGTCAAGTAAAAAACACAATGTTTGCTAGGAAGGGATGTCTCTTCTGTAACGCTAGGTAGTTTCAAGTTACTGCAGGCAGTGTGAGTTGCTCAGGCGTAAGTCCGTCACCGTCACGAAAGTGTTTCGGTGCTCTACTCTAGGAGCGGTTTGGAAATTTTTTTTATATTCATACACTATTTCCATCCCAATGCAGGCTTCTGAGGGATGTTTGGCATTGCCAGTTCCGTGGGACTGCTTGAGTCCTTCAGCAAGACGTGCGTAGCACCTGTTCTTCGTTTTTAGGGCGATGCAGTGCTGTTTTTGTAACGCTATGCAACATGGGTCAATAAGATCTGCAGAAATGAAAAAGCAAAAAGAAGAGCGAAGTAATATCAGTGGTGGATATTATACCGGATAATGCTTTATTATTGCACGGACTTCCCGTTGGCGTTATCACGGAAATATTGGCACAATATGGGCAGCCCATATTGATCCAATATGGAGCCTGGTTGCACTCCCCATACAGGTCCCATATTGAACCAATATAGGTAATCCTGGCAGCCCATATGGCTCCAATATTGGACCAACATTGGCGTGCTGCTTGGGCTCCCACCCAGGATCTCCACTGAAGTACCAGGGATTGACAAGAAAAACGAAACACCACCAAAGTGGCTCTAAAAGCACTAGCATGGCACATATTCAAGAAAAGCACCCGGTAGCAATGCGGGTGTATACCGACGGATCCACATCGAAAAGCCAATCATCAAGTGCTTTCGTGACCGACGGCACAACAGAAGCGTACAGGTTACCTCACAAGACAACATCCATACCAGCACAGCTACATGCAATTTTCAAAGCCCTACGCCACATCAGAAAATCCCAAGCCGGGACATGGGTAGTGTGCTCCGGCTGCAGAGCGGCCCTCTACTCCATTCAAAAGCAGGACCCACAAGACCGTATTGTGTGCAACGTCATGAAGGCACAAAGATTGTGACATAGCAGTAACCCTTGGGGTGTCAGGAACATACATACGAAATATCGCGTTTCCAAATTGCTCAGAGTTGATGATTCGAACGAATTATTTTCGAAGTGAGCGCTTCGCCCCTGTGAAGCAAGAGGGCGCTGAAAGCTACACTAACTGACATCATCCGGCATAGAAGACGACAATGCTGGGTGACGTCACAGTATGTTCCTCCGGGCGAACCGCTGTGCGCTTTGCATTTTGATTTCGGTTTTGTATTGTCATCATTTACGAATTAATTACTCGCACAAAATGAATGCGAATGTTGTATTCGGTATCAAGGCAGCGGTCTGTGTTCGGTATGATGCTCACCTATTTTTTTTTTTTTTAATTGTTGCGAAGTCTCCCTTTAAAGGAGCATGGAAGTGACCTTTAACATGACTCGAAATCCTGCTTCATTTGTGAAGCTGTCCACGAGGAGTCATCATACAAAATATTTCCGATCTGCGGCATATTGTCAATGCGCAATAGAATTTACAAAAGACAGTCGAAGAACGGCAGTCGCGGGCGAAAGACACGAGCCCCGCGTGACGTCAAAGCTGCTCGGTGCCTTTTTTCTTTGTTTTTTTTTTCATCTCGGCTCGCGCGCCGCTTATACATGTTTCAGCTGTGCCGTTGGACGTCACTGGTCACGTGCCGTAGCCCGTGATATGTCAGGCCGTCTTCGGCTTCGCTTCGGCGCTCTTCGGATGTGGAGAGCGTTCTGTGTGCGGAACAGAGCCTTGCGCGTGCTATCTGGGTTACCTGCGCTCATCGTTCTTTCGCAGCAGCTCATTTTATTTGTTGTAGAAGACCTTGCAGCGAAAAACTATTTTTGGGGTCACTTCCATACTCCTTTAAGACACAATATATCACTCCAGTGAATACCGTCTCACTGCGACATCCCCGGAAATGAATGCGCAGACAGAGCTAGAAAGCAAGCCCTTAGCAAAAGTAGGATATCTGCAATCCCCTTTACAAAGTCAGATGCCAAGAGGCTTCTCCGTAAAAGTACAAAAAGAAGATCCCGCACAATATGGAAACAAACAATGAGACCAAAGGACTACATTGAATTCATCGACCCTGAATCAGACCGCATAATTCCAAATGGAATTGAACGATCAGTCAAAACGGCCATACATCACACACGACTTGGAGTGTTGTACACAGGAACTACAAAGCACCAGCTAAGGCTCTCCGACGCAAACATTTTCAAACGATGCAAAGTCCCAGAGGATACACACCATATAATCATGGACTGCCCAGAATACAGCCAAGCCAGACTTCAATTCCAACAGACTCAGCGGCACTGGACAACAGGCATTTCCCCTTTTGCAAGATTGCCAGAAGATGTCCCACAATGCAACAACAATCCAAAGCACTGAAAGCGCTCCGGGCTTTCTTAAAAGATAGCGGTATAAGACCGCTTCTCAATTCCATCACTCCCAGTTATCACATTTTAACGCGTAAGAACTGCAGGCGCTCTTAGGGCAGCCACCGAGCACCAATACGTCATAACACAGTTAAACATACAGTGGTGGTGATTTCAATGTCGGTAAGTCACATAGCTGTTAGAAACCCAACAACCTACTGTTAAGCTATGCGTTTCTGAATGTCATTCCTTCGCGGACAGTAATACAAAACGATACATTTGCTTTAGTTAATCTTATCACAACAAGCTAATGTAATGCACTGTAATGTATTTGCTGCCGTTGCTGGCACAAGAACAACCGATAAAAGTGATAATTTTCCTATCTTGTTACTGATTATATTAAGTGGCATATAGAACCGTACCACTTTTATCAAGAAAAAAGTTTTGAACCTTTGAACAAACTCTAAATCACACTCGCCGGAGCGATCCTAAATATAAAGGTGCGCACGACTTCAGTTTTCCTATACGAACTTATCACATTTTGAGAACTTAGAAAACGCAATAAACTGTTCGCCCTGTTCATGAAACACGCCACAGAAACAAAGCGGCAGCAATATGAGCACAGTGGAAAATAATTGTTCTGAGGCTGGAACATACAAAGGGCATACACAACACAAGCCTCAATATGAGCAATTTCGAAATAAACTCGGTAGTGAGCATCGTACGAGCTCAGTTGTATTCTGGGAATAAAGCGGTAGTCTGGAGAAACTTAAACGTGTTAATGGAGAGAGACGCAAGACAAAATCATTTATCTTCTCTGTATTAACGCTAGAGTACCGCCATACTCGCGATCTCGCTTCAGCATTAAATGAACACTCTGTCAAAAATTTAGGCAATGATGGTTGCAGTTCATCTGTCTTTTATGATGAAACTCCAGTTCATTCCGTTTTTCTTGGTCCAGAAGATGCAAACGAAGTGTTCGAAATCATTAGGTCCATGAAAAATGGCAACGCCTTAGTCGCGTTTGTCTCCCATGGCCTCTGCATTTCACGAGGCAGGTTCCCAACGAAGATGAACATAGACTGTCATATACTTGGAACTATGAACAACAACAACTACATGAATGATTATGAGATGAGGTGATTCACCGCAACAATTGCGGTACCATACCTCAGAGCATGTGGGCTTAGTGTATGAGTGGGACGACGATGAAAAAGATGAGGCATTCACACTCGCACACACACACATGACAGACGCAAATGAGATATCACACACGCAGGTGCGTCGTAACTGATGGGGATAGTACTTCATCCGGTCGGCCACCGGAGATGAAATGCTGTGAAGAGCACATCTCCGCATTCATGGCAACAGCTCTGAGGTCATAGGAGTTCAAGCAGGTTAGAAGACGTCAGGGACACATAGAATGAGTGCAGGCATTGACGGTGCTGCACAGGGTTAGAACAAGGACCCAAGATTGCTGCAAGGCTGAGCGGTTTGTTGTTGATACGGGTCGGTTGGGACTGGAACATTGCTCTCTCCGAACTGTATAGAGGGCAGTCGATGAGGACGTGTTGAATGCTTGCCACTATGCCACAGTTGGAACACGAGCTAGTTGAAGCATAACCTAGTTTGTGTCTGAACTGCGGGGTGAAGGCCACATTGAGGCGAAGTCGATGCAGAAGGGAGGTGAGACAGCGGGGCAAACGGCCTGGGAGAGAAAACGACAAAGTTGGATCGACGGCGTGCAACAAGGACCTGTCTGTAATGTCCCGGCGATATTGTTGGGACGCCATTGGTAGGATCATCGGCGACAAGAATGCCCTCCTGTCACCACGGGTCAACATTTTCGGTATCACCGCCTGGCATTGTCTGGTAACAGCAGCCACTCTGTCAGTCTCTTCATTTCCGCTTAGTCCACAGTGACCTGGGATCCACTGAGAAGTGATGGAGTGACCTACGTCGAAAAGACGCTGAGCGGCGCTGAGGATGTCCGTGACAATTGGCGCCAATTTACCCAAGCTCTCTATGCACTGTAGGGCTGCCCTGGAGTCCGTGTATACAACCCACATTCGCGGAGCTTCTTGCAGAGCATATCGCAGGAACGACAAGAAGCCGTAAAGCTCTGCGGACGTAGAGGAAGTGCAATGTGCCAGGCGATGGAATCACGAAGGCGGCCGATGAACTTACAGGTGTAGAGGACCCGTCGGTGTAGACGGCACATCTGGCGAAGGACTGACGGTGGCACTTTATTAATTAATTTATTTTTTAACATTGAGTCCCGGAATGCCGTGGGAGATAGAGGGCAGTGGCAGAGACCACAGGGGAGACGAAGACACTGTTGGCTTTACTACAAACGAGGGAAATTTAGGCTTTGCTTCCGCAATGATTTTGTAGAGGTTGCTCTGCTTGCGCCAATAAAGTTTTGCTACCAATGGGTGACTGCGGTGATGAGCGATAAGGCATAAATAGTGACGTGCAGTCTACCTCGTCCTGAGGACTTCAATTGCTATGTTATGAGCTTCGGCGATGACCATCCGCATTTCTGCAGCTCTGGGGACGCCAAGACAGATCCTCAGGCTGCGTGCAAGGAGGCACCGAAGCCGCTGAGCTTGCGTCTTAGAAATGCTGTGAAGAACAGGAAGGCTATACACAAGTGAACCACGAACAAGAGCCTTGTGAACAGCCAGGCGTGATTGCTCATCCATACCCCACTTGGCGCCAGCAAAATGACGAAGGACGGAGGTCCACCGCTGAACCTTCTTGTCAAGGTGATCGATGTGTTTTTTCCACGACAAGTTGCAGTCGAGGAACTATGAAGCAACATCTCCCTCGCGTACTTCTCCCAGGCCTTGGATCGTTTACAATTAGGGTTGTCAATCCCGAGCCATTTTTGCAGTCCCGGGATTTGGGGATTTTTTTCTGTCAATCCCGGAACGGAATTTCGGGATTGTGACGAGTTCGGATTGTGCTTCCAAGTGTAGTCCTGCGCGGGACAGAATTATCTAACCCGCATCCGACCCGCACCCGCAGGTTCAAATCCGCACCCGATACGCTACCCGCGTCCCGTTACAAACTGAGACCGCATCCGCGCGCAGCCCGCATATTTTTTTCCAAAAGCTCACCCGTTACGCTACCCGCAACGCGATAAGCGTTGACGAGTAAAATGAGAGTACTCCCTGGTCTATGCCTGATGAGGTTTAGGGAACACGCTCCAGTGCATTCTTTCCTCAGGGTGACACTCTGACTGGGTTACCTAGGCACATGCCTGTAAGTCTGTGCAGTCCCATTCGCTGCTAGGATGTCACTCTGAGGAAGGAATGCTCCAGAGCGTGTTCCGTAAACTTTTGTCCAGCACTGTACGACATCAGCGCAGGGGGCAAAAAGGTGCAAATGCGTATTGCCACTTGAGGCATGATGATGACAGAGGCGCTGTTGCATCCTAACGATGTGTGCGTTTGTTCCGTCCATGTCGGCGACGTTTTACGTCATATTTCGACTGATTGCAGTACAGACGCGTAAGAAACTGAGCAACCCGGGGTACGTTCTAACAGTGTCTTGGTAAAATGCGTCGACCGCACCCAACCCGCTACCCGCACGACACCGAAACTCGCCACCCGCAACAAGGTGCGGGTAACCCGCGGGTCCCGTGGGCCGTGCAGGGCTCTACTTCCAAGTCCATTTACCTCAAGTGACTATATCGGCGTGTTGTGTGCAGTTCAAGTGTGCTTTGTCAATTCTACCTTTTTCCTGAAGGAAATCACTCGAAAATTGGCAGTGTAACCACACCGGTAAAATTGTGACGCGCAATGGTTACATTTTATTTATTTTTTTATTTTTTGCTGTGATAATGCCACTCCTGTTTTATGGATCTGCATTTCACTGTTGCACCTGAAAGGAAGACAAGACCCACCGCACTTGAAGTAACAGGAAATATTAATTTATAATTTCCTCAAACGGTGTAACATTCCGCTTGAATGAAGAACAGCAACAACAACAACAAAAAGAAAAGGAAAGAAACGAAACACTAAACAGTTTACAACATCGCGCTTATCGTACTGTACAATGATTAATCACGACCTGAGAAAGCACAGAGCGTCGAAGGTGGTGTCCCCATTTCGGAGCAAACTTTTGTGCAAATACTGGCTGTCGAACTTAAGGTCCGTTCAGCTTCTGCGCTAGAAGAAACGACAGTCAGCAAATATCTCTACGCATGTGTAGGCAGCGGTCTTCTGCCACCTCCAGTCATCAACAGTGCAATTTCCTTACGAAGGAGTGAGTCTGCGCCTGATGGCCTACAGGTGTTTGATTTTCCTGTCATATTTGCTCTCACGAAATCCCGGGATTTTCCGGAAGAAATACCGGGATTTTGGGACGTCAAAAATTGGCCTGGATCCCGGGATTTCGATATTCGGGATATCCCGATTGACAACCCTATTTGCAATAGACCAGTGATTACCCAGAAAAGTACAATATAATTTCCACATAAGTACATTTCATGCTTCTGTCGAATACGCCACGAGGAACACCATCTTAGCAGAACACGCATGTGTGCGTCCCTTGACGCTGACTTTTCTATCACAGAACTTGACGCGGCTTCAAGGTCGAGGCGTAACAATTCGTTTTTCGGGTCCCGACGGCATTACGTACAAACACATCGCTAGCTTGGACGTTACCGCTCAGATGGCCTCAGTGCGCATCATCAATAAGAGCTGTAACGAGGGCAGGCTGCCTCCGAGCTGGAAAGTCTCTAAAGTGGCTCCTCTGCAGAAGCCAGGAAAGTCGCCCAGGGATGTCGCATCCTTCAGGCCTATCAGGTCGACCAGCTGCGTTGGTGAAATGAAGGAAAAATGGTATTGAATCGCATGGAGTGGGTCGTGCAAAAACAAAGGATGTTCCCGGAGTGCATGTGTGGCTTCTGCAAGGGTAGATGTGCTTTGGATGGTGTCTTGGACCTGGTGACTTTCGTGGAACACGAAAGAGCCTCAGAGCGCATCACCGTAGCAGCCTTCCTATATATTAAACGAGCGTATGACGAAGTCAACTACGTCTACACTGTGCATGAGCTGTATAGTCGTGACATCCATAGTCGGTCCTTGCGATGGATTGCGGACTATCTCTGTGGCAGGTCTGTGTTCGTGCGGACTGATGACGGCCGGTGATAGTGACCAGCATTACCTCTCCAGTGGTGTCCTTCAAGGAGGAGTCGTGAGCCCTCTCTTCAACCTGGTCTTGGCTACTCTCTTGCAATGTTTGCCAAAGAATGTGCACGTCAGTATCTATGCAGACGATATATGCCTGTGATCATCAGGGGTACAATTGCCTGCGCTTCAACGGAGACTCGAAACTGTGCTGGACTGCACGGTCGCGTTTTTAACGGAGCGAGGAATGGATGTGTCGTACGAAAAGACTGTGTTCCTTCCCTTCACGCGGAAAAAAACTGGAAAATGTTCTGCAGGACCTCAATGGCCTGCCAACCCAATGAGTATCCCACCGCCGCTTGTTGAGGATAATCATCGATGCGCAGCTGTCGTGGACTGCTGACATCAAATATCTAATGGATCGAGTGTCTGAGCTTGTGTCTGAGCAGCGGGGTGAAGGCCACATTGAGGCGAAGTCGATGCAGAAGCGAGGAGAGACGGCGGGGCAAACGGCATGGGAGGGAAAACGACAAAGTTGGATTTACGGCGTGCAACAAGGACCTGTCTGTAATGTCCCGGCGGTATTCTTGGGACGCCATTCGTTAGGTCACCGCCAACAAGAATGCCCTCATGTCACCATGGGTCAACATATTCGGTATCACCACCTGCCTTGTCTGGCAGCAGCAGGCACTCTGACAGCCTTTTCATGTCCGCTTAGTCCAGAGTGACCGGGGATCCATTTAAAAGTGATGGAGTGACCTACGTCGCATAGAAGCTGAACGTCGCTGAGGATGTCCGTGACAGTTGGAGCTAATGTACCTCGTGCACCCATGTTCTCTATGCAACAACAACAACAAATAAGTAATGATGATGTGATGCTTCGCCGCCGAGTGAGTGAGTGAATGAAAAAGAAAAAAAAATGGAGAAAATTGGCACCGCCAACGTGGCCGGCTACTCCATATCACGTAAACAACTCAGAAAACATACACTAGACTCAGATACGAATAGTCACACAAAGTGAGAACAATCAAAATAAAAGAGGAAACAAAAGAACAGAACAGAAACGGAAACAGAGGCATAAAAGTCAAAACTTATCGTCGGCTCCAATTTCACACAGGAACGACACCAAGGCACGCAGCGCAAACAGACTTTCATGCGGGAGTCACGTACCCAAAACCGTAGATAACCCAAGGGGGCGACTGTCTAGGGCCGCGAGCGAGCGCTGAAGTTGAGATCGGGCATCAGAGTATATCGCGTGCACAACACCAGTATATGCTCTGAATCCTCGAGGACACCACAGTCAGGGCAGTTGGGCGAGTCCACTGAGGCAGCACCCTATCCCAGGGGGAGAAGATGGTGAATGATGATGAATGTTCAGAGTTCACGCGGGAGCCCTGTTGATGCTAAGAATGTGATCAGGGCTTGAAGAGCTCGTAGCGGATGCGCATGATTGACCGAAGGCCCAAGGAGTTGAGGAAGGGCAAGTGAGGGTGTCCCAGTTGCTTCAAGTTGGCGCTGGAGTACGCGTCGCTCAGTGAAATACTTCTGACGATGAGAATGTGCTGGACAGTACTTGGAGTATTACAGCAAAGCCATAGCATCGTGTTACTATAACCCAGCTTGTGGCGCCAGTATGGGGTGAATGCGACGTTCAAACAAAGTCGACGGACGATAGGCGTAATGGTGGGTAGGGTAGACGGCATTATGAAGGACACGAAGGGTAGACAGCATTATGAAGGACAGGGATCTACTGAGTGGTGGAGGTATCTCTATGCAAACTCTCGTTACAAGTATGTCAAACGGCTAAAAATACGTACAATCTACCATTCGTATGCATTCATACCAGGCAAAATTGGACTAAAAAATTCGTTGTGATTATTTACACTATTTACATAATCTGAATCCCTTGTTAGAAAACGAGGTTCCTCGAGCAACGCGCCCATATTTCACGCATATATACCGATTAGACCACTGACGACTGCAAACAAGACAAACTCCCCTGCATTCCTGCTCCTCGTCTTTTCTCTCTCTCTCTCTCTCTCTGTGGCAACTTGCCGCTCGTCTCGGCAGGCAGACCGCCCTCTCTTTCTTATTATTTCAATCTTCGCCGACGGCTCAACGACAGAGTCAGGCCGTCAGGCTCCGCGTCCGCGTTTGTCGTGCCTCAACATAACAGGGAAGGCATGGCACGGCTATTTCATACAGCATCCTCGACGGCTGCGGAATTAGTTGCTCGCTATGGAATATGTGGCAGGGTGTATCTAAACTGGTAGCGAAAACTAGCGAAAATACCAAATCAGACCCATCGGCAAGGCCACCAGCAAGAGGCGCGAGCGATCCTGGGTGTTGACAGTAGAAGTACGATTGTAAACAGAAAAACTTTACAACATGGGCCTGGCTTGTGTGTGTTCTAATAGGTTATTCTTAATTTCAATGTAGAAAAAGCTTTCTGTTGCCCCGCTCGTGCACATATACGAGATCATCTACCACTCCAGTACATTTCCGTACCCTGCTCCTTTGCGCATGTGACACAGTTGGGGGGTGTTTATCCGTGTGTCTCTGTATCCGTACCGTGTGTCCCTGCATTGTAATACGGAGTTCGTACACTCTTTGGGTTAAACAGGAAGCGACCTTCGCATCTCCGTGCTGTAGACCAAGATTAACAGGTGTGAACAGATGAATGCAACAATGCATCTCCTGTTGCTGGGCCCGCGAAAAAAAGATTTCGTCATGGGACGAGCGGCCATGATGGTGTGAGTGTTAGCAGGAACCAACTGTGCATCAACGATGTTGTGTTTTGTTGCAGTGGACCTATAACGGCCACTCATTGAATAAAGGCAAACGTCTAATCACTAGATGTACGTATAGCTCTAGGTGAGAAATGGGTCTTATGTGAGCCTTTCTAATTTCTTTGTGGTCATCACGACGCCTTTCTGTTTGGAGTTGTCTAAACCTGCGATAACTGTATGTATTTGGAATTGATATGATTCATTAAATCTGATATTTTTTCTGTGTTCTCGTCTGGTATTGTTGACTGGGCGCGGAAAAGGGAATACATGGCAAGCGAAGTGGGCCAGTATAAACGTGCATGGCTAATTATGCACTACTTATTATTCATACTAGTGACGTCGTCTCTGACGTCATTTATTTACAATCGTAGTAGACCGCGCAACAGATGGATGGCGCTGACCGTCTCTATCATGGCGTCATTCTGAAGACAGAGGGGCCTATGGGAGTTGCGCTACCTGTTTAAATATACCTTGAATGTGGCCGCATGCGAGTCACCTGCGCAATGGATTGAAAGCTTTTAAAGGTGTCGTAATGCACTTGAAGTGCAATGTCAGGAGATTTATGTATTCTATAGCCTGAGCCCTCAGTGCTCCTACACCACAATTTTCGTCCCAAAATTGCATTCGTAGTTTAGAGAATTAAAAGTGAAAAGTACTGGCAACACTGTGTCGAAGTGGTCACCAACTACGCATTGCTCGCCAAGTACGCCGGAAAACTGCATTGCATGCGGACAACACTGGGTCGAAAACGGAAGAACTTGGCTATACGTGTCGGCTACGTAGCCATCAGGACGAGCAAGTCAGTCGGGAAAATTGATCGCGCATGCTTGACGAATGCGGAATTATTTGCCAGCAGATGTCGTACCGAGCCAGTTTTACCTCAATTTTGCTACCAAATTAAAAGCATTTGTAACTTTACAATCCACAAGCTATTAATATTACGCCGTCAACATAAACTGCCCGTCTGCTGCTTCGCGGTGCCTTTAAAAACGTTGCTCCTCGTTATAAATTAGCCACGAAGTAAGATCCCAAAATTTTAGGCGCTCGAATTTAACGGAACGTCCAGCTTGGAACAGAAACGACAGATGACTTTGTATTTCGAGGCACGGTGAACAACGCAGAAAAAAAGTCCGTGAGGTGCCTCTTTGTTGACTCTATAAGAAAATGCGCTTCTTGCGTTCTACGTAGTACATGCTTTTGCAGCGCTCATACTAAGTAGCATCGGCCCCATTAGCGTCACCTATTTTTCCAGGGACCTCCAGAGACAGCACCTTCTGTAGCATGATTAACTATTTACGTGCCGCTGCGCTCCAGTATATCATTCCGGCATCAGTTCGCTGTAGGTTCAGCAATGTCTCTACGTATCTTCAATGTTGCCTATGGAGCAAGAACAAATTGTGCTACATCTAGAGCTGCAAATGGTATTGACAGCAAAGATGTAAGGAGAGGGGGGGGGAACGAAAATATTAAAAAAACTGTTTTTCGTTTGCTTGTTTGTTTTTTCAGCTGCTCAAAGGTTGAAAAAAATTAACTGAAAAATTCAAAATGGCGTTTTTCGTGCGCCAGCACATTGTGAGGCGCCGGAGGTTTGGTTTCTCACTCAGCCTACAAAGTGCGCCAATGAGGAGCGGAGAAAGATCGCCGTCGTCATTCATCGCTTTTGCTTTGATCGCGGTGGTCATGGCACTTTTGTACAATAGTTCTTCCGTTGTCGAACGTTGGATGCATTTCTCTTCTTGCGAATCGCCAACCCCAAGAAAAAGGGTAAATAACAACACGGAGAAGTCTCTGGAAAAGCAACGCGTTGCGGTCTGGAGAGCAATACCCTAAGAGCACTTCGCACCACCGCCACCTTGATTGTTTTGAACACGGGATTCGTACGTTTCACATCATCAATTTGCACTGCGATGCTCAATATCCCTTTGAAATCTACAAGGATTGAATGTCCTTCGGGTGTTTTCGGAGCTTTATACGTAGACAACACAATGTTCTGCCTGTATACGGTAAACGTGAACTTTTAGTAGCCCCTGGCGATGAAACTCCCTATTCGTCATCTCACAATAAAGGTGGTGTTGTCAATAAACAAGTTATACAGGCGGTAGTAACAGTATGTCCATTATTTTAATTTCTGCCAAATTTTCGGGAAAAAAACACGAAAACCTGTTTTTTGTTGTTGTTTTTTTTTTCGAGGCTCAAATTTTCCGGAAATTTTACAATCCCTAATTGACAGTAGCGGTGGCAGCTATATGGCCGTAACACATGCAAGCATGACCTCTGCCTGTATCGATTCCTCCACTTCCGAGGACCTTCTTTACGCTGCAAGAAAAAAAATCACTTTTTATTCCCTTATCTCCATTCATTACCTCGTGCATTGTGTAGGCTCGCCTCATAGTATGTTGTCTTTTCTGCTCGAACCGATATTTGTGAAAGTAACGTAAAATTCAGAGTAACTGACGCTTCGTTCCTCCATAAACTCACTTAAGTCTAAGTTGGCTTGCTGTTCAAAATTCAGAAGAAAACTTTAGGCAAAAGCTTTCGTCGGACAGGAACTTCACTTGAATGCACGCACCGGGATATTGCCTTTCGCGATGAAACACCCCAATCATTATCATGAAGATAAAGTGATGCGATGTTGTGGTTTCCTTGTGCGCAGTCCCCACCCAGGGGCACTTCAGTTCATTCTGTGTACAGCCTCACTCGTTGCCATTACACTACCAACATACAGTCTTTTGTTATTCGTTACATGTTTCAAAGGAGCCACGAGAGCAGCACAGATGCTGGTTTAAACCAGCATCTGTGCTGCTCTTTTCGCAGGCCTATCCTGCGGCCAAGCGGTCATTAGGGAGTTTTAGAATAGCGTTTGTTGGAAATGCAAACGGAAAACGTAAACGCTATGTCGGACGCAACTGGCCTGTCCGCACAGTGCTTATAGAACAGCGTTTCCGTGACGTCTTCACCACCATGCATTTGTTGTTGCTATCACTACTTTCTCCCTTCACCTGATAGCAAAAGTAAGAGCAGTTTGGAAAGAAGAAGAGGCAACATAAATTAGTCGCATTTTACAGCGTAAATTGGTCGTATTTTACATTTTACAGGTTCCAGGAGATCGCCGTGTCCCTATGTGCCAAAATCCTCCTCGGTTCTCCGCTCCAGGGAGGAGGAAAACAGGGTAACAGGTGCGCGCGCAGGTGTGGAAAGGGCAAGCGGCGCTAGAGACAGTGGCGTATCTAGGGTGTGGACAGGTGCCATGGGCGCCAGGTGAACTGGGGCGCCATTATGTGGTCGGGTGTGAATGTGCCAGGTCAGGCACTCAACCTGGCACATTCATAAATGATCTAAAGCAACAGCCATTAGAGAGGTTGTAGTGTGAAACCTAGTGCGGACCAGACGAAAACGCATCCCCAAGGACATCATGTTAACCATGTTGCCATGGGCGCAGGTAGCTCTAGATACGCCACTTGCTAGAGATATCAGTTTGCAGGGTAGGGGAATCAAAAGGAAGCAGACATTAGGTGGTTTTAACACATTGGGGCGCTCCATGGGAAGAAGTTCGAAAACCAATCCAATCCAAAACCAGAAACAAGCCATATACGAAAACAAAAAGCTTTCGAACCTAAGACCAGCAACGTGATGTCAGACACTGCAAGAATCAGGTGCTTGGCGTATCCTTACGGAACTGTTATCGTATAAAGACGTCCCAATCTGGTAAATCTCTTGTTATCCTTATTCGCGACTCCAGCGAACTATAGCTGGCGCACGCCGAGCACGCCTGGACTCGAGGGTTGCCACTTCCACCGCTAGGTGGCTACGGCTTCGCTGGAGTCGCGAATAATCCTCCCCACTGAACTGGCGCCGCGATAATTAAACGAGAGTTTGCAGTGTGACGCCTCGATTATGCCCTCGTGCACGTGGAGACCAATACACGGCATTAAGGGATCGTGTCTCTTCTTTTTATTCCGTGTTAGCGCCGCGAAGCAACTGTGGCTGTGCGCGGCGTACAGGCGTGGACAGAGGACAGCAGGAAGGAGTGGGGCACAGAGGGGTTAGTATGCGTCCTGGGTCGACTTCAGGGGGAACTGTGCCGACATTCGTCGGGAAAGTCTTCGGAAAACCCAGAGAAAACCTCAGACAGCACAGTCAGTGACAGGATTCGAACCCGTGTCACTTCCCAGTCTCTGCGTAGAAGGCGATCATCCTAACCACTATGCCACGGGAGCTGGTGGATCGTGTATTTTATAATCTTGAAGGAGAGATGAGATGCAGACTAGCTGGTTATACATGATGGAAGGGAACCCCCAGACAAGGAAAATACGTACGAAGAGACGTTGCTGTCCTAGCTTCATTGCTTGGGAGTGCCCTTCCAGTAATTAATAACAACAACAAAAATCACTGTACTGTTTGGTGCACTGCCAAACGCGTACAAAATGCGATAGCATTGCAGCGGACGAAGGGCGGTCCTTGCGCTGTGACCGTACATGATTTGCGTGCGGCGCAACCGCAATCATTTTTCGGACCACAAAGCATGCACTATTTATAAATGAATTCCAGATCGCAAATAGATATGTACTGTAACGAAGACACGAACTTGAAACATGTCGAAAACTGTGTCCAGTGTTAGTCACCCTCCTATACATAAATACCACAAACATTTTACAAACATGAGAGAACTGATGTTCTGAGGCTGGAACATCTTTGATCGTTGATTTTACAAACAATTTTGCAGACCGTCACGGCAAGTGTCAAAATTCTCAGCGTCAGCAAAAGTGGCTAACAGCTGCCGCTGAAAATCGCAACACCTGTTTGCCAGCGTCGCCGCAGTATTTTTCTCAATATGTCAGAAAGGTTGAGCAATGTCATCGAATTTAATTTCCTCGAAACTACTTCCATTATACAGGCGAGTACCGCCAAGTCCTCAGGTCAAACACCTCATGTTATCATCACGATGTGTCTGTTGTACGATAAAGGGATAGCGTTCCGTCCATCTCGCACGGAACTCGCTTACGTCGATTGCATTGCCCTGCACAAATAGACGTGACCCGGTAGACGCCTGCATCTTCCCTCTGTAGGTGCAATGGGATCCCGCTGAACCCCTTTGTCTCACCGCAGCAAGCAAACGGGATCACGTTAGAACCGTTTGTCCTCGCCATGCAAGAAGAGCATGTATACCTTTCATCCCATTTCTCTTCCCATATTCATTTCCACAGCTGCGAGGTAGAGCACACACGTATTTGCTTTCTGAGTGTTCAGTCGCCTTTGGATAAGCGAAGCACGGTTTCTGTTGACGTGGGGGGATATATGTTACTATATACTATAAAAAAAGAGGAAGGAAACGTTAGCCTGCGCTACGGTGGCTTGCTATTCTCAGCAAAGCAAAAAATAAAAAATAAAAAGTAGAAGAGAAGAAGAAAAAGAAAAACAAACGAAAAGGAGAGAATTAATTCTCTTTGTTTTCCTTTTCGAGTGCAGGGAGTGGAGATGTTGCAACGTTAGTTGGCATGCCACAACAGCTGGGACATGGCTCTTTTTCGGAAGACCAGGAACGGATGCGTGCACGGGCTCCGTATAGGAGACCAAGGTATGCGATGGTGGGATTTGGCTTTGTAGGCGCAGAACGGCTTTGGCCGTCCGCAGAAGCAGGGCAATGCTGCGTAACATCACGAAGTTGGTGACATGGGTTACAAGGTAGCGTGTGTAGTAAGCTTGGAGGGTTACCGTGTCCCGGAGGATAAGCACGGAAGGAACCCGCGCTTCGGCGACAGCAGAGAAGGTTTCCGTGGTCCTCGGGTCTCCCAAGCAAGTGCGAAGGCTGCGAGCTTGAAGATTAAGCAGTTGCCGTTCCTTGAAGGGCGAAATACCGTGAAACATAGGCAAGCAGTAGCGAAAAGTGCCCATAATAACAGAGTTGTGTACTCGGAGGAGGTCCGTGCCAGAAGGACGCCAAGAGGACCCACAGAGGCGGCGTAGCACGTTAATGTAAGAGCCTGTGGTGGCACAGAGGGCAGTAATCTGTCGAGACCATGTCAGTCCCCGATCAATGATGACGCCAAAGTACTTGCACCAGGGAACAAACGGCAGCCTTGATCCTGTCAACAAGAGGGGGTAGCTGCAGAATGAGCGCCGCGTGAATGCCATAGCCACGATTTTGGGTTGGCGATACCGATAGCCCTCGATCAGCGAGATATGACACAGTATGGCGGGTCCTTCTAGCCCGCCATAGACACAGTATAGTCCAGAGCAGATTGCAGGCGGCGTTGTATGGTATCCCGCCGCACAGCGTCCATATGCAAATATCATCCGCATATATGGTCGGTATGGTTAGGCAGTTGAAGGGGCAGATGCGCCATGGTGACATTGAACAAGAGGGGGCTCAGAACACTGCCCTGTGGAACGCCGCGGTGTACAGGGTACATGGCACTGTCGCCCTCTCGCGTACGGACAAACAAGGATCTGTCCGAAAAAAAATCGCGTAACCATGAGAGCGTGCATCCACCCAGACCGGCTTCCTGAAGCGATGCAACTGCAACGCTGTGAAGAACACTGTCGTAGGCTTTTGCGACGTCAAGAAAGACGTGATGCGTTGTTTAGAAGTCGACCCAGGACGCACTTTCACCCAGAGCATTAGTGATGACGTTGCCCACCTCTGTGAGGGAGACAACGACGATCTCTTTCATTAGCCTCCATCGATATTTTTTTTTGTTGTTGTTGTTGATATAGTTGCGATGCCCACTTCTGTGTGGCCAACAACGGCGAGCCGATTAAGACATTAGCCCCACTGTTTCAGGGTTTAAGTCTATTCCAATTACGTTTTCTTTTTCCCCTCTGTTTCAGGGTGTATAAACAATACGGAAACAATGCAAAGGTCCTTTGGCCGTCCCAAAGACGTCTGCGTTGGAAGAGTACATTGTACAGCATCGTAGAACAACAACAAATAAGTCATGATGATGTAGTGGGATGTTTCGCCGCTGTGGCGGCACCCTATCCAATCGCTTGAGGGGGAGAAGATGGTGAATGATGATGAATGTTCAGAGTTCACGCAGGAGCCCTGTTGCTGCTAAGAAGGTGATGAGGGCCAGCATAGTACAGGCGATATGGTCGCCATACATATGCGCAGAATGTATTTATTTTTTAAATCCTCATTGCAGTTTTCCTCCACGCGGTTTGATTACCGCCACTCAACCCGGTGCATGTAAGCACGCTTCTTCACAACAGCGAAGCGACTTACGTCCGCTACTGAGACAGCAGGGGAGAGAGGGAGACACCAAACTAAGCGCTGTCATATAGACCAGAATTTTAGACATCCATACTTAAGACCCTGAGATCGAGGATCTCAGGGTCTCAGAATCGGGAACGAGACTCCCCCCTCAAGGTCTATACGCTACGACAGTTTGGGCGCGTTAAGTGGCGGCTCTGCAGAGCGCGTTCCGTCCACTCTGTCCCTCTCGCTCCAGAGCCTCTGCTATGCTGTCTCTCATTTGGGAGAGGAGGACCAATGAGGTCGCTCCACGGGCAATAGGGGAAAGAGAGAACTGGGAAGCTGCGCAGAGAACTGAGTTACTTCCATGACTTATTACGCCGTCGACAGGAGAGATGGAGAGAGGGACGGCGCGAGCGCGTCACGTGATATCGCCACGGATACACCGCTCTGGCGCTCTTCACTCCCTATCAGACCTGTACGTAACGGGTAACGGGTAATTGCGTTACTAGTAATCAATTACTTTTTTGAGTAATTTGTAACGTAATCGATTACTTTTGGGGCTCAGTAATTTTTTGAGTAATTCAATTACAATTTTCAGTAATCAATTACCAAGTAATCGATTACTTGGAAACTAAAGAATCCACATTGTTCGGGACGACGCACACACACATATATGGGATGATTCACCGCCGCGAGAAGACAAAACCAACTGCCCTCCGCAAGTTCGGTGCAAGGCAGCTGTCTTATCTCTAGGACTTTTCCCCCAACAATTGCCACAGTGTTCCGCACGTGTAGTGTATTTTTGAGTCCACTGTCCTCTCCCCATTCATGTGTACTAAAGTTGAACACTGCTCTTATGAAATAAATTCTGCTTCATTGCCGACTTCGTTTTTGCTTCGTTTCGCTTCGTTTTTGCTCAGTTTCCTTTTTTTTGTGGATATCTTTTTTCTGCATCTCTTTTTCTATTTTTTTATATCGTTTTCTCAGATATCGAAAGTAATTGGCAAAGTAACGCGTTACTTTTCAAGGCGTTACTTCATTACTTTTTCCAGTAAGTAATTTGTAACGGTAAAAAATTACTTTTTCGTACAAGGTAACGGTAACGGTAATCAATTACTTTTTTTTAGTAACGTGTACAAGTCTGCTCCCTATACGCTCTGACAGTGTGTGTCTGCGCATGAGAGGAGAAAAGGTCGTGCTGAAGACTGGGAGGTGGTAGGTTCGAATCCTGTCACCGGCTGTGCTGTCTGAGGTTTTCCCTGGGATTTCCGATGACTTTCCAGACAAATGTCGGCACAGTTGCCTCTGCAGTCGGCCCAGGACGCATACTAACCCCCCCCCCCCTGTCCCCCACACCTTCCTGCTGTCCTCTCTGTAGTAACTCCTATAGGTAGGAGTAACGTTCAAGTAGTAGGAGGCCAGAGAACAACTGTTTAATAACGATATGTCATGGCGGCTCGAATCCTCGGGGTCCGTGCGAGGCAGCAGGTGAAGCGTGGGTGGCAGGCATGCTCGTCGTCTTCAGCAGCTACTACATTCCTCCCCCACACGCTGTGGAAACCGGACGGGAGGCCTTCTCTGCCGCCGAGGATAGCGCCGTCGTGGACACGCTGGACTGGAGTGCGAAGGACAGGGCGTACCCGGTTGTTCCAATGCGGTAGACGCCAGCGTTCCCTCGCTAAGACCAAGTGGCATGGCAGAATCTACGCTCTGTGGAGGACCTGGAGGAGAAGTAAGGGTTGAGGGTGATTGATGTGCCGAAACCCTAACCTTCAGTTGATCGGCGTGAAGGCGACGATTCATTCCTCCCTCCAGCTCCATCTGGTACATGACTCGTCCCAACTTCTGTTGAACAACACCTTTAACCCAGTGCTGCTTCCTTGTGGGATCCCTAGCCCAAACTGTGTCCGTCTGAAGAAAGGTGCGTGCCGACATCGCAGAACTCTCTGGGTGCGGAGCGTTCATGCGATGTGGCCGCACGAAGTCCAACTCGGATCTGAAGATCCTCTTGTTCAGCAATTCCGATGGTGAACAACCTGTCGTACAATGCGGAGATGATCAATACTTGGCTAGAAATTTCCGTACGGCCACCACAACCTCCCTCTTGTCCTGATCGATGCATCGGAGAGCGGTCTTGAATGAACGGACAAAATTCTCGGCTTGACAGTTTATCTTTTGATTCCAAGTATTCCTTGAATTCTGCATTGATGAATTGCGGACCGTTGTCCGTCACTAGCTGGTGAGGCAATCCTTGGCGCGAAAACACCTCCTCAAAAGCATGCGCTGTATCATTCGCTGTCGTCATACTGAGCTGGATAACCTCGGGCCAATTACTGTAGGCGTCGACGATTATTAGGAAATGCCTACTGCGGAACTCGGCGAAATCAGCGTGGAACCTGTACCATGGCGTTTCGGGCCGTTCCCATCGGTGAAGAGGAACTGCCCCCTTGTTGCCTGCTACGGATGCACAGGTGTCACAGCGTGTACTAGTGCCAATAATGTCTTGGTCGGTTCATGGCCACCAGAGGTAAGACCTTGCAAGCATCTTCATCTTGGTCTGCCCGACGTGACCCTGATGCGGAACCTCCAACATTGCGCTGCGAAACTTTGTCGGTATGACAGGTACGCATTCCGAGCAGAATGCAACCATTCAGCACCGACAACTCACTGTGACGTGTACGATACTGCTGGAGCTCACAGTCTTTGTCTGTGTCAGACCATCCTTCCAGGACGCTACGGTAGACGCGAGACAAAACGTGGTCCCGGGATGTCTCCTTGGCTATCGCTGCAGCTGTCACTGGCAAGACAGACGTCACTTCTGCGGAGACAACATTTACTTCGTCCACGTCAAGCGAAGAATAACCTATGATCTGGTTGTCAAATTCAACATCTGGCCCTTGTGCAAGTCGCGAGAGACCATCAGCATTCCCAAAATGCTGCGTTGACTTGTATTCGATGTGGTAGGTATAACCCATCAAAATCAAAGCCCACCGTTGCAACCGGCTAGCAGCAGTTACGGGGATACCTTTCTTTGAACCAAATATCGCCGTAAGCGGTTTGTGATCGGTATACAAGGTGAACCTGCGGCCCCATAGATATTGATGAAACTTCTTCACGCCGAAGATCAGCGCAAGGAGCTTCGCGTTCAATCTGAGCATATCTCTGCTCTGTCGTAGATAAAGTTTTCGAAGCATGAGCAATTGGCGCGTCTTTACCATTGGTCTTGTGGTAAATGACAGCTCCTAAACCCACAGAAGAAGCGTCAGCTGCGAAGTAGAGTGGTTTATCCGGATCATAGTGCACCAGCGCGTCCACCGAAGTCAATTTGCGCTTGAAGTTGTCGAAAGCGTTCCCGCTCTCTTCCGACCAAACCCAAGCCGTTGCCTTGCGTAACAACTTGTTCAACGGCGCGCAGGTATCAGCCAACCCAGGTATAAACTTCCCGTAATGTTGAATCATACCTAGAAGTGCTCGTAACTCAGAAGCATTCTTTGGCTGAGGCGTATTCAATATGGCAGCGACCTTCTTCTGCGAGAGACGTAAGCCATGCGCGGATACCACATGACCCAAGTATTCAACTTCATCTTGCATGAAGGCACACTTGGCTTCCTTGAGCACGAAACCTTACTCCGCCAATCTCTGGAACACCATGTCTAAGTTACGCAGATGCTCTTCCGCAGTTCCGCCTGTGACAATGATGTCGTTCAGATAACATTCGCCATGGTCAAGCCCTGCTGTAACTTGCTCCAGTGTTCGTTGGAAAAATCGCAGGAGCCGAAGCTATACCAAAGGGCATACGGTTGAACTGAAACATTCCCTTGTGGGTATTCACAACCAATATATTTTTGGCCTCGTCATCGGGGCATCGGCCCGAGGATTCGAGCCGCCATGACATATCGTTATTAAACAGTTGTTCTGTGGCCTCCGGCTTGAGCGTTACTCCTCCCTGGGGGTTATTACACTCTCTCCATCTGTCCACATCTCTACGCCGCTCATAGCATAGCCACAGTTGCTTCGCGGCACTAACACGAAATAAAGAAATTAAAAATAAAAAAATGAGAGGAGATAAAATGTGGACAAACCATTTTCCGCTCACAAGGTTCAGTCCGCTCACAAGGCAGCAATAAGGGGGTGACCGTAGGCTTCACTTCAGGAAGCCCTTGACAGGAAAGGCCACGTGCGTCTCACGTTGCGCCGTCATCCCCCTTATTTGGACCCATGACGTCGCTTCCCAGGCCGTGGAATTGCGCTGAGAGCCGACCTATACTTGCGTAGCATTTTTGTAGAATACATTCTGGATTGACGTCCCAGGTAGTTCTGACAAATTGCCACCGCCCCGAGCCGAACAGCGACAACTCGACTCATTTTCAGTTCATCCACTAGTGATATCGTCGCGAGAATCAAAAGTGACAACATTCGAAACACGGCGGAATTTGGACTAACATGGAAGACGCCGTGTACCCGTGACACGAGTAGGGAGCCATGTTTGCTTTGAATGCGGAGCAACGGGTCTTGTTGAGCTCAACGAGCCTCTTTTTCCTGAATTGTTTGATTTCATTTGGTCGAATTTTGTTCTTCGTCGCGTTACGGAAGACACACGCACACATAAACATGAAAACAAAAAAAGAAAGATGAAAAGAAACAAGAACGAAAGAAAGGCGCGGCAGGAGATGTCAGATGTTCCTTGGGCGCCGTTTGGGAGCGCAGGACTTTTAAACTACGCTCTTGATCGAATTCCATCGATCACGTGTGATCGATGACGTTGAAGGAGGAGTTACCAGGCACTGAGTTTCTTAAAGGAGGCGGAAAGTGAACGCATTACCCCTTTTCGCAAAGGATATAAGGTACGCACTGCATCTTTAACCCTTCGTGCGTAACGAAGGAGTAAAATTTGACAGCATAGAAAGTTTTGAATAGACCGGAAAGCGGTCCCCAAAACACGATAAACCAATCGAAGTGGCTGACAGATGCCGAGAGGCGCCATTCGAAAGCTTCCTTTATCGCATCCTTTTCGTGGACTGCTTCCGATCAACTAAAATTCCCTAGCGTGCCTTTCATTCTCTTCTTACACGAAGGAATACAAGGAGCAACGTCAGTAGCTGATATATTCAACTTATTCGACATTCACTAACAATGGTGGAATGGAAGTTGAATAAAATGCTCCGTTCAGTGAAGGAAAGGATATTGAGTTTTAGTATATTGGAAGAACTCGACGAAAAGGATACGATTAAAGGAGTACAGAGGGCCGTCCAAAAATTGTTCAGAGTAAGACGTCTGATGAAAGTGTGTGTGTGTCATTTTACCGAAAGGCGCTAAAGGTTTTGATGTGTGCAATTTGTTTCCCAGAAGAAAAAAAAACTCACATAAACATGGGTCCGCGCCTTCACCCTTAACCACGTGCCCTTAACTCGCCACTCTGGGTATTACGAGGAGGAGAAGGTATTATGCCACGTCACCGATGATGTTGTAAGGAGAACTCGTTCTGGTTCGCCGGTCAGTGGGGGTCAGCGCCTTGTCGCTTTGCCAGGCCCCGATAGCTCCCCCTCTTCGCGGCTCTAAAAAAATGTTTGCACGTCATAAACACGTGGTATTACTCCGTCAGGCGTCATAGTTGATACCCATTGGCCGAAGGACATTGCGCGCTCCGCTATTGGTTGGCAAAGTTTCAAAAGAGCATTCTTTCGCGGGCTGCCTGTCTGGCGGGACGAGAACTCGAGAAGAGAAGGGAGAGTCTTGAGAGAAGTGGCAGCGGCGTCTCGACGACCACCGTATGATGGCATTGTTCAAAGAGAAGTCCCAGATTGGTTAGTGTGTCAGAGTGACTCAGCGCGTGTTGTGATGTTTCCCGACACAAGTATCCTACCTACGAACAATCTCTCGAGTTCAGAACTGGAGTGCAGTTATGAGCTGACGCCTGAGGAACACTTGTGAGCGCCGTCGCATTTTCAAATGCAGTCACAACGGAGACAGGATTCGGTGTCCGTGCGACAAGCATTGCCCGCTTTGTTGAAACCTTCGCACTGCAACCAACGAAAGGAGATGCTCACCGTGAAATCGCACGCACTCGTGTGAGCGTCGCTCACTTCTGGGAGTAGAGTGTGTGTGTGTTTTTCGAGTTCGAACTTGGTCAACGAACGCAACGATTTGGACTGTGTACGCACGGTGAATATTTGTGTCAGACTACTGAATCAGTACGATGTTTCAAATAAATGTGTATTTTGTCAAAAATTTGCCTAGTTGTTCTGGAATACGGAATAACGAGCGTCGGGCATGAAAACTAGTAAAAGTAAAAGCCGATGGTAGCCAGTACCGGGCCGAAAGGCGAGCCAAACCGAGAGACTCCTGATTGGCCAAATGGTAGGCATCATAGTTCATTTTCATTGGTTGCATGTCCAGTGTTGCCTGAATTATCTCAAACTATGGGCTCTATGGGGAGCTGTGGGAGCCTGGCTTTGCCGCCGTAGACCAGTTTTGCCAGTTCTCCCGGAGAATTGGGGATAGACACGGAGCGGCCGAATCATTACCGAGCCAGGAGAAAGGCTTTTTCAGAACCCCGAACAACGGAGTAGCAGACGACAGAGGAGTAGCAGACAACATTTCTCTAGACCAATCAGCGAGCGTTCTCCTTGTAGCGTCAGCGCGAGGTTCCAGGCAGATCACAGGCTGGTACTGCTCTTCACCGCCGTTGCGCACGGTCGCTTTTTGCGGCGTACTTTAAATTCAATTTCTGGGATTATTATGACTCTGGTGTGAATTACTTCGCATGGTGCATCTAACTGGCCTACTTAACGGTTTTATAGGAAGAAAACAGGGTGTTAAAAATGACTTCTGTGCTACTTTAAGGAAGTTACCAAAATCCAAGCTTTGCAATGTGATGTCACCCGCTTCCAAGAAACAGAGCGACTGACTTATCATGTTTTCATAACCGTTATCATTAACACCTTCCGATGTACTAAAACTAGCTAATGACTCTTCATCGAGAGAGACATATACCCCAGTGCTAAGATATCAACCTATATTATCTTTAGTGTTACGTCGACGAACTAAGTAAGTGAGCGCTTCTGGTGGACACGGTCGCATCCGTTGCAGTCGATCTCGAAACCATGGTGTCATTTAATTTCACGTGGACCACTGAACACGGTATCGAAAATCTCACGCGAAATACTGGCGTAGTTTCACTCACTGTTATTCGACGGCATACAAGACAAGAGCAGACGCCGGATGTTGAGAGTATGCCGGAATCCCCTCTCTGGAAAAACACCATTCTGTAACCGGCCAATGATGGCACGCCTTTGAGAAAAGGAATGCCGCGACCGCGCAGGCGTCTCGTAGCGTTACGGGGCATCCGGACGGGCACTTTCCTCCTCTGCGCGCCGCCCTCTCACTCCTCCCCTTACGGAGTGACGTCACGCCACTGGTGCTTCTGCAGCCACGGAGGCAGCGCTTTTCTTTAACATCCGTTCATTTAATGTATAAGCACTTTTCGGACGAAAAAATTAACCAGATAGATTGTTGCTCGATGCAGAACACACTTGTATCGGTTTCATAGATGGGTTTCGGGATGCGACCGTACAGTGAGTTAACGTAGGTTATCAACAGTCAGTAGCGGGTCACCTGGTTCCCTTACGGAATAATTGGCTGGCGAAAACGCGGCGCTTCTCACTGGGCTCACGTCGAGACGAATTCATTTTTGCAACACGGCGTAATCGGTGTGGTTTCTGCAAGATTTAGGAAGAAGAGTTCGTAGACTACTCTGAGACAGAAACAAAGAAAAACCGGCGCCATATCCTACTGCCAACTGTGCTACTTCCGTTTTCCTTGACCTTTGTGGCATGCTTTCTAGACATATGTCGGCACTGTCTCCTCTGAAGGCGGAGCATACTAACCCTCCGATGTCCCACTCCCTGCTGTTGTCCATTCCTATCTCTCCACACTTCTGTACACCACTCAGAGTCATACTTACTTCCCGCTGCTGGCGCTTATTGCTACTAGTGCTACAAGTAGCACTGCTAATGTATTCTTTACTGTTTTCCGGCTACATTGAAACTGGTAGCAAAAAAGAAAGAAAGAAAGAATGCTCAGTCTGAATTAGACACGTTCAAAGTGAAAAGACTCCCTTCACTCCGAGCGACTTTATCGTGCGAGATGTCAGCAGAGCAGAGCGAGGATAAAAATATGAGCAAAGAATATATCGCCGAAGAAATGTCAAGCCTTTGATTTTTTTACTCCGTGGTAGCGCCGCGAAGCAACTGCGGCTACGAGTGGCGTACAGATGTGGAGAGACGGAGAGAGGACAGCAGGACGGAGGGGTAGGCAAGGGGGATTACAGTATGCGTCCTGAGCCGACTTCAGGAGGAACTGTGCCGACTTCCGTCTGCAAGGTCCCACCACCTCCCTATAGTCTCCTGCACGACCTTGGATTATAACCACAAATGAGCGGATGCTCTTACTCACTTGGCCATGCCGCACTGGTCATGTCAAGAGTGTCCGAACGACGCTGGAAGATACCATGGAAAAAGGCGACACAAACAGAGGAGCGGCAGGAAGACGGAATATTCTGTGGCGAGCGGACGAAATCTTCCCGAGGCGTACGCGGGAAAACGTGACGCGGATGGCCACGTGCATTCAACTAAGCCTGACGTTGCTCTTTTCGCACTCGCGTTTCCGCTGACATCTTGCCCGATAAAGTCACTTGAGCGGATACCCGGTAACTTTTTTTTTAAATTTCTTGTTAGCGCCGCGAAGCAACTGCAACTATGAGCGGCTTACAGATGGAGAGAAGACAGCAGGAAAGGAGTGCGGGACAGGGGGGTTATAGTATGCGTCCTCGGCCGACTTCAGGGGAACTGTGCCTACATTCGTCTGGAAAGTCTTTGGAAAACCCAGGGAAAACCTCAGACAGCACAGCCGGTGGTAGGATTCGAACCCATCACATTCCAGCCTTCCCACCGCCCGACCTTGGCTATACCAACGAACGGGACGTCTTAACTCGCTGGGCCATGCCGCTGGTCTACCCGGTAAACTGATAGTTCGCGGATGACAGATGGATCCGTGATGTATGAACAGGAACGGAAGACGCCCTGTTCAGATGCGCTATTTCGGGCAGTTCGTTACCCTTCGTTTTGCAAGGGTACTTGAACGAGAGGGAGGAAAAAATAATTCGTTGAGAATTAAACCTCTTTCTGTTATCGTTACAGTGTGAGGATCCCAGACTTCACAAGTCATCAAGAGGACGTACAACCCTAGCCAACCCTACCCAGCATACTTTTACTCACGTGGACGAACGTAGGGTGTATCTAAAGTAACGACGCGTACGTGCGCCTTATGTACCGTGAAACACTCTTCCAGTTTCACGCGAAACGTGTACAGGTCAAAATCTTAGGATGGACGTTATGTTATTCTTTTTTATTCTTTGCACATTTTTTAAGTAAAAAAAGCTATAAGAGCAGCGTAGATGCCGTTTTTGTATGTAGTTAATACGGGCAGGCGGACATTCTCTCGAGGACAGTACGCAGCTACTGGATGACTAATTACCTGAAATTCATTAATTACCTCCCTAATTATAGGGCCTTCGGGCAAAGGCGAGGCAGCGGAATGAGAGACAACCTTCGTTCAAAATATTTATTTATTTTTTAGTCCTAAAGCGAGTACGTGTATTGAAATATCGATCGTCGAATTTTGCTACAACCAGCGGAAACCTAGCACTCGAGGGGAACGTACCCTAGGTGTCTCCACTTAACGGTGTTTGTGAGGCAGGCCGGCAACTGGGCGTCCCGCGCACCAAAAGGAGTGACACCGTCTAACCCCACAAGGCGACTCCTTGTGGGGTTATAGACGGAGTCACTCCTTTTGGAGTGCGACAATCGATACTTAACGCACCCATTTTGCTGTCTCACTTTTGGCCGAAAGTACATAATTAAAGAGTTAATCAATGCGTGTTATGTATTTGATGATAGTTACATGCTCTTTGAGAGGATCTTCGCTTGAAGGAAAGACAGGAGGTGAAACTTGAATTGAACTGAATTGAATTTATTCAAACATTACAAAGCTTAATGGTAATACAGTCCATACAGATGGAGGACCCAGAGGGAAAACTTCACTCTCTCCCGCGGCCAGATAGAGGAGAGAGGAGGACAGGAGTGCGCTGCGCTAACTGGGGCGGAATGGGAAAATCTTGTTGCCACACAATGCTGCGGCTTGGAGGGCATTGGCTGCTCCGACCGTTCCGCTGCTGGCATGCCCGCTCGTTGCTAATCTGAACAGGCAGAGCGGTATCGTTTCCCGTTGGATGCGGAAAACAAAGAGCGCCATGCAGCTCACGCATGGATTCTGTTGCATAAATACAACTATTATACACGTTTCTTACTAGTCTTCTGTCTGTTCAGCACAGTGAAAGCTACCGTAAAGCCCGAAAAGTGCTGAAAAAAAAAGCGATTTTTCCGTACGTTCGTATGCGAAAGCGCAAAACCGATGGGAGTACGGGCGCTGCGCCATCTGTCGCGAGGCGGGACATTGCCTTTTTGTGCTTTGTACTTTTTGTACTTTGATCGTCGTCGTCGAACGGCAAATATACTTACACGGTCTGGAGGTGGTTTCAACATGGAGTGCTGGGGGCATTCATTTCTCGCAACTTGTCAGGTTTTGATGTTTCGATTATTACGTTTCTAATTCGAAGTTCGGTTTCGTCCCATATTAAATAAATCGAGTGGTTCTACACGTGACGACCGTCCATGAAATTACAGAGCCTCTTATTTGAGGAGAACGTCAAAAAGGTTCTCGTCAGCTTTTTATGCAAAGCGGCGCACACTAAAGCATTAAGTTATGACGAATGTTTTAATTGACATGTGCAAACAGAGCCGCTGAACACTCACAGAGAAAAGCACAGTACAAAAGTAAACTGCAGCCTCTCTATTTGAGGAGGACGTCGAAAAGGCCTAGTCAGTTTTCTTCTTCTTTTTTATATAGACAGCGCCGCATAATAAAACACGGGGGAAAGCATTAAGTTATGATGAAGGTTTTCAGTACAGCTATTACATCTCTGTGACTCAATTATGACTCAATGTTGGTTTTGCATCCCAATACTGTTACCTACCAGCTTCCCGTGGCATAGTGGTTAGGATGTTCGCGTTCCACGCCGAGACTGGGAGGTGACACGGGTTCCCATCCTGTCACCGGCTATGCTGCCTGAGGTTTTCCCTGGGTTTTCCGGTGACTTTTCAGACGAATGTCGGCACAGTCCCTCTGAAGTCGACCCAAGACGCACACTAACCCCTCTGTCCCCCACTCCTTCCTGCTGTCCTCTCTCCATCTGTCCACGTCTGTACGCCGCTCATAGCCACAGTTGCTTCGCGCCGCTAACACGGAATTTAAAAACAAATACTGTTAGCGCTTGCGAAAACCGGACCCTCCAAGATGCTGTCACTGTGGTGACCTGGAAGGTGTAGAGCACATCCTTCTCCACCGCAACCTTGCAATCAGAACTACCCTTTCAGCGTCTCTGAATCAAATGGACTCTCGCCCTCTCGCTATGTCAACACACACACACACACATACATTGAATGATGATGTTGTGGACGATTCACTGCTGCTGTGGCGGTACACTGCCCTATTGCTCATTGGGAACGGATGAGGGGACGACGATGACGGGAGCACTTTTAGAGATCCGTCGCCAGTTCGGTGAAGCGCAAGAACTCCGCAAGAACACGAAGGCCTCGCATCTGGTGGGCAGCGTTCGACCACGCGGTCCAAGAACCTTCGCGAAGTTGAACGGCCGTTTGTCAATACGTTGCATAGCACAAGTGCACGCTCTCGTTGAGGTTGCAGGTGAAGGTGTTGAAAGTGCTTGGTGAAGGCAGGATGACGTGGCAGAGGTTGCGCTGTGCACTCCACAAGTGGGGTAGAAGGAAGACGAGGTGGAGCCGAGACGGTGTAAAGGCAACGTTCAGCCTCATGCCGTGGAAGAGTGTAGTAAAAGGGCGCGGAAGTCGCGGACGAATTTCAGGAGAAAGCGTGAGGTCTCACAGAGAGAAGGCAGTGGGCTGTGCGTCGTGTTGCAACTGGGCCTGAACCTTGGGGCCGGTGAGGGTCGAAAGGAGGTATCTACGGTCGCCCAGAGCTCACCATATCAAAATTGCTTGGTCCGTGGCCAGATACAGCCCACCTTAACGCTCTGCCCTAAAAGCACCTCTAAACTTTTTGGACACCGCAGGACTTCCCCAGGCAGCACACCGATGTTGGGCTGACAGCGGCCCAGTGTTCGTTTGCCGACACCCATCATCTCGGCCCAACATCCGTTTTGAAACATCCCCCGAGGTCGGGCTGACATCACAGCTGTACACAGGGCCGATGTCACAATAAGGCAGTGGGCCGATGTCAGTTGTGGATGAGCGACCGATGGCGGGCCGATATACCTTGTGATTGTGGCTCTCGGAGGATCCGCTGCCTTTTGCCGCAGTTGTGGACTCTGCACTACGTATAATTTGTGAGATGTACCAGAAGTGTGTGAGCTACCTGTGCTCAAATTGTTTATTCCCACCCCGATGTGCTCCTGCCGACCCCCCTCGATATCGGCCCAACATACACTTTGCAACACCGCCCAGAGTTGGGCAGATATCGGGTCAGGATATTGGTCCGATATCATTTGGACATGCTGCCGATGTCATTTCGACATGCTACCGATTTGTGACCGATGTTGTGCCAACATAATTTTGTATTTGTATTCGTGTGTTGGCGGTCGTAACTAAACGTTAGACTGGTTATTTGCGACGAAACTACGTTTTATTTCTGCCATTGTTTCTTACTCGTTTCATTTTCTGATGGTTTCCTTTGTTTCTCGTATTTCCCGTGGCGGACAATGAGCGCGGCGTTACAGAAAGCAAGACGAAAAAAAGTTTAAAAGCTCCTAGGACCATGAAGCACAAGAAGCTTTCAAAAAGGAACCGGCATTCCTTTCGAAGCGAAAACAGATACTATATATTTCATGTCCTACGAACTTCCGCAAATTCGAAAGCTCTGCTCGTCTCGGAATCAAAATGCTGGAGGCGACGTGTCTCAGTTTGATTCGCTCAAGCATACAAACGAGGCTCAAGTAAGGAATTGCGTCGAATAGTAACTCGACATCAACGTAACGAATGTGTTTCCTACTTGCTTTTGGCGCGGGACACCAAATAAGTCATGGAAAGCCAGTGTCAGCGTCATGTCGTTGGCTTCGGTCATCATCGAGCCGACATTGCCAACTTCAGTTGGATGTTGGTCGCAAGTTGGCAATGTCGGCGTCTTGTCTCTGGTTTCTATAATCATCAAGCCGACATTGTCATTAATCTCTGTGGGATGTCAATCGCAAGTTGACATTGTCAGCGTCATCTCGCTGGTGTCGGTCAACACTAAGCCGACATTGCCAACTTCAAAGTGATATCGGTCACAAGTTTGCATTGTCGGCTACGTCGCTTAATTATTTCGGTCAACACTGTGCCGACATTGCCAACTTCAGAGTGATATCGGTCGCAAGTTGGCAGTGTCGGCTAGATGTCGCGTTTTTCCATCAACATCGAGCCGACATTGCCAACTTCAAAGTGATATCAGTCGCAAGTTGGCATTGTCGGCTACATGTCGCTTGTTTCGGTCAACAACAAGCCAGCATCGCCAACTTCAGCGTGATATCGGTCGCAAGTTGGCAGTGTCGGCTAGGTGTCGCGTTTTTCCATCAACATTGAGCCGACATTGCCAACTTGAAAGTGATATCAGTCGCAAGTTGGCATTGTCGGCTACATGTCGCTTGTTTCGGTCAACACCAAGCCGACATTACCAACTTCAGCGTGATATCGGTCGCAAGTTGGCAGTGTCGGCTAGGTGTCGCGTTTTTCCATCAACATTGACCCGACATTGTCAACTTCTGTCGTACATCAGTCACAAGTTGGCAGTGTCGGGGATATGTTGGGCCGACATGCCCAACTTGCTGCTGATATCGGCCCGATGTCGTGTGCTGGCTGGGTCGGTCCTCATTGTGAGGTGACTCATGTTCCATTTCACCACACCCTTATCCAGTATCGTCAGTATACCAGTATATCGCCAGTATACCAGTATCGCCCTTCGCAACCAAACTCCTCGATCTCAAAATACAAATATTCAGACTCCGTTTCGGTATTGTTGCAACGGGGCACACCTAGAGCTATTGCAGGCCAGAAGAAAAATACAGAGGTTTATTTTTTTTTACCTAATTTGTAATAACCGTCTCGGTATCGATTCCAGAACGTACCTTTCCCACCTGCTCGCCAGTCAGCAAGACTCAACCACTACATAACATTCCTCCCTTATCATGTATCTTGTGGTACATATCGTATCCATTGATTCTGTAATACGATTTCCTAAGGCCGTTCATACCTTGCTTGCACATATATGGGCCTCGTTTTGCGTATTTTGTGATATGTTTCGTCTATTTTTTTAACATCATTGCTAGTTGTGTATTGTTGTGCTTTGTTTTTAGTTATTGTAACGAAAACCACTTGGGCCCGAGACGGGCTCGCAGTATTGCTAAATAAATAAATAAAAAATCATTACTGATGATGATGATTGCAGTTTTTATGGCGCATGAGCAACTAAGGCTCATTATTATCAAAAATCATTATTAAAAATAAAGTTGTTGTTTTGACACGTATAGAGAGAGAGAGCGCTGAGGCTACACACGCACACACACAACAAAAGCGCATACGGAAGAAGTTAGAGTTACTGCATAAATGTTCTGCATGCGCGCTGTCCCGGTTTGTGTCTCAATCCCGAAATCCCGTCCAGGGATTTCGGGATTCGTCCGCAACAATCCCAAAATCCCGGGATAGAAAAAATCACGCGGGATTCCCAACTCTAATCATAGGACCTCGGAAAGGGCTGGTGAGGTGACCAGGCTTTGACGCCTGCATATTAGTGTGGCAAAACTAAATATTTTTGCGCCGCGCCTGTGAGGATTGGAAGCCACGTGACCAGACATATTTATGTGAGAGTGGTTTTCAAGTTTGCGACTGTCTCGACTCATTTGTGCGTGTGTGTGTGTGGAGACCGGAGGTCAGCGGAAGTAATGAAGCCGAGATAGCGGACGAAGGTTCGCTCGTTCGGCGCTCTCTTTTGCGGCCGGCTGACTTTCCGGAGAACGCGGCGCAGAGCTAGTGGCTCGGAAAATGGTCCCAGCTCGCAATGTGTCCAAGAGTGGCGAGGAGGCAAAGATTATTCGGTACGCGCTCGAACCGTTTCTTGACGGCACTCTTATAGGGTAGCTCTGGCAGTGGGAGTTTTAATTAACTAGCGTCGCCTAACGAGCTGCATTTTTTTTTTTTTTGGGGGGGGGGATAAAACTGACTGAGAAAATTGTTGGCGCTTCGTTTTGTAGGTCGTGCACCGTTGGCTTTCCCCTCCCCGCATTCAGTGATCCGCATCATTGCGAGCTTCAGCTGGAGGGGCGTCTAAACTGCGACTGGAAAACAAAAAAGCAGAATAGGAACAATAAATGGAGCACAAATACTGCGCCAGCAGAAAGCCTGCACGCGCGGACTGTGGTAACATCTTTCCTGCGGGTGTTGCGTCGTACCTTACTATGAGAACAGTCTCCTCTGATGTTAACATCAGAATTCCCAGGGAGGGGGGGGGGGGTTCCTCCTGTGTGTTTTCTCTGATGCTGCACATCAGGATCCCTGGTGTTTTCTGTGACCCACATTTTTCCCTTGTGAGTCGAGCCAGTCGCAACGTTCTTTGTTTTAATTGCCTCCTCCAAAATACTGTTTTCCGTAGCATGGTACAGCGACGAGAATGCTGCCCCTATATACTCCCAGGTCTGACAGTCTGGACGCCTTTGATGTAATAGAAGTGTTCTAGCGACCGTTCTATTCAAGGTACGGCAATATTCCCGAGGAAATAAATTATGTACAAAGCTCTTCATGTCAATACTATTGTGTACAATCCATCGTGTACTATGCATTGTGTACAAACTCGAAGGGCAATACTTGCGCGCCGCATCCTGGGCGTGGTCTGTACCGAGATGTTCACGCACCGACATACCCGTGTATGAGATGTCCATGTAATAAGATGTCCTTGCGTCGAGACATACGAGAATGTCTGTACCAGAATGTCCTGTACCGAAACGTCCGTATCCCGCTAACGAGCGCAAACCAATAAAAGAGCAGACACGAACAGGGTTCTGGGGCGAACAGAATCTACCAACCAAAATCTACAACTGAAAAAAAGAAATGAAAAGGAAATCGCTATTTGGGGGAACCGGAACGGAACGAAAACCGTTGAATTTTTTATGGTCCGGAGGGAAACCGAAAAAGTTTGTTTTTGGTCTTTGGTTGAAGTGGAAATTTCAACTATTTGGGCCTCAACTGCACAACACATAGCAGCACCCATCGGCGTTTAGGTAGGAAACTCTGAAATTCTTCCTCTCGGATCAGAGGTCCAGTCTTTCCCTGGGAATACTCGACGACTTGATGTAACTTAGGTCAACTATATCGTAGCTATTTGTGCACGGACCTCGCATCATGTGCCAGAGCGCATGTACGGGCTCGTTATTGTTTTTGTCTACGCCACTTAGTGGGACCTTCTAATCCCGCACTTTTTTCTCGGTCTGTTTTACATCTTGTATTGAATAAACGGAATTATTTTTAGCTGCAGTCAATTCTCCTTACACCATGTTAAACTGAACCGGTTTCGAACTGTTATTATTATTTTTTTTTTTTTACTCCTGAGCTGCACCAGAACTAAACCGTTTTCTTTGAACCAAGACGAAACCCGGAACAAAAAAAAAACAAAAAAAAACGCTTCGGTTCGACACCCTGCACACGAAGCAACCTCTGTGGGATGCACTTTTGAGGTGACATTTTCTCCAGGGGCCTATTCTCCGGAGACCTATTCTCCTACGCTCCGCTTTCTCGAATACTGCCTACCCACGCGAGGCTGACGAAGTTCCAGAAAGACTGGAAACAGTGGACAACGCTATGAGAGAAAGAAGAAGACACATTGATTCAATCACACTGCAAGGATATAGGGAGTTTTCACCTACGTCATATTGTGACGTGGCATGCACGTAAGCTCCTCCCATTGGTGGTCACTTTTCGTGCTAGCGGCATTGAAAGATGACAAACTGCGCAATTTTTCAATGCGACAACCATAGTTTTCATAAAAGAAAACATGAGAACGATAAGGATGAAGTGTCTTCGGGATAAAAGAAGGGTACGGACGCGGCCGGATTTCAAAACACCATTCAAGGCTTAGTTTTCGAGCAAATGCTAGACAAATTCGGCAGCTGCGCCGAAAAAGTTACCACCACCATGGCGGCCGAACGCTTTCGTTTGACGTCATGTGAAAACACCCTATAGCTCACAGTATACGTGATTATGTACGTCTCGATGGCACTTTGGGTTCTGGTTATGAGCCGGGACCCTGGTCAACGACCTCCACAGAGTCTTCGGGTGGTATCTTCCACAGGTTCGTCCACAACAAACTACTATCTCCAGTAGTAGATCGTGACTACAGTAGTAGTAGTAGATAGTGGCTCCGTCTAGAAAATATCTAACCAGTCAAAGATGCATCGGGACCTCGATTTCGGTGGAAGGGACGTCATGATGTCCCGGGTGTTCAGCGTCTAGTAGTGAGAGAGGTGGGCATAGAGGCAAAAGCTGTAAGCCTCCCCACGTGACAGCTCCTCATGAAAATGTGAGATATCACTAGACAAAACAAGGGCAATACCCATGTGAAGCTGTTCGGCGCTACGACTGGAAAGAGAGTAAACGATGCGCGAACTCTGTTGTTGATGTTTCAGACATATGTCGGCGCAGTTCCCTTAGAAGTCAGCCCAAGACGCACATTCCCCCAAGGGTTAAGTCGTGACGTTGCCCACCTCTGTAGGGCCGACAACGGCGAGCCGAGTGATATGCAGAACAGTGCAACCTACGTAAGAAAGAGACCTGGCAACAAAAGCAAATCTCACACGGCACCTTTGCTAACAAAAAGGAAATGAAAAAAGAAAAACAAAACGGCTTTTGCGTTACACACCAACATATTTTTATCGATTCACTTTATTAATTTATTCATACGGTTATTAGTATGGTATTCTTTCTGGCATCTGCTATATCTTTTTTGTCGGTCCGCCCATAGCAAGAGGGCGTTGTGGATGCTGAGTGCTTACTTCGCGCTGCTTCTCTGGAGAAACGGATAGCAACAAGTGCATCGAACGAATCTCCTGCAATGCCCGCTTGCAGGCTCTTCTTGAGACACGCGTCCTCTGGTGAAACAATCCTTCGCGTTGTGGATGCAACACGCCGTGGACAGCACCAACAATCAGGACCAAGAAGACGATAACAATCAACATTACTCCAAAGGCAGTGATGACGTACCTCACGCTGCTCATGAGCCTATCGCAGTGGTGGTCGTTCTGGACGGTCTTACCCAGGCAGAACCAATCGTACATTTTAACTGCAAGCGAAATATCCTGCGCTGACAGCGTTGGTTTTCTTGACGTCGTGGAAAGCTTGTAGGTTATCAGGACGGAAATATCACTGAGGTTCAGGTCTTGCACAACGGTCATCTCTGGTGAAGGCTCTGAGACGAGGACACGACGGAGCATTGCTGTTCCGCTTCCCGCTAGCCGAAGCGGTTTTCGCGTGCTTCCCGTAATAAGCTCTAGACTTGAGTGCGGAGGCGCCATCACTGTGGAAGGCAATCTGAAGGTGGTGGTTGTTGCCAGGATTTCTTGGCCCTGTACGGTTGGAGTTTGATATTGCTGAGACGGGTCTGCTGCTGTCGTGTTCCACACAAAGCTCTTGCGTCAACAGCGCTCGCAGGACGTGGACCAGCTTCGCAAGATGGCGGCTGACCGAAAACCGTCGCGCCCTTCTTCTCCTTCCTTTTTGATCATCAACCTCCACATCTTCTTCCTCCGTCCGATGATGATCGTCGTTTACGTGGACGATCGGATACGGTATGGTGAGCCAGCCATAGATACGGTAGACTGACCTACCGTAATTGGCCATGACCTCTTCTTGCTGTCCATCAAATGATGGCCTTTGTATACGATGCGTCTTAATCTTTTTGTTATTATTTTAATCCGCATATATCCCTTTGCCTTTGTTTGTTTGTTTGTTGGTGAGTGGCTACTCTCAATGGAAGAAACACAGCGTGTTTCGGAACACTGGTGAATTATGTATACTGCAAGTGGAATATCCTAAGTGGGCCCTTTGCCTCTTGGAAGAGGTAGGACACCGAAAATAGTACCACACAGGACATTCTGAATGAATCAGTGTTAGCAGAGGCAGCGAGACATAATTCACATAAACCAACCGGCATGAGAACTAGACGAGGCGGCGTAGTAGTATTGGTCAACTGAGCCATGGACGGCAACAACAGTGGGAAACAACACCTTTATTTTCGTGATGATGATTTGGGTGTTTCATCGCCCAGTGGCGCCAACTCTACTCCACTGCCCCACGTAATTCACTGTTTGAGGTAGTTGTTTGACGTAATTTAGTTGATGACCTTCACCGTGACGCCTGAAGTCCTACGTTGTCCAAACTTTGTCCTACGATGTCTTGGGGCAAAAGTTACTTTTAAAAGTGAGTAAGTTATAGTAAAAGATATACAGAAGGTAACGAAAAGTAAAAAGTGAAAGTAGCAACAGTTACTCTGCACATATTGGGACTAGCTACAGCTCAAATAACTTAGCTAATTCACAGTTTATACTTTCCGAATTATTAAGGTTCCGTTAAGCAGTAGACGTGCAATCGTCTATTCGATAGCCTAAGCCAAGTCTTATGTCCCAATTTTTGCCCCAAATACACTCATACTTTTCTTTAGGAAATTTCAATTAAAAACACGGGCAACACTGTGTCGAAGTGGTCACCAACTGCGCATTGCACGTCAAGTATGGTGGCAAAGCTACATTGTATGTGGACAACACTGGGTCTAAAACGAAATAAGTTGGCTACGTGTCGGCTACGTAGCCATCAGAAGCAGCAAATCAGATACAGGAACCTCATTAACATAGATCATTGTTGTTGCATACAGCAATTATGCTAGCAGATTAAAAATATTAAGTATTCTCTTGCACATGCATTACTTGCTGTGCACGGTTTACAAGCAACAAGCGGTTAATCTATACCCTCAATGCTCAACTGGTTTTCATGACGTGCGCCGCAAATTCCTAAACACGGTACAGGAAGCAATGTTTACATCCATTCGAACCGTTAAAAAGACATTTACGAGATTTGTAGGTGTTGTGTCTTGGAAAGAAAAAAACAAAGGACAAGTCACACTTGGCCCATTTTATGTCTACTTCATTGAAGGAACACGTTTCAATATTCCTCTCGAAGCGAGTGCGGGCGCGGACAGACATATTGTTAACCTCTGTAAACACAGTCCCGTTTGAATTTTTCATGCATGTAAGGCCGTACTCGTTGCACACCCACCCATGCGCACCCTACTTTTCGGACCGGCCCTGGAGTTCTGAGCAGCCTGGTGACCGTTCTATACGGTCTATACGAAAAAATACTACGCTTTGTGCAGGTTCACGTCAATAGCAACAGCGTACATTTTGTTCGCGGGGATCGGCGTTGGTCGAGCCACACGACGGGGACACTGATGTTATGCACTGGGAGTCGTCATAGGTTTTCCTGGCAACAGCTGCTGCACCTCTACTTGCAGGCCCTTTTCCCGGCCAACAGCTCTTTTATTCGAAGTAGAAACAAGGAGAAATCGAAATTCTTTGTACGACCAGTGACGTAACTGAATTAGTAAGGAGGCATTTCTTCAGGTGGGCTTTTTCTTTCCCCTCGATACCTGGCGAAACCACGACCACTAAAAGGAAGAAAAGCGAGGTCTTTTTTCTCCTGAGCGTGCTATGCGGTTATGTTCAGAAGCAAAATTCCCACGTCGTCCAGCAATGCCTTTTCCTCTGCTGCACAGCAGCAGCAACAACAACATATACAAGCACGGAAAAGATCATTGCGGGTGAAGACGGCAGAATGCTCATGGCAGTAGTTACTTGGAAAAACTCTGAATAAGAGTCAACATGCATTCTCCGACTTTCGCTTCGCATTTATGATAAACAGTCACGTCTTCGTTCTCATTCCAGCCGCACAGGACGACGCTTGGCGCGGGGAACCATAATTGCAACAAAAGACGTCTGGACATAAGCGGGAATAATTGCAACAAGAAATGCTAAGGACATGTCGTAACAGGACGTCTTACGCTACGTGCAAAAACCTTTCTTTATCTGCATCGCGTCGTTTGTGGAGATATGCTTAATCTTGGTACGCCACGTATCCATAGTGAAAGAAGCTGTGATTTCGCGTGCAAGGGATGCATGTACTTTTCCAATAAGTGAGCGAAAAAAAAGTAACACTGGGACATTCTGTTTATTACATCGTGCATTATTTCGCTATCCGTTTCACGAATAATACGTAATGTAAGTAGTGTCTGTCTGCGCCGCTCACCAGTTTCCCTGTTTCCCCTATTGCATGCAGAGCGACCTCATTGGTCCCATCACTCCCAAACAAGGGGGTAACAGCTCAAGGTTGTGAGGCGCACGTGGTTTCCTCTGTGGAAGCAGGCAGGTCTACGAATACCCCCTTATTGCTGCCTTACGAGTGAAACGGAACGTCGTCACGCGGTTTCTTCGAACTTTAGCCTTTCGCTTGCGCAGAGACAAACTGCCGTAGCGTACTCACGCAACTGATCAAAGTGGTCACATCATATGCTTAGCCATTGTTGACTTACTCTGCGGCAGTACGTCTGCAACAGGAAGTCCTTCATAACGTAAATGGGGCAAGTCAACACCACGTAGAGACAAAGCCTGATCACATGATCGACGTGACGTAACAGTTAGCAGTCAGCCAATCACGAAGATGCTTTCAGCGGCCGCAGCTATGAAAACGAGCCGCCATCAGCCGCATGGGCAGCCACCGGTAGTCAGAGAGAGTCTGTGTTTCAAAATCGTTTGCGGCAATTGGCTAACATCTTGGCTGGCTACTGCGATTGGCGGATGTCTACGCGGGAAGGGAATTTTCCTCAGACGCTTTCAGATATATGTCAGCACAGTTTCATTAGAAGTCGGTCCAGGGCGTCAGTCGTGAGGTTATCCACCCCTGTGAGGCCGACAACGGCGTGTTCTTCCACCATCACTAACACCACCGGGAGGGAATGAATGAGATGGCGCAAAAAGCAGGCCTTCTGTATGTCTGTATCTAGGCGGCGTTGGGCAAGCCCTCCCAAGACTTCCGGAGCCACATTCCAGAATTTCATAACTGTAAATGTTGAGAGAGACTACCCACGCGTGATGCAGCGCGCTAAGGCGTTAAAATCACCAGAATCCCCCACCCACCCTACAGTCCAGACTTGGCACCGAGTCACTACTTCCTGTTCTCAAACTTGAAGAGGGATCTCAGATTTCAAAATGATAGTGAGGTGCAAGAGGCAGTTTTCTAGCACTCTGCGGACAAAACTTCGGACTATTTTTCAAGTGTATAAGAATGCTGGTTGAAAGGTGCCAAAAGTGCATTGAAGTTGAGGGTGACTATGTCGAAAAGTGATACACTTGTTTCGTCTCTATGACTATTAAAAGTTGGTCGGGCTGGAAACGTATAGAACCACCCTCGTAACTCCTCTGACGTTCTTTATCTCCTCCAATGTAATAAGTGCAAGGCCCAATATATCGGTCAAACAGCTACATCCTTCAGAATCCGATTCAACAACCACAGATCTGATGTCTCAAAGAAACCTAATCTGCCAGTATCTCGACATTTTAGTAAACCCGGTGGCGTAAGTTTTGCCACCACCTTTCACCGTTTGATCCGGCCACGAAGATCTGGCGGACAATCCGATCTCTGAAGGAGGCGCCCCCTCAAAAGAATCCTCTCGCGGCCTTGGCTATCGTTCAGCGTGTAGACGAAAACACGCTTGCGACGGACTTCTGTGTGGTACTAACGACTCCGGCGGCTGCCTCGACCACGCCCCTACACCGCAGTTTTGTCCACAGTTTGACGGCTGAACTTCACCACGACTGGCCCCGTCCCCCGGAAGTTATGGACCGCGACTTCACACTAATCGAGCTAAAGGCAGCGTTGAAGCTTGTGAACGCCGCCTCGTCCCCTGGGCCCGATAAAATCACCTATGCCGCCCTACGAAACCTTGACGGGCGGTCACTCCAAGCTCTCCTTCATGTCTATAATACGTCTTGGCAACAAGGACCTTTACCACATACATGGAAGGAGGCATTGGTTGTTCCCATCCTGAAACCAGGCAAGCCCCCAAATGCCCTATCCTCCTTTCGCCCGGTGAGCCTGACAAGCTGTATGGGGAAACTGATGGAGAGAATGGTTTTGCATCGCCTCGACTGGTGGCTTGAAAAACAACGTGCGTTCCCTCACGAAATGGCTGGATTTCGTCGCCACCGAAGCTCCATGGATCCAGTTCTCAACCTAGACTCTACAGTTCAACATGCTCGAGCCCATCGACGGATCGTCCGATCGGTCTTCCTCGACATCAAGCGCGCATATGATACCGTCTCGGACATTTGTGTGCTGCACGCCTTGCGCTCGTTTGGAGTATCCGGTCGGCTCTTCATCTGGCTCCAAGACTTCCTTACGGACCGAACTGTCGCTGTCCGTACGTCCCAAGGCCAAAGTCCTCAGCATCCTGTTCCTCAAGGAGTCCCCCAAGGAATCATTCTCAGCCCGACACTCTTTAACGTGGTGATGGCCGGCCTACAATCAGAAATTCCTCGCAAAGTGTCGTTCTCCGTGTATGCAGATGACGTCGCCCTTTGGACAGTAGGAAAATCACGCCCGGCTCTCCAGCGCCGCCTGCAGCTCGCTTTAAACAATATCCATACGTACCTCACGCACCTCGGGATGGACCTTTCACCCGAAAAGTGTGTCGAGCTCCCTTTCACGCGTAAAGCTATGGCCAATTTCCCTCTTTGGTTTGGTTTAAAGAAGCTTGATCCGGTACGCTTTCACCGCTTCCTTGGCGTGGTAATCGACTCGGACTTGCGCTGGGCTCGGCACATTAAACACCTTGAAACCAAAGTGCAGCGATGGCTCCCCGCAATTCAACATCTTTCTAGCTCAGGATGGGGCTGTGATCAGCGTTCCCTGCTCGCGGTTCACGCGGCATTGGTGAGGGCAACTGTGGGCAGCCTTCCTATTCTGCACAGGATATCAACAACTTCATTAAATACACTTCGGTCCCTGTTTGCTCGAAGCCTTCGTCGATGCCTCGGAGTTCCAAGAATGGCTGAAACACGGCAAGTACTGGCTGAAGCTGGTGAGCTCCCGATTGAAGTTCTCCGTGAACGGGAAACGGCTCGGCACTACCTCCATTTGCGTGCTCACATTCCCCGCCACCCGCTACTCAGGAAAATTCGATACCGCCCTGAAAGCGACTTCTATCGAGTAGCGCAGAGGACACGCCAGACTCTCACTGGTTTCATAACTAAGGACACTATACCGCCGGAGCCCCCTGGTCTCTACCGGTACCGCCCACTTTTGTACGCCTCCCAAACCTTCTGGAAAGAAGAGATCAGGTCCCCCCTCAAGTCCTCCGAGCCCATTTTCATGCTCTGGTAGACGAGAAGTTTTCTACGTTTACGGCAGCATATACTGATGGCGCATCCCGAAACAACAAGTCCGCCTCAGCCTTCGTCATTCCATCCGAAGGCGTCGTGCACGGAAGCCGCCTTTCACATCCAACCTCCTCCACAGCTGTGGAACTCTATGCCATCCTTTTCTTTCTACAACACATCGGTGATTTTCCACCCCGGGAATGGGCAGTCTTTACAGACTCCAAATCTGCACTTCAAGCAATTGAAAATTCCGGCATACGAGGCCCATCCGCACCCCTAGTCACAGACGTGTTAATGGCTTACCACACTATCTACGCCGCAGGCCACAGGCTAGTTCTCCAGTGGGTTCCAGCCCATTGTGGTGTCGTGGGGAACGAGCAGGCCGACAGCGCCGCAGAAGCAGCACTCTCGTATCGGCAACGGACCCGTGTTGTTCTGCTGAGAGGAGACCGCCGTTCAATTCTGCGACGCCTAGTGACCCCCCTGGCTTCCCGCCAACGGACAACCGACTTCTTCCCCCCTCTTCTTCTTCCCCCCTCTATGTTGAACAGAGTTGATCCCACGCTCGCTTTCCGCATGCCACGAAACACCTCTCGTCAAGATGCTGCATTAATCCACCGAATGCGCCTCGATGTGACCTTTACAGCTCAGTGGCGTTACCGCTTGAGACAAGTTGACTCCCCCACCTGCTGCCACTGTGGTGCTCTTGAGGATCTGGAGCACATTCTTCTTCATTGCCCTCACTACGAACCTTCCCGAACCACACTCTCCGAGTCTCTTCGTCAGCTGGACTCTCGCCCTTTCTCCCTATCGAAATTGCTTGGTCCCTGGCCCAATCCAGCCCAGCAACGCTCTGCGCTCAAAGCTCTTCTGACATTTCTGGACACCATCGGACTTCGATCGTTATTGTGAAGGGGCTCGTTACTTTATTCCCCCCATTCCATCCAGCAATGGGGTAGAGTATCGCCTGTGGCGATGAAACTCCCCACTCTCCATGGTCGAAAATAAAGTTGTTTAGTAAACCCGGCCACTCAATCAATGACAGCCATTTTCGTTCTGCAATCGGGTTTTCCATCCCAATGCCTTAGAGAACAAAGAGAATCGTTCCTTATTTGCAAATTTAAAAGCCAGATTAACGAGGACCCCGGCGTCCTCTCAACTGTTTGCAACCTAAATTCCTAATTCTCTCAGAATACATACACTATTTTGTATCTCTTTCAGACTCCCCGGTTGGTCACCCCAGGAAATCATTGCCCTCCGGCGAAGAATATGACTGCCTGTGATTCATTTTACCCTTTTACCTTTGTTTGACAAAGCACGTGTGCTGCCCTCTCCCCTTGTACATACACCCCTCTCATTCTTTGGAATTGTCGTGTGTCACCATAATACCCCATTCCTGTTGAAGACTGCGCCGCTGTCGACACATCGAATTCGCCTCTATAAAGCCCCCTTTTATACCTTTTCCTGTGGAAGCACTGTCTCCACCCTCTGATTCTTATTGAATATCTTCATTTTCCGTGGTCAACCGCATTCCTCTAATTCCACTTATATATATATGTATAAATATATATATCTACTAGGGCAAAAATAGCCAGAACTATTTGGCTGCACGTATAGCATATATGTTTGTAAGTCAAACGTCGCCATGCCAGCACTGGACAGCTGTTTCGGCCTTCTTGGGCCTCATCAACAGTACGCAGGCAGGGAACGTTTGAGCAGATGGCGTCAGAAGGTTACGTAACACATGATTCCTCCCGTCAGGGTGAGCTAACTCACCACTGAAAGCCCAGTGCAAAGCCAGTGAAGTATACTAGGGAAAAAATCAGGGTGTCGAACCGAACCCGAACCGAAAACCGTACCCGAACCGTTATTTTTGCCGGAACCGAACCCGAACCGAAATTTTCATGACACTGTTGAACCCGAACCGGAGCAGAACCGTAAAAAATAATAGCGGTAACCGGTTCGCAACAAAACGGTTCGGACATAAAAGAAGTCAGCATAAGAGTTCCTCTCTATCCCCGAACGAAGACACATTGGTATCATCATCACGCACCTATATCATAAATTTCAGAAATGTTCACCTAGCAGTCAGACGACGACGTATAGTAATACCCCTGTCAGACGTACTAATCTAGTGTCACTTAGTTGAAGTGCACTCCGTCCCGTAACGTCACTTTCACTACGCTCCTGCTACACGGTATAAGTAAGTGTCACTAAGCAGTCATGGTGATGACGATGGGCGAGCTTGAACTCCCACCAAACATCGGGGAGTGCAATATACTTTCTCAGTAAAATCGTTTTTCTTACGTCTAGAAACATTTCATAGAGATTTTCTTCGCAGTTGAAGTCGATTTAATGTCATAAATATAATTGTTGGGAACCAACACAAGTATATTTATTTGACAAATTTTCAATCTTTTTCTTCACCTCTTTGGTGGTCTTTACTATGTCTTGCGCGTGCAACTGGCCCGCGATGTCAGCATACACTTTCGCGTTTCGCTTGGTCCTCCCATGTTCTGATAGCATGGGTTTCTATCTCAGACCATGACGCCCTGTCTTTTTTGTCTTCCGTTATTCAGTGCTTCACTGCGGGTATTTCGCGATTTCGCCGGAAACACTTAACCACCGTGCAATGTCAACAAATATGGCTGCCGCGAAGTGGATTACGAACTCTACTGGGCAGTCTGTGAACGAGAGTACCGGTAAATCACGCCAAAAAAATCCTTACGTCTTTCTTATATAAATCAGCGCTGTCTTAAGAAACTTGTCCAAATATAAATTCCGGTTGGGTTGTTTCTTTCTTTTTCCAAAAATAAGCATTTGTTACGCAATTCCTGCCGTGGAGGCTACTTACTTGATTGTTGCAGGCAAAGTGAAGTGAGTTTGGCGAACTCACTTCATCGTAAGTGCACTTTGCATCTAGTGTCACTAAAAGATGCCGTGTGACTCGTAAAGAATGACACTTATTGCAAGTGTACTCGCTGAAAGTGACACTAAATTAGTACGTCTGACAGGGGTATAAGTATACTTTCAGCGTCTTTTTAACATGTTGAAGCGCAGTTGTCCTTGTGAGTGCCGCGGCTAGCGCCCCACGCACGCGGTGCGGCGTCTACTCTTCAGAGACCAGGTGCCACGCGGACGAATGAAACACGAATGGAGTAGGCCAGTTATATAGCTCTACAGGACGAATATGTGATCAAATAAGCGCCCAAGATTTCCCTTTACACGTGAGCAGCACAAATTAAACAAGTCAGAAACATGAGAAGTGGAGAAGGAGCGTACGCAGAACGGTGCCTATTTGATTGGTCGTGCTTTGAAAAGTAAATGTGGTTCTGCTTATTGGTAGCGCAGTTGTGTCGTCGTGACACATTGCCGTTGTGTTGTGGATTATCAAGTACACTGCTGTGAGCTCGGACAGAGTAAGGCTTGCAGGCTTATTTTCGACATGCTTCAGTACGGTTTCAGATCGATTCACGCTGCGAAGGCAGTTTGCCGGCAAGTACTGTCGTCTATGTTACGCTGTCCATCTTATTAGGCTTCCTTTAAGTGTATCTTGCTGGCACTGTGCGTGTGAAAAAAGATATTTTGGGAACAGAAAGTAGCAGGACTACACCGCTTCAACAGCGTGAACTCTAGGTGCAATTGTGTTCATCCATTTCTCATTTCTCTCACTAAAGGGCTACCTCACCGCTAGAGACGTCAATGCAGACAACAGCAGTAAGCTATTAGCCACGCATTTCCTGATAAAAGCAGTTTTATGGAACATATATAACGGAAGCGTTGAACCGGTTCGCGAACCGGTTCGGGGCTGCGAACCGGTTTGCGAACTGGTTCGACTTCTGGCCTGGCCGAACCGAAACTGAACCGGAACGAAATCAGAACAACGCGAACCTGAACCCGAACCGAACCCGTATTTTTTGCGGTTCGACACCCTGGAAAAAATAGCCAGAGCTCTTTGGCTGCACATATAGCATACGTTTTTAAAGGTCAGATATGCCGATTTTGAAGTGCCGCAGAACTGAGCGATACTCGCGCTGTGTGTTCATTACCGAACACTGAATATGTGTGCGAAATATCTTGCTCCAACTGTTCGTAGTTTTTTAGAAAACAGTTTTTTTAGTTCCCACGCCTGGCCTCAGACCGTCGGCAAACCCTGCGCACGGGCGCACCGACGTCACTGCTCTCGGTTTATCTGTCTTTGGCTTGGCATGGACTCTTGACTTGGCTGCTTGGCTTCTTTCGTTTCCTCCTCTGTGCGTCGTACATAAGCGAACAGCTGTTATGTTGTTGCTAAGCCGGAAACAAAGCATGTGAATGTTTTTTTTTTTTTTTTTGGCACAGCGTCGTTGGGAAAGTGCACTTCCTTGTTCTGACCTTGCCTTTTATGGGCTGGAGCGATATGAATCGTAAATATGCCACGGCGAAGTTGTCGAAGATGCGAGAGTGCTACGCTGTTAGAACAATTCATCGGTGCATTCAAGTGTTACCTATTATAAGCTGCCAAAAGACCAAGCAGTGCGAAGCTCTTGGCTGACAGTGGTGCCTGCTTATTTCCACTGCAAGGGTTTCGTCCACGAATGTTATCATAGGTTACGCGCGACTCCAGAGGCAATTTGGAATCTCGGCACGAAATCGTCTGATGAAAATCTGAGGTACCCGACGCATAACATTTTGAACGTGCCACGGAGGATCAAGGCAAAAAACGAGAGCAAAAAATGGTAAGTCGAGGTTCAGATATAAAAAATAGCAAGCTTAATGAATCGATTGTGCAGCTGTCCTACTGCGCTTACTCTGATATAACCACGATTAACAACACAATAGTACTATTGATAATCTAACTTCTGAATTATCACAGGTGCACGCTGAAGGCGGAAATGAAGCATGATCTGGCTTGCATCTGGTCATGAAGAAATTGCTGACACGTTAGTTGCAGTCCACCTCCACCAACAGGTATGACAATGTGATGTTATAATTTGAGTATTCATCTATGTTCAACTTTTCATGTGCACTCGCATGCAGACATTTTGACACCACTTTTAAATCTGCCCTCAAAGTTACAACCTGTGCTTCCAGGGTGGAAAACAAAGATCGCCATTACGATTAGCTGCTATCTCCCAGTTCAAGCACTTTTGTGTCTGGACACTGGTTCCTGTGGATGGGGTGTTACAAGCTTCACTGTCTGATATAGAAGGTACGTTACATTAGTTCAGTTAATTTGTCTTTTGCACATTTTTGTTACTGTTAGCTGGATTACTGTTGGACATACAATCCTTTGACACACCGAAGCTGATGTCGCCTCTGATAACATTTTAGAATTTTCAGTGTCATCAACGTCCATTGAGGAAGGTGCCTTTACTATCTGTGAATCTTCAACTGAAGAATAGCCCAGAATTCATGTTAACATTGTCTACTCTTATTAATTCACTGTCTGTTTTCTGAGAGCTAAGAAAAATGGAAACTATTTATTTGTCACAACTTCACACTGGATACTGGTGTGGTACTGGCTTGACATGTAAGCTAAAATACCTGGATTCTACAATAATTGTGTTCAACTTGGTGCATTACCGTGGGCAATGCCACATTCACTACATTTTTAGTGGGTCCGGTGCACAAATACTGTGTGCATACTGCATACATACATACTGTTCGATAGGCAAAAATACCTGAGCAGTGCTGTGTAGTCTTTTTACCCAAAGTCCATACTCTTACTGCAAAGTCACAGTACGTAGAACAGCAATGTGCAGGTATGCTGCGATAGAGATTCACAACAGAAAGAAGACTGTTGAGAGCATCTAAATTTTAATGAGACGAGACTTTCGTGCACAAGGCTGCTCTTGTCAATGTCTGACATGAAGTTACAAAATCCCAGAATATATAAAACATGTTGTAATGTAGAGAGCGAGAGGTGGTACAGACATAAAGATAATTATATAATCATATATAATAAAATAAAAAGGGGGTACAACTGCCCCCTCAACTCAACTCGACAACTCAATAACTCTACTTATTCTCTACCTTACAACATGTCATATATTCTGGAATTTTGTAACTTGATGTTAGACATCAAGAAGTACAGCCTTCTGTGCAAAAGTATTCTTTCTGTTGTGCACAATCATTATGCAGTAAATGCGACTATCCATTTCTTGTCATTAAATGCTTTTCCTTTCTTTCTTTCTTTTTTTCTGCAGTGATGAGCATCCATAAGGACACATGCCAGAAAGGGAGTCTCTTTGGGATGACAAACCCTCATCACCTCATGAGGATACAATGGTTGACGAATGGTTCTCAAGCACATCGAAACTTCCAACAAATAATTCATGAAAAAGCCAGTCAGTGCTAGCACCAGGAATTGAACGTGGGCCATCCTGCTACCAGTCAGAGATGTTCAGTGGTGTAGCCACGAGGGGGCTAGGGGGTCTCGAGCCCCCCCTACCTGCCACGGACCGACCCACACAAATCGTGCAAATCCGAGAACATAATATATGGGGGGGGGGGGACCAGTGTGACTATCGCGAAAGTTATTGCAGTTCATGGCGTCTATCTAAGAAGCATTCTTGAATGGTTTTCAAAGTATGAGCTTTTCAAAATACTTCCAATCTCGTGACACCACTTCATTGGTCATGACAGCCTATACATGTAATCGTACTGTGAACATCTAAATCAACTATTTTCGTTCACTTTTTTAATCCTCAGTTTGAAGTGTGCACAAGTATGTGTGTGTTGTCGACACAGGATCAGCGGGGGGGAGTATTCGTATCGAGCCCCCCCCACCTTTGAGGTCGGGCTACGCCACTGGAGATGTTACATTTCAGGCGCTCATTGACTTTTGGTGAATTACTTGTTGACTTTGTCCCAAGGTGGAGCTCGCTACAGCTCATTTGCTATCTGTTAATGTTGTGGCGTGTGTTGCGTTTTTTTCTTTGTGTGTTCCAGACTCAGAACGATTAATTTGGATCAGGTCAGGTACGTTTCATTTAGACATGGCAAACATAAAGTGGTGTTTCTCAACACAACTTAGCAGTGGTCTTCATGCATTACTGATACAGGCCATTAAGCGTGAATAGAAACCTAGCCAGAGCAGCTGATACACAGAGAGAACGTAGCCCGTGTGTGTTTGTCTTTTCCACCGCAGCCCTTGGGTTTCCTCCCTGATGGCTACACATGTCAGGGATAGGTTTCAGAACCGGTAGTTCCCGCCAAGTGTGAATTGCTTTTCAGGGGATCATCACGCTGGCAGATTAAACATATGGTTTAAATTATTTGCAGGACAGGAATTGCGCAGCTTCACACAAATACTACTACTACGACGTAAGAGTGGTTTAAAATCTATATTTTTTGTGTTCCTGACATTATCACACAAGATGTAGTATCCACTATGATCCTTTATGTGGGGGGTATGTACAGTGCAATCAACAGATGCTATTTACAAATCTGTGTTTTCTACTGTGTTGAAATGGGGTAGTTTGTATCTGAGAGCCATAGTGAAACACAGGCCCTCGAGAAACATGGCAACACATTGCAGGGACTCTGGATGCTGCCTAAATTTCCAGAACACACAGCTCAAGGCAGCGGTTAAATAACAAGTGGTGAGAGAAATCAAAGATAGTTGCATCCGTAAGCAGTCCGCTGTTGGATTTGCTTCTGTCAGAGATACGTTATCTCGAAGGGAACGCACGGACACACTCAGAATGATACTAGGGCTGCCTGTGAAATAGAATGAGGAGAGGGGAAGATATATAACCTTTTTCTTGTCTGTTATTCTATTGGTTAAATTGTCATTTTCTTAGCAGCATATGTGTGTATATTCCAGAGTCTGCTAATAAATATATCAGTTTAGAGCTAGCAGTCGCATTGTAGATGTCTCATCCTGTCCTTGGTTGCTTGTGGTTCACTATGGCCATGCTTGCTAATGCAAAAACAGAAAACAAAAAAAGACAATAGAAAAACACGGAAAGAGCGACCTAAAAGGCTGCCTGTTCTAGTGCTCACATGGAGGCAATGCAATGAGGTAACATGTTCCATTCATGAATTGTGCATAGTAGTACATATCACAACGGCAACCGATTAATCAGATTTTTCTTAAGTACTTTGTTTTTTTTTAGCTTTGTTTGCACAGTCTATTATTGGAGCTTTATGTGATTCCCCTCTTCAGATACTTTAAGATTGCTGATGCTGTGCAGTTTGTTAATTTTGAAACTGTACTGTGCTGAGGTACAAAAACAGAATTGTCATATCTGCATTTGAGCACATAGGAATAATTTGTAAGTACTTTACTTGTTGTCATTAATATTTGCACCAGGTCACAACATTGTTGATTTATGGAAAATGTAAATAAATATATTTATTTGCTTGCCAAACAATGCACAAATGTCTTCTTTTCTAGTGAGATATTCCCTGTTCACCAGACATAAATGTGGAAAAGTTAAAGGGGCACAATGATGGTAGAGTCTAGCGTTGCTTTTTGCCACTTCACATATATGCACTGTTATTCGTGTGCACATGTAGGAATAGGAAGGTAGAGGATGCGCATAAAAAATTTCGTATGCAGCCACACATATGGTTCAGAAGATTAATTAGATGATGTCCAAGCATATATAATTGTGCTTCATGTGCAATGGGTATGCTAACGGATTGCTTCCATGAAGCCTTTTTATTTATTTTTTTTATAAATTCTTTCTATAAATGTTATTTTTGATTTTATATAAATTTCATATTACATATTGTATACTTATATTTTTATAAATTTTATACTAAAAACTCAAGTTACACAGCCCCTGTAAGAGTGCCCTTTGCCCTTTGGTTTGATAACGTGTCTCGAACTGTAAAGGTAAGAGGCAATCGAGAATGCTGCAGACAAGGTTGCAACTTACATATTGCTTATCACGTCCTACATACAAAGTGCTTTGTACAATAATTCCTGAGCACGGAATTAATCCCGAGGCTGGCCAGTGATGTCACCCACGACGACAAGTCACATAACTGCCTTTAATACTTTTACACCCCATGGGCTGAGTTGTGAATTGAAAGAGCACTCTACAGAAGGATAAGGTGCACCTGATTTCTAGGATCTATGCTATGCCCTAACTCTTCAGACACCACATTTCTAAGTGGCAATATGTGCTCTGGTACTTCTTTTGCGTCTGCATAGTGTGCAACCACATGGCTACTGGAGCTTTCGTGTGCATGTTTTTGTGCGACGGTGTTCATTACAAACAATATCCAGATGTTAGACATAAAATGCAGTAGTTTGTAGCGTACCACACAACGCAGCGTGACATGGGAGTGCGTGATTCAAAGAAAGCTTCTGGAAAATGCACAGAATCCCACAAAAAGTTTAAAATGTGATTTGTATTTCGTTTTAAGTCTTTCGTCGTTACATATCATCGTCGACGCTGTTGCACATTGATAAATCGTACGTAAAACTTGTCCCATAGCAGTATGCGGTTTCTCAAATACATAGCACAATTTTCCTGCAGTAATAAAACGCTGTCGGCACTTTCTTGCTGACACGGCTGTCGAAACGTCAGCCTCTACAATGGGCAAGTGCTGTAAAGGGGCTAACGCAGACGCGACTTGATACAAATTGTACGTGCTCACAAAACACAAACGACGAATTCCAGTCACAACATCGCACAGAGGTTAGTTCGCGAGTGAGTTCGCAGCTGCTGCACTGTTTACTTATCGCGGAACGGTGGAACCCGGCTGTCCGCCATCTTCAAGCACAGATACGTGAAGCCGCGAGAAGCCGTAGCTGAAATCCACTGACAAGTACGAAGGCGCGTACACGTCACAATGCCCGTTCGGGCGCATTTACGTCATAAAAATGGCTGCGCCCATGTGTGTTTCGGAATGAATTACCTATTTTTTTGACATGGTACTGTACCGAACTGAGAGAATGAAGGTGTATTTTGGGGAGAGCTGGATGTGGGCTTTCAGAATATCACAACCGTTTCGACTATTTGGGATATCGGCATAGCTGACCTTTAAGTCATGTGTTACGTGACCTTCTGACGCCATCCGCTCAAACGTTACCTGCCTGCGTACTGTTGATGAGGCACAAGAAGGCCGAAACAGCTGTCCAGTACTGACATGGCGACGTTTGACTTACAAACATATATATATACATGAAAGCTGTATGGAAAGCACAACTATAGCATTATCGTGGAGAAGGAACCATGAGCCTCTCTTGACATACTGAGGGTGTCTAGAACACAGTCTCACCCTTCTCGAAAACGTTTAAACAATTCATACACTCCTTTTAAGGACATGGCATCATCCCCATACACTTGCTTCAACATAGCATGAGCTCACGAGTTTCTTTTGCTGATTTCCTAAGTTTCAAGCAGAACAGTAAATCGACCTCTCCCTGTTTGTAAACAAATGACTTCATAGCGTTCGCCAACGCCACCAATTTGGTAGAGTTGAACACACGAAGCTAGGGGGGCGAACAAGGTCGCGCCCGAAGGCCACGGTCTTGATGGGATTAAGATGGTCCCTGAAAGGAAGCGACCTTCGGTCCTACTTTTCTTTCACTAGAAGGCAGCGAACAAGTGCTCATTCGTGGAACCCAGTCCTCGTCTTCAGGTTTGTTTCGGTTTCAGTATATCTACCAACATCATGATGACGTTTCTCGGGTAGACGTCTATTGCTGATTTAAAAACCTACTTATGAAACACGCTGCTGCAAGACCACCATGAGCCTTATAACTGCGTCCCTTGCCCTTCCATGCTCCTTCCAAACGAGCAGTGTTCACGCAGTGTTCTACACTCTTGCAGGAGCTTTGAGGAACCAAAGGTCCACTTGTATTTTCTACTGTGAAATTATTGCTTGCTTCTTCCGCAGCTCGGTACTGGACATATACCTTTAGGAGCGTGGCATCCCTGTGCATGGATCCCTGCAGCAGCAGTGCAAAGAGGCACTGACGAAGGCAACAGCGCCGCCATATACCTTCTCAAGTAGCCCGTTGACAATCACAAATGGCCTGCTCAGACCATTTGGATCCAGTTTTCAAATCACCATTTAAGGGATCGAAGAGGAAGACGGCGAGGAAGAGACTGTTCGAAACCCGCCATTCCAGGGAAGATTGGTGCTGCCGTATGGCCAACCCGCAAAATAAAGTGGTTGGCATGAGCGTAGCGCGTGAGCATGTTCTCGTCATATCCACAACGGACATGGAAAGCTACTTTGGTCCTAACATCAAGATCATGGAGCACCAGGAAGCACCATCATCCACACAGGACATTCACTTTCATCACAAGCTCGGGGAAGATCGCAAGCAGCTTTCTGTGACTCAGCAGCGAGCAAATATCGGACTTCCTGCGTGCGCCGGATCTGCCATGGCAAGTTAAGAAGCGACTTCCACTTACGACGGAGGAATATACAGTTCCAACCCTGATGTCAGCGAGCTGCCACGTAACAGTAGTGTGCGACTGTTTAGAGCACTTGCCACTTTTTATGTCTACCACCGATGAGGAATTGCATAAACCGTATGTTGCCATTGAGATGTGAAGCATGCAGTGACAGACGGTGCACGACCATTTTTTACGCTGCTACTGCTAGGACATACACTTGACTATATGGTTTACCAACGTTGGGGGCAAGAAATGTTGTTCGACCTTCTGCACTCTTCTACGATTGCAGTTGTGTTTGGCAGTTTTTAAAGAAAGAAGAAAAGAGGCGTTGCAGTAGGTAAACAATGGTGTGTACGAGGGGGGGACTCAAAAGAAACTGGAATTGTCCTCGGGAGGGCGCATTCCTTGTAATACAGGCTTCCACCACTAGCTGAGAGTTTTACGAACTGTTTTGCATCAGTGCACCAGATGGCATTGTTGTGCAACGCTGCGTTCGGCTTCAGTGAATTCGATTTCTAGACCACTTCAACGCGTTTGCCTATTTGGTGATGGCTGATTTGCACGAACAACGTGCAGCCGTGCAATTTTGTTTCCTGTAGGGCAAAAACGCATCAAAAACGGCAGTTATGCTACAGACGGCTTACAAGGAGGCTGCTTTGAGCAACAGTACAAAGCAAAGTGTACGAATGGGTTTCTCAATTTAAACAAGGCGAAATGTCGATTGACCATCAACCTCGTTCAGGACGGCCTTAGACCAGCCGTAATGAAGAAAATGTCGACAGAATTCGTCAAGCAGTCTTCCAAGACCTCTGTCGGGCCATTGATGAGCTTATGGAGTTAACAGGGGTGCCATGGAGCTTATGTCAGCAAATCTGATCGAACGATTTGCACATGAAACGAGTTGCAGTGAAATTTGTGCCTCGACTGCTCACACCCGAACAAACAGAGAATCGCATGGCTGCATGCCGTGCTTTGAAGGACCAGTTGGAGACAGACCCCAACTTTAATTCTAAAATCATAACCTGAGACGAATCTTCGTGCTACCGCTACGACCCCGAAATAAGACAGCAGTCTAGCCAATGGAAAACAGCCAGTTCCCCACGACCCAAGAAAGCATTACAAGTGAAGTCGAACGTCAAGAGAATGGTGACGTGTTATTTTCATGTGTGGGGGCTTCTGCACTCCAAATTTGTTCCGTCGGGTCAAACGGTGGACTTCTTTTTGGAGTTGTGCCACGATCTGCGGAAGAAACGTTCCGAGTTGTGGCCGTCAGGTGACTGGTTTTTTCACCATGACAACACACCTGCCCACACCGCGCTGAGTGTTCAGCAGTTTGACCAAAAATGGCATGATCCCTATGCCCCACCCTGCCTGCTCACCTGATCTCGCCCCCATGCAACTTTTTTCTGTTCCCACAGATGAAGAAGTCCTCAAAGGGAAATGTTTGCCAATGTCGAAGAAGTGAAACAGAAAACGGCACAAGCACTTAAAAGCATCCACGTCGACGAGTTCCAAAAGTGTTTTGAGCAGTGGAAAAAACGTCTGGGCAGGTGCATTGCATCAAAGGGAGATTACTTTGAAGGTGTTTGAAATTAGAGCATGCAACAATAAAAACACAATTTTTTAGTAAATAATTCCGGTTTCTTTTGGGTCTCCCCTCGTATGTTCCGTGTCAGTAGACCATAGTTAGGCGTTTCGGGCCTTCAAAACTCACGATCACAATCATCTGATAAGGCGTCATTTCGGGCCCTGTTACGAACTCATGTGAAGGCCGACGTGGCGTATCGGTGAGTTCGATCATGCCATACATTAGCGCACTCACCAGATAACGTCACACCTGCTCTGTTTACAAGTGTGACGTACGTTATCCGGTAGTAGTTATCGTAGTGACACCGTCGAACCACTGCACGCGGCATCACACTGTGTCGTCTGCATCCAAAAAGTCGGACAGCACTCAAAAAAAATATCCAAAGCCCTTCAAAGCAAATCTAGTTTGCTGTTGTATTTTCAAAATTTTGAAAATACCAACCAAACGTCTTTGTGTACTCTCAGTGAGAAAAAACGTGACTTCACTGCATTACATTCAACGTTCACAGATGTGTTTATCAATGGTGACATCATCGGCAAAATGCCTTCACGGATACAGTTTGGCAGCTTCCCAGCAGTATCTAACTTACGGCCATTTCTTAATGCCGTATATGTGCCCGTCTGACAGAGGTATAAGACCACCTTTTTTCCCCAAATTCAGTATTCCAAAGTCGGAGGTCGTCTTAGATTCGAATAAGCGTGCCACAACAAGGTCAGGGGAGAGAGGGATGTAGGTGACAGGATCAGCCAATAGTGCGGCGCGACCGATATCACGCATTGCAGTGTCAGCGCGATGCAAATACGGCAATACAGGCACAATGGGGACGGCATTTATTCACTGTCATGGCGTCTGTCTCCTGCATTTGGACGAAAAGTTTACACTTTCGTGAATACAGCAACAATTTAGCGGTGGCAAGGCAGTTTCAAGTATCAGAAGCAAATGTTACGAGGTGGCTAAAACAACAGGGAGAGATCAAGAATTGTGCCAGTGTAGTGGATTTTGGAAGCTTAGTGGAACGTGCCTGATGACGTTGTCGTGCACGCTATTAAAAAATATGGTTTGTCCAACTCTTCGGGTGGAACGGAGGACAATGAGCTGTGTGCAGATAGCAAGAAGGAACACAGCAGCGAAGAAAGTGATGATGGATAAGTGGTATTGTGCAATTGATTCCAACTGCTATACTGCCTCCCAATCCCCGTTTACTTTTTTATCCAAATTGTGTACCCTGAACTCAGGGGGTCGTCCTAGGTCCCAGGTCGTCTTAGATTCTAGACAATACGGTAGTTACCCGTATAGTCCCGTATCTACCCGTATCTAGGCTATCTCACCTACCAGAGTTTCCAACCTGTTTAAAGTGCTTTGAGCCTGACAGGCAGAGAAGGGACCAGCAAAATGAGCTCACATGACACTATTTTGTTGTCCAAAACAATTTGTAAAAATATTGTATTGGCACACAACTTCCTCAGAGCTGTGAGCATATACAGGGAATGCTTTAGAAAACTACATGCGCATAGGTCAAATTGCAAGGAGCACAGAGAGGGCATCTCACTCCGGAGCCCTCTCATGCCAAACCATGCTTTTTGTAGAGCTGAAGAACTTCATCAACATCTTCTGAGGAACCGAGGAACACTGGAGTGCGGCAGTGGAGGGACTCCGGCTGGACATCCAGGATGGGTATCTTGCCATTGGAGGCCTTTCCACCAGCACGTTCAATTATGAAAGCCATGGGTATGCACTCGTACAGAAGGCGCAGCTGCAAACGAAATGAAATTTGCTTCAACATGTATCACGCTCAGAACACGCACTCCTGTATAGCCTTGAGTGTCACAATTGCAATCCAAAGAAGCGCCAACTGAATGCAGACTGTATAGATATGCATGTCTGAGTAGCCTGCACCAATAATAATGGAGGGGAGTTCCATGTCAAGATGGTCACAAATGCTGCTTGACCACCAATGGCTTTACGGAAAAAATCTGGATACTTTCTGGGAGGCCGATCGATATAAGAGGTGCTGGAGTAGTGGCCCGCAATTTCTGCAACTATTTCAGCTGATAGTTGGCTAGTTGCTTGTGCTGGCATTGAACACAATATCCACTTCAGTGACATGCCACGATGGTCCAAACCGCCCATGAAAATCTTGAAATCTTTTTTATCAAAACAACTGTTGTCCTGTTGTTGTAAGAAACTTCCATAAACAGTTTACGTGTAATATACTGTAAAGTTGAAAGAAACATCCACAGGAAGTGCAAACTAGAAAGGCAAGACAGTGTAAATCGTGTTGGTTGGTACACTGAAACACGATGAGATAATGCTGTCCATGTGTTACCTTTGTCTGTGTCTGCACTGCATTGCCTCAACCTTTTTCAAACTACAGGGTGTTTACTTTTACCCTTCACAGAGGGGGGGGGAGGGGGGAGAATATGTTTATTAAAGATTATTAAAGATAAAGAACCCTTCACAGAATTTTTATAAAAAGCTATGAGAACAGCATGGATGTTGTTTTTGCAGTTGAGTTATACAGCCGAGTGGGACCAGCCAGTATTCACATTTGATTCGATTCTACAGTCCTATATTCGTGGCCTTCAAATAAATCGAATGTATTCAAATATTCCAGATTCCCGAAGGCACAAGCCTTACGTGCTGAACCCAAGTAGTGTTTTTCCCCGACAGGAAAGCACCGTAGAAGTGCCGTCCATGCTCATGACATCTGCGTCACGCAAAATCACCAATCGCATCACGAGCAATTTCTCAACGGCTTCTCACCAGACCAGCACGATGCCCGCTGCCCGGATCCGCTTTTAGTAACAAAACACGCACAATGGATGGCTGAAATTCTACATGAGAATTCCATATAGAATGCATAGATACATGAATAGAAGTTCCCACGATACAGAACTATGCTATGCAACAGCGGCTCGCATGGGTTACGTGCACGTGTGCAATCACTGTCTGCACTACTAGCAGTTTAGTGCAGAATTTGTTTAGCTTCGCCATTCTTGTGCATGGGTTCTTATTGTGCTCGTAAAAGTCGACCCTCCTCGTCTGATTGGGTTATCCGAATGCTGCACCTGAACAAGGAATTATAGTGTCGAGATAGTCCAATGACATGCACACCGAGGGCTGCCTGTGTGCTACGCAGCGTGTAAGCATCCACAATGCCAGTCGGAGAAGGCGGTGCATGGGAGTACTTACGTCCAAATTGCCTTTGACAGCGGAGTGTAATGCTTGTCATCAAATCCTCCAAATATCAGCAAAGTACTGCATCTTTGTTGCACAACCATATTGAACTACGCCCCATCATACTCAGTGAGCTTCTTAAAAGCAGCAGTTGTGAACACGATGGGAGGTATCAAAGACATCACCTTTGTCATGAAGCGAAAGCAACCATGAGCATGTGAGAGAGCATAGCTCGAATGATAGTGCTCAATGTGCGTCGTTTTAGCATCGCGGAAGGAGGAGGTTCAAGGTCCATTGAGAGCAGGGGTGCCTGGTTACAATTAGCCATTAAGGAAGTCATTTTCGAGAGATGTGCTGTGTCTCTACAACCTGCCATGACATAAGAGGGCAGGGTTAAAGTGCAACTACGGACTAAATCTCACGTATTCAGAATCCTATCAAAGTTATGTTTCTGAAATCTTCTTGTCTCACTTTACATTCCTGCAAAATGTTTTGGCTCTACGTGACGCAAAAGCTAGAGATAATTTTTGTTTTTGAGAACTGTGACGTCATGTTAGGCTCCGACGGAACTCGCGGCTCTCGTCTGGCAACGTTGTTGCCCTTCGCGTCTTTCAGGGGGCTCACTTTTTTCAATTTGTATTTGACATTTTTACTATTTGCACAGCCCTTGTATATAGCCAATAAATAGCTTACTGTCATAGTCAAGTTCCCTCGAACAACAGAAAAAGTGCAAAACTCTCACATGCACTGTTAAAGTGTATTCCCGGGTTATTCAGTCATCAGAAGCCAGGTTCACTGGCCTTTCCAAAATTGCCATTGAGGCACTTGCCTTTCCTTTTGGAGACTCCTTCGTCGCAGGGTACATAAAAATTCCACCGTACTTCAAGGTCCGGTGCACGTCTGCAACCATGGACCCAATGTAACGTGCTCCATAGGGCTTGCCACTCTGCAAATAGCACCCGGATCATAAAATATATGAATGTTGCTGTACTCATAATTTGCCAAAAGAACCCAACCAAATAATACCTAGAAGCTTTATTATGCATTCAGTATGTGTTTAATACCACTGCATGGCATCAAATTTTGAAATCAAGATAATTGCCCCAGTAAGTGTAGACTCAGCCGGAAAAACTATCATGTAAAATTAAAGAGTAGGGGTTTCCCACAAAGGATATAGATGTCTCACTTGTGGCAGTTAATGGCAGAAAAATTACACTAAAGCCATAGTTTACAAATTGCAAACTTTTAGTGCAAAAGGCACGTATTGTAAAATTTGCAGGAATATTCAATATTCGATTCAGTATACGGCATTTTTTTCCCCATTCAATTCAATACTGTATTCAATTCGACTTCAAATGTTCGGATTCGCATACCCCTACTATTATTAACAACATTATCATTTCTTTTCTTCTGCTCACTACTAGGTTTGGAAGGCATTTTATCATAAATTCCTCAAGCACCAAGGATGAATACAAAGCAGCAATCATGCAATCAGCCATTGCAAAATTGCTGAGCAGCAATTTTGCAATGAGAATGGTTTTTACAGCACTGTAAAAAACTAAACGAAAAAGAGCAAAGGTTTTACGACAAGAAGAGCCAATCCAGGCAGACTGCCACTAGACTTGTTGCGTCACTCCTTGTCTTCTGCTCCCACTTATCGGGAGACAACCTTTCAATGATAAGGGTGCTGCATACTTGTGTTGCACCACTCTCGGTTTTGCTATAGATAGGCTCCATCAAAAAGACAACTGTACAAGGTATAAACCTGCAAGGACGCTTTAACATAAGGAGAGCAACACTATTCTCAGCTGAATTCTACTAATTAAATAGTGCTGAAATGGGTCTGTCACTGAAATGGAAGTCACTAGATTACCGGATTATCGCATATTTATTGGCATGTCAGATTTAATGAGGTGGACCAGATTTTTTCTATCGCTTCTTCGGTTGCATATCTCGACAGGCCGGGAAATACAAGTTTTTCGGGCATGCTCGTCATCCTTGTTTTATCCCAGCATGCAGAGAAATGTGCAGTAATATGGTACTTGTATATATATATAGGAACATGGTGCCAAATGATACAAAAGTAGGGGTGTGCGAATCCGAATATTTTAAGTCGAATCGAATATCGAATCTAATATCAAATATTCGTGCAGAATTTACAATATGTGACTTTTGCACTAAAAGTTTCCATTTTGTATCACATGGCTTTAGTGCAATATTTCTGGCATTAACTGTCATAAGAGAGACATGCAATTCTTCTGTTTAAAGCACCTACTCTTTAAGTTTAGATGAGAGTGCTTCCTGCTTTCCAGGTGAGCCTACACTTACTGGAGTACTGGAGTGGTTACCTTAATTTCGAAATTTTATGTCAGGCAGTAGCATGTAACACGGATGAGGCTGTAATTGCTTCAGACAACCACAGGCCATTTGTGAAACAAACGAATTGGCATCCTGCCTCAGCTTTGCCATGCCCTTTAGTTTCTTTGCACTCCCTATAGGAAGTTGCACTACTGAAATTTTAGACGTAAAGGACATCTTTAAGACACCCTTCTTGTTCGTGGGCTGTAGTCATTATTCAAGAGTTCTAACTTTTTAAAGGCAACCTCACAGACATCAAATGAAAGTCCCTCGTCGGCACCGCTAAACTGCATGTGGGAGGCGCGCCACCACTTCCACAGACGATGTCTACAAAACTAACTTTGCATAACGTTATCTCAAACAAAACACCATCCGGCCTGTGTTGGTCCTGCAACAAGGGCAATTTCGTAAAACAGGCTTCACCTCATGCACGGAGGCATCAGGTGAAGCCCACTTTCGGGTTGTGTCGTTCATATTCGTGAAATAGTCGAATATTCGAAAATTCGAATATTGGATATTCGATTCGCGAATCGAATAGATCGAGCGTTTGATATTCGATTCGAATTCGAGAACTCGAATACTCGCACACCCCTATACAAAAGTCATGGTGAGTCGCACAATTCAAGTAAATGGCAGTGGAACACTGTAGAACCGTTCAATAGGAAAGACATGTTGCTTTCCCTATTTAAATAGAATTTCATGATACTGTATAAGTAGTAATTTTCGCGAGGACCTATTTTTCGCGAAATTCGCGAACGCCCTTTTTTCGCGAATTTAAAGTCCCGCGAAATATCCGAACCAATGACAGAAAAATACGTGAAATATGTAAGAAATTTGACCCAGGACGCTGAGGCAACTTATGTATACGGAGTTTCTTACGCTGTTACACTGCATTGCCTCGCAAAGTGTTCAGTTCGCCGCTGCAACTGGAGACTGTAGTCCCGCCTTGACGTACGAATCCCGCGCGGATGTAAGCCTCCCGTGATTCCGGTTCCTTGTCAGCCTGGATCATCCAGCAAGTGCGTATGCACTCTGCCACGCGTATAGACCTTTGCAAAAGTTGTCGTATCACTACCAAGTGCCAATCGCACCTGCTCGGTGCGATGACAGGAATGACGGGAGACAGGGCAATTGGGCAATGGCACAGATACGAGCCGAGTAAAACCCCCTAATCGCATTCCTTGCAGTCAGAAGTGCTCAAAAGGAAGACAAATTGAACGAGTTACCCAGTTGTGATACCTTTTATTAGCTTCTTCTAGGAAGTTCAAGGTGGATGGCCCCTAAGATGCAGGGTGGACGCAGCGCGGTACCGCGAATTTAAGGTTCCGCGAATAATTGCCTGATCCTGGCTTCTCACAAATTCGCGAAATATTGAGCCCGCGAATTTAAGCACTTATACAGTATTTTAGGTGAGACAGGGTGTTTCAGTAACCAAGTCAAAAAAGTGTGAGAAGAAAGATAGGTACCGAAAAATTTGCGATCAACAACATGTACTGCAAGCAAATTTTATTAAAATAAATTGAATTTCTCGAAGTCTGAAGTGCCAAGCTAAGGGAACAAAATATTTCTATGCCACAGTCAAGAAGGGCAATGGATTTACCCAAATCCACTGCAAAATATGTTACCTACTGCAATGATGCAGTCGGAAGAAATGTGTCAAAAATGGGCACTTTGAGAAGCGCAATTGCTAACATGCACAAAGTTCACAGTCACCATGTGACACGAGGAGTACCATGGAATCGCTCCTTAAGTTTTCGTCCCGATGCATCTACTGATAACGGCCGCAGGTTGCAACGCCACAGTTATCTGTAACAACAGTGAGAAGGAACCAGGAAGAGGCTGACCACAGATTTTTTTCTGCCGTTTCTTGCATTAACTTGACAGGGAACTGAGGGCTATCCAGCAATTGCGCTTCTCAAGCAACCATTTTCACACGTTTTTACACTTGCATCATAGGTAACTACTTTGTAGTATTTTGTGGTATTCTGTGAAGAAAACATTACATTAGTCAACCAATTATTTTTTAACTAACATTTGGTAAAATTACTTGTGGCAGGTGGCAAGATTTCCCTGGATATAAATGCTGTTGATCACGTATTGTTCATAAATGCTTTTTAAGCTACGATTTTTTACATGGTTAATGAGACATCCTCTACCATGTTTGTTCATGAAATAATTGGTACACGGTGGTACACGTGGTACATGTGACGCTGCATGTGTTTGTTTTTTCCTTAGCTCTGTTCCTCTGCTCTATTTCCTTTTCTCTATTTAAAAGGGATTGAAAATGGTGACCGAGCATTCCTCTGAAGACTCAAATAATATTTACTAAGGTGGCGGTTTTCTTCCCGGAGGAGTCTTTTTGGCGCAACCCTTCAGCTTCAGGTGGGCCCAGGGGGGGGGGGGGGGGGGGGGGAGGCTATGGTAGAGGCTGAATTTGTCCATAAGTTGGACAAATTCAGCAAATTGCACAGCATAACGACAGTAGGACTTCCACCATCTTCACTGTTGAATTATAATTACGGTTCCTCACTTTCAGCGATTATGGTTTCTGGTAGGTTAGGCAAACATCGATGAAAAAGAGAAGCTCTGTTTATCTAGTGATGGTATAAGCCAATTGAAACTCTTACTGCTGTAGCATGGTATTGCGCTCATACTTGCCACATTCCAGGAGGCCTCAAACTATCATCTCCGAAAACCAGAAATCCTAGGTATAACTCAGACACAAGAACGAGTGCACAATGGGCAATCGGGCACTGGTCTGAATACTGGCTTGTCACCTGAAGTGTTAGTAAGGACCTTGCATTCCAACGCTCTGAATTGGGAAGACTAAAGGCAACGTCATGAAAAGAAAGGGCGTCACCAATGTACTGTATCATTTATTAGATTCTTCTGCCAACTCTATGTACACACTATGCCCAGAAGAGCCCCACGGTGAAACACCAACCAAAACGGACCATGAAATTTATTTCCTAAATGTGCACCCATCTTTGTAAATTATTAGGACCATGACCTTCACCATTTTTGCAGTACACTTTTGCAGTATGTCTGCACTGGACACAATAATATGAAACACAAAGTTACCTTTGGAAACTTCTTGCTTTCCACATATTCTTTGATTGCTTCATCCCACATTGAAACATAGCCCTCGTTGACGCTGTAGATCTTGCCCCGTGGTTTGATCCTCATGTTTGGGTCAGTCAGGATGAACTCTCCAATCGACTGCAAAGAGATGTTCCTAAAATAAAAAACTGCAGCACACTGTCATTCTCTTACACTTCGTGAGCCTTCAGTAAGCGAATAGCGAACATATTCCCCGGAAGCTTTGTAGCGATTAACATAACAAACATAATATGTATGCTCAAACAAGGTTCTAACTGTTTGCGTGTTCATTGGTCATACCAAATTATTTACCTCTTTTCAAAATTTTATTTTATAGTCCTATGCATGCACAACTTTAATTATGAGTATGTTGTCTAGTGACACATACCAACTAATTTAACATTGATGTTAGATGTGTTCACGTGCTTCTGTTCAGGTGTGCTGATTTCTGCGTACAACTTTCGTTGTTCACAGTATATTTTATCATCTGGTTCATTGTGTAAATTGTGAACTTCTGGCATGAATAACATTATTTCTCAATATGTTGCATGTAGGATATGTTGTAAAGCCACTTTAAATGAACACCACCCGAAGTAACTCAAAGGTACATCAATAACATTTGTTGAGTAACGTCGGTGAATTACATTTTGGTTTTAGTAACTTCTCCTGTAACCAGGGTAAGTTACTTTGAGTCATGTAACTTAGCTAGCTCTTCAGAGTAACTTACACATAGGGACTGGCTTTTTCGGATTCAACGCCTTTACCAGATTCAGGAGGGAAAAATCAGGTGCTGTTTTTAAACCTGTAAGACTGGGTGAAGTCTTGTGCTACTGATACATTCGAGAGTTATCAGATTATCATCTTTTGCTTTCTGTCCAGCAAGCCGCCTGCAGTTAAAGTGCATATACTGTAAACGTATTTTTATTCGCGATGTACTAATTTTCGCGAACCGCGCATTCAGTCATTTGCGAAGTTATTCGCGAGTGTTTAATTTCGCGATTCCGGGGCCATTTTTCTTTGGCGGGATAAACGCCAAGCTCTGTTCGCGAGTACAATTTTTCGCGATTCTTTAGCGGTCGCGAAATTCGCGAAAATTAATACATCGCGAATAAAAATACGTTTACAGTAGTATTGGTCAAATAAAGAAGGCACCCGTCTCACTATTGGGTGACTCACTTGACGCGCCGACTGGCAGCCGAGGGAAGGAGTATTTCTGAAATGCGAGATTGGAGGCTCTCCTGCGCAGCAGGATAGCACGCTGCTGTCATACTTTGTGTGCGAATCCCAGGGCTTCTAGGCCTAATTTCTACTTCTCATAACATAGTTTTTTTTTCCCGTTCCTCGTTTCTAAGAGTGCTACGTGCCAGTTCTTTTGAATGACTGACCTTTGGTCCGCTCTACCTATGCCTGACATCCAGACGGATGTTAAGAACATGCTGGCAAGCATCATATAACAATGTGTAACGGGATGATGCAGCACCTCGTATCTCCAGTTATCACTAGGGGTATCTCGATATCACCTCTTCTGTGTGCTTGTGCTCATCTTGACTCAGAGCCAAGTATGCCTTCAGTGAACCTCCTGTATAAATGAAGTAGCTAGGCTAATGACCTCTCATGCCAAGACAGCACGAATGCATTCGCTTTAAACATACAAGGAATTTAATTACTTATCGTATATCCATAGGTAATGGCTGCAGCCGTGTAGTGGCTGCACGTACAGAAAAGTCGTCAAAAATGGATTTAAATATTACCCGTGTATAACTTGCACCAAATCACACAACAGGTAAGCCGCTCTCGTAAAGAATACATCAGCTAACGGCAACAATTCATTGGGAATGCCCAAGCACAAAACAATGCAATCAGACTAATAATGTCAAAAAAGCTTACCGGGTCGAGCATGAACCCATTGACTCCCTCGCCCAAGCTTATGACAACCATTGTCGCGCTCCCATACAATGCATAACCGGCACAGACGACATGGCGACCGGTCTGCAATGCATCCTTCGCAGATGGTTGCCCTGAACTTGTCTGAAATGATTATCAAAGTGTTGCTTAGGACAGTTGGAAGAGAAAAAAAGAAGACAAATCATGGAAAGCAATGAGAGAACATTGAGCTACAATAAAAGCTACCGTATTTTCTCGCTTAGAAGACGCATATTTGTTACCCAAAATACTGCGCCATTGAGGTTGTGCGTTTACGAGTGGGAAAATTGAAACCCAACACTGAAAGTCCGTTTAACTCTTGTTTTATTCTGAGATATCCACAGCAATGTCCCTGGAATGAAACGTCGTAATTCTCCCACATCAAATGAAGCCCCTCAGTACCACCATCATCCTCCAAATACAGCAGAACATCTTTATAGTAAGCTGGCCGGGACTTGTAGATAACTTTACTATATCAGGAGTTTTACTATATCAGGTGTAGCTTTAAAAGAGTCATAAATAGAGCGGGACAAGCCATTCACAGATTTATTACACTGCCGTGTACAAATAGGAACCCTGCGGTGTCAGAAAAATGCCCTTATTCTTCACCAAAACAGAAACTGTCAATTGCAAAATGGCAAATTTGTCCATGATTTGTTTATGCGTCTGTTGAGCGAGTCCAATATGTAAGTAAATAAGGTATTAGATTTTAGGTGGGTTACAACCTCCTCCACCTGCACTCACAATTCACGCAAGTACTAGTAAGCATATGATGTACATGTGTAGAGCTGTGCGAACAGTCCTTTAAAACCAAAGCAAACATGAAGCAAAAAAAAGAAAATCCAAAGCCAATTACTCGCGTTGCTGTGGACCTTCTCTTATTGTGTTAGTGGGCTTAAGGGGGACGTGGGGATCAACACAAACTGTTTTGTTTCGTAATAGATTATGATGAAAATGACGAGCAAGGAAATCCTCCTCCCCCATGTAAAGTCCCCATAAAACCCATCCAGAAATATTTTTCTGGCTACACCACTGACATGCTGTGCACATCTTTACTCCGTACAGGTGCTGCATACAACTATTTGGTTCATATTCATTTCAGTTATGTATTCACTATTTTGTTTTAACATAATTATTTGCACAGATAAAGATTGGATTGCTCACCCTGCGGAAGATGGCAAAGATGGATCCAATGGAGCCCAGACAGTCAATGTTGGAAGAGCCATCGAGGGGGTCAAAGCATACAATGTACTTTCCCTGTTTCTCTGTCTCCACCTGTACCTCAGTATCGTTTTCCTCAGATACCAAGAGACAAGTGGTATAGGATGACTTGAGGGTATTGATGAATAAGTCATTGCTCAATACGTCTAATGTCTTCTGTTCCTCTCCTTGCACGTTGGTATTGCCAGCAAAACCGTACCTGCAAAAAATGATAGTAATTAGATGTGCTGCACTTGTAAACGTGGTAGAACACACAAGAGACACAAGGAACAGATACAGACAGTGCTGAAAGCTGTCTGTGTCTGCTCCTTGTGTAGTCTACCATGTTTATTAACAACCAACATTTTCTACATCTCTTTCCTCCTTATCTCCCATCTATTTGAGATTGGCGCAAATAATGTTGTATTTCGATGTCCTGCCAAAACGTCAGCATTTAGTCAGACACTGATCGCAGTAACTCGTTTAGATTTTACTTTATGGGCACAGTTGCTTATGAAGTGCCAATTATTCGAGATTCAGGTCCATTTCTATGGTCCGCTCCGCACGGCTGAATTCTAGATCAGTTTGGATGGAGGGCGTTGACGTAATTTGAATATAATTATTTATTAGGGCTTTGGGGCAGTGGTTTACCCAGAATTTCGTCCTTGGGGCGGAGTTGGGTTCTACGAGTGGGTGTATTCACGTGCTTTTCACTCAATATTGCACAATCTCAAGATTTTAGCGGTGGCGGGGTTCTCCTCCAGATTTTGGGGGTGTTAGGAGGTGTCGAGGGGTGTTAGGGGTATCGAGGGGTGTTTGGGGGTATCGAGGGGTGTTTGAGGGGTATCGAGGGGTATCGAGGGGTATCGAGGGGTATCGAGGGGTGTTTGAGGGGTATCGAGGGGTGTTATGGGGGTGTCGAGGGGCGGAGGGTCTGGATGAATCATTGCTTTGGGGCATTACAGAGAAAGGCGGGAATATAAGACGAGACGATAAATGTGTATATACAAATGATGAAACAACATTAAGGTTTCAGTACACACACAGTTCTACAGTACAGTAACTGCACTACACTAGCGACAGTAGACTAACTATGCTGATTACTCTAAACAGAGCTTGGACTGTTCTGGCGCAAGGATAGTGAAGATAAAACTGTGCCGTAGGATGTTATGCTGACGTATCTTCGTTGCAGCAATGTCCTGCGATTTGCTCAATTTTAATTATACGGGTTCTCCCTGCACTGTCTGACGGTGTGCACCCATGTCAGATCTCCTCACATGTCATTGTCCGCAACATTCAAACACAGGGACGTACTCCCTTGCCAGCAAGATGTATGGAGGGCAATGTGCAGACAAGTCGTTCTATGTGACGTGTTAAAGGTCAAGTGTAGAAGGTCGAACTAACTTTGCTCATTAACAGGACCAAGCCACAGGCATAAGTTCATCCTTAGGTCTACTCTACAATCACCATGAGGAATCAATGTCAGATGTACAGCAAAAGCTTGATGTCCTTAAGGAAGATTAATACGGAGTCAAAATCCACAAGCAGTTTGTCTCCAATCTGGTGTGCTGGATGGAGTGTAACGTGCATATTGTATATTCGCTTGAAGTGCTTTCATCAGAGCCATTCATACTCTCTAAACACCAGTAAACTTTGGACTAAATGTCTAACTAAATATTAACTAACTTTACAATACCTAAACATTAGCTATGAACATCTAGCACGTCATCAGACCAAACGTCACTATCATTTGGCTTAGAAACGACATAATTTTGTGATGAATCTAGATCACCTTAATCAGGCTTAAAATACATTGCACTTTGCATAAACCTCTTTTGGTGAAAGACTTCTGCAAATGCCATATTTCGGGATCGAAATTTGTATGCCCACTTCACTGTAGTGTTAATATAAACGTACGTAAGAATGCGTTACAAAACTCTGAAAATTTGAGGAAGAATTTCATGTTCCTGGTTGGTCTGCATTTACACGTTTACGCAGCGCGTGACATCACTCTTGTCAACTCAATAGATTATACTTAATGAGCTGGGTAAGGATGCATACACTGAAGGTCTGAGACTCGGATAATTACAAGCGCCTAATGGTCAACTTTCATCAGTAGAAGCATCACCGAGCAAGAACAACCGTCGCTTATGCAACTGCTTTGAACAAGTCCACAGAGCAAGATATACCCAAGAAAAGGTTCACTAACAAGAACAGGAATAAAAGCTTACAGCTGTGCGATGCCCGCTCTCCGTACGGCGGCTGCCACAGCCTTGATCGCACCCTGCAGGCTGATAATAAGTTGGGTCAAATCTCCGGTGGCATGGGGCACTTTCTTCTGTTCAGCCAGCACAAATCGCGTCAGAGTCATAGCATTGGTGTCGATAGGTTGGTGCGACATTTTTTGAGACTTCAGAAATCGAGTACAGCATAAACGAGAGTTCTGCGTGGCAAGACTGCCTCGATGTGATCCCGTCTCGGTCTCGTCTGCCCGTGTTATCGCTCACCGTCGCTCATCGTTTCGCTTTCAAGGACGTCGCCAAGGCTTCCGGGGCATGTTTTGATCCGCCGCTATCTGCTCTCCTCAACAACTTCAATGTTGTTATCGCGATTTTGCGTTCGCAGCCTCCGGCTCCTGCGTTCAGTGAACGCCGGTTGCCGGTCGCGAGTAGAGATTCTACCTATATATGCTGACAATCAAATTTCAAACGTGCGCGCGTGCAGCGCAGCAACATTACTATACATGACGAAGCAGTAATTTTTCTGCCTGTAACCCCAAAAAGTCGCTCTGCTGCCTCAATTCTCGCCATCTCCTGTGCAGTTTATAAGCAATGTAAAAGGCGTAATCGAGCGCTGCAAACTGCTAAGTTCATACTCCAAATGGACCCCCCCGATGACGTTTTTGCCGGCGGCGGCGTTGGGACAATTTTTGGTTGGCGGCGGCAGCGACGTTCATCGCAGATCGGCGGCGTGCCCACTACTGCCTACTGCCGCGCTTTTCAAATGACATTTTTTTGCGAAATACCCGAAATATCTGGGCCTCACGGCGGTGTCGATTCCAGTTTCATTTCTGTATGTGCTCAACTACTCATAAGTGATAGAATACTTAGAAAGCAGCAAGTTGGTATCATACATCCGAGACTGCATAGAAATCTTACGGAGAGAGGAAAGGCGGAGAGGAGGATCGGGGGAGAGCAAAGGACTTGAACCTTGACTTGAACGGTGCTCTTCCCTTTCTTTAAAGTGTACTCCTGTACCTTCCTGGCGCCTGGAGGCAGCCATATTGAATCATAATGTAAAAAACCCCGAGACTAGGGAACACGAAGGGACAGACACAAACACGAAGTCTGTCTGTCCCTTCGTGTTCCCTAGTCTCGGTGTTTTTTACATTATGCATCATCTTCACCAGCTCGCTTGCTTCCTAGCCATTTTTTCATTGTCATATGGAATCAGCCGAGGGAACGCCGCGTATTTTTAGCCCGTGAAAACAGGCGCAATTCTGAAAACTGTTGGCAACGCTTGCTCTGACGCTTCCATTGGCTACGGAGTTCCTTCGCGATTTTTTTTTTTTCAGTTTTCATATTTTTATTGTTATTCCATTTTGTCACTGTACGCTTATTATTCCCATTATTTTGTGCTTGCGTTTTTACTCAGAATTATCATGCTGTATTCTTAGCTGGGGCAACAAAATAACGAAACACATGAGAATTTTGTTAGAACTGGACATTGCGTATTTCTACTGATTTCAGATTTTCATGTATTTAGAAAAGAAATGCAGAAGGCAACCAAGTGCCATTTTACAAAAGGCACAAGCACAATAAGATTGAAATATGTATGATTAAAGTGTTATTATATTTGTAACTGATCAGGTGCTTTTACAGAGAAGACACATCAAAGGAAAAGGTTCATAAAGTCATAAGATTCCGTCAGGCGTGGGCAACCTACATTGATGACATGTCTGCATCGTTCCAAACTGGCAAGGTTCCAGAACATATAGGGACATACGTATTCTCCGGGTTCCCCACCGTTTTGCTCATGATCATGGCCGACATTTAAAGCATAACGTTCTCAAATTTCCGAAGATTCTCTAAGTGGTATGCAGTTCAGAGTTTGTGTGACTACAACACAGCAGCGTGTACAGCTTGAGACAAAAGTTCACGGCACAGGCGCTTTTCTTGATCGGAGCGGTCCTTGCCAGCTACCAGCAAGAGATCGAATAAGAAACGGGTGACTACCCATTTCTTAGTAGATGTGTCCGCTCTTGTTTGATACTAGGGTGTCACTCCGACGGAGAAATGTGACACCGTGGTGTTCCGCTTTTGTCCCAACCTGTACACTGTACAATCCCGCTTAAAGTATATGTACTAACAGAAGTATACGCTAAAGTATACTGAAGTAAAATAGGTACGGTACTAACTGAAGTTTAAGGGTATTGAAAGGGGTTGAGAAACTACACGGATGGAACTTTGTCTCTGGCAGGATATGTACGCCCCACTCCACGCACCTCGTACGCAAAGTCCCACCTCACTCATCCTATTATTTTTTTATGCTACTTAGTTTTAAAAACCTCCCATTTCCGAAGCCCCCGCCGACCATGGCGCCATGCGACGCCTAGCAGCTCCATGAAATACTGTATAAGTGCTTAAATTCGCGGGCTCAATAATTCGCGAATTTGTGAGAAGCCAGGATCAGGCAATTATTCGCGGAACCTTAAATTCGCGGTACCGTGCTGCGTCCACCCTGCATCTTAGGGGCGATCCACCTTGAACTTCCTGGAAGAAGCTACTAAAAGGTATCACAACTGGGTAACTCGTTCAATTTGTCTTCCTTTTGAGCACTTCTGACTGCAAGGGACGCGATTAGGGGGTTTTACTCGGCTCGTATCTGTGCCATTGCCCAATTGCCCTGTCTCCCGTCATTCCTGTCATCGCACCGAGCAGGTGCGATTGGCACTTGGTAGTGATGCGACAACTTTTGCAAAGGTCTATACGCGTGGCAGAGTGCATACGCGCTTGCTGGATGATCCAGGCTTACAAGGAACCGGAATCACGGGAGGCTTACATCCGCGCGGGATTCGTACGTCAAGGCGGGACTACAGTCTCCAGTTGCAGCGGCGAACTGAACAGTTTGCGAGTCAATGCAGTGTAACAGCGTAAGAAACTCTGTATACATAAGTTGCCTCAGCGTCCTGGGTCAAATTTCTTACATATTTCTTTCGCGTATTTTTCTGTCATTGGTTCGAATATTTCGCGAGACTTTAAATTCGCGAAAAAATGGCGTTCGCGAATTTCGCGAAAAATAGGTCCTCGCGAAAATTACTACTTATACAGTAGGCGGGGTATATATGTTTATTCACACAAAAGGAATTTGTCCTTTAGGCGGGAAGTAGGCGGTAAGTGGCGCTTTTACCAGTTGCTCTATATGGCTCTACGTCATAGCGCTTCCGCTCATTTCCGTCCCAGCGTTCGCAACATCCCTGTTTACAGGTGTCGTCATGAGGACCGGAAAGGACGCACCTCCGTTGCGCGCTCGGTACACCGTGATACCGAGATCGAGCGAGGAGGAGGCGAACCAATACTGAAAGGATCGCCTCATATTCAAAGCAGCAAAAAACAGTATCATGCTGTTTGACGAGGGCGCATCCCCCTGATTCAGTGCAGCAACAGCAAACAATCGTCAATCTTAAGCGTGAAAAATACTACAATGAAACAAGGAAACGGGATAAATATACATATATACATCACAGAAATTTTGGCATCATCATAGGCAAAAACCACTAAAACATAAACATGGCATGTGGTGCGACAGCCGACATGGATTCAATATCAATTCCCTTCATTATGAACCGGTAACCGCCTAAATTCATTTCGGTTCAGTTCCGGTTCGGTTCAACGCCAGAAAAAAATATTTTGGTTCGGTTCACTTCCGGTTCTGCGAAAAATACAGGTTTTTAGCGGTTTTCGGTTCGGGTTCAGTTTCGTTGGTTTCGTTTCCGATCCCTGATTCAAAGTGCCATAACTCCGTGACGCAGAAGCGCAGCGTGAAAGGGTTTCGACGCAGATGTTTGGCACCCATAAACCTTCGTTTCAACCATGATTTCGTGTGATATTCGGGATTTGAGTCACAACCTCTTTTAAAGGGGTTCTGAAACCATTTGCAAACTTTTGAAGAAATCACCTTGTACATATTGATCTATGTGTACCGAACATGCACATGAAAACGCTATGTCTCTGCGATCCCGAGCTATGAAGCTATTGCAATCCAAAGGTCGCGCGCACAGCGAACTCCGTTTTTCGAATGACGTCTCATATTCGAAAAAGAAAGCGCGTTCTTTTCCGTTTCTATGACAACGTAAGCTGTTGTAAAGAGGAAGACGGCCGCCGGGCCGGTTTCGGCACGGTGACCCTCGGGAACTTCCGGCAAGCGCGCACACCTAAAACGTCGCTTTCTGTTCGTCTGCCAATGTCCCTCAGCATTGTTCGGCGCCACCGTCGACGGTGGCTTGAAAAAATTACCGTTTTAAAAATCCAATAGTAAAAAAAAAACATTCAAATGATGAATGTGAGACTTCGCATGTCGGCTCCATAGACTACAACGTATGAAACGATGCCATACATTTAGTGGGCTGCATTTAGTTTCTCAACCCGTTTAAAGGCACAGAGATGTACCTTCGCAAGTGGAAACGTAGTTTGCACATTGAGAGTGGGAAATACGAGAAGGTGGCGAACACCACGTTGACGCTTCACTTTCTTTACTTTTTTTTAATGCCAATATCTTACATGTTTGCTTTAAAAGAATGTCTACGTGCGCCATCTCCGATGTGTGTTTTCGAAACAAAAGCAACGATTCGAAGCAGAGGCGGAGAGTTTTCATTTTCCCGGGGGGGGGGGGGGGGGCAAGGGCGCACCGTGAAGTAAGTACTCTGGCTGGGGGGGGGGGGGATATGTTTATTAAGAAAAAAAAAGAAAGGAAACGTAAGCCAGATGGATGTTGGATGGCTTGTTATTTCAAACAAAAAGTGAAAGGGGGAAGACAAAAAAGGCAAAGAAAATAAGAAAGCAAAAGAAAACAAAAAAAAGGAAAGAAAAGGAAAAGAAAAATGAAAAACACAAAACTAAAGCTGAAGAATCACACACTCTGGCTTGATCCTATGATGTATGCAGAACTGGTATAGAAATAAGAGGAAGTAAGAACAGAAAAAAAAAGAAGAAACAGAGAGAACGTAAAGAGTGAACATCTGCACAACTGAAGGCATTACGCCTTTGGAAACTCAGTGCAAAAGGAACAAAATGCATTGAATCCTCGGTGTTTGACCCAAAATGCGCGCAATATAATGAATATGGTCAATGAAATGGAGCAGCGGGAGTTGAATCCGCTCCCAACGGGTATGCGTTCCGGAGATCCTACCGTTACACCTCACTGGCAGCTGCTGGTACCTTTTCGACTGCTTCGTTTCATTGATCTGATTGCTTTGGGCGAAATTCAGGCTATGTGTTGTGTCATCCTCTGTGTTTCTTCGCCTCACCTTGTGATAATGAGTATGGTGGGCGGATACATATTTTACAAATTGCAAGATGCATTTTTTGGGGTTGGTGACTCTTCGCTCTTTTGACCCGGGCGCGCCGAGCCCCAAAGGTTGGTGTCAGTCTCTTAGCGGGACTTCCCGGGGGAGGCGGCGCCCCCCCTAGTTCATGTTCCGGGGGGGCAAGGCCCCCCCCCCCCCCCCGCAGTCGGCGCCTATGATTCGAAGCAAATGGGCGCACTACGTTGTGACTGGGAGGCGTCATGTGCCCGCCTAAGCCAATCATAGACGTCCTCAGATTTGTGGTCGGAGTTGTCCTGCAGGAGTTCTCTCTTAGTGTAACAATAAAAAGGACCCCCCTTCACCCTTTCTCTCTTTTTCTTTTTTTTGGCTGCGTCCCTCTTTCGTGCTCGCGACTCTGGATAAGTCACTACTTTCACGCCTTTCCCAATCCGAACAGCATCCTGGAGAAAAAAAAAACACATTTATCTCACACATGGTTTTCTATCCACATCTCCACATGGTTTCTATATCCACACGGTTTTCTATCTCCACATGTGCCCTTACTGTGCGATTTCTCACACGTGTGGATAGTTCACTTCGGCTACTGACACACCAGTCACCCGAACTTCAAGTTAAGCAACAACACTGGCGTCGTCTTTCGTGTTGCTCTCTGTTTTGAGCGTAAAGGACATGTCGCCTCCGCCATCCATTTCGAGGTTCACTGCGTCGGTGGGCCAGGTGTCATTCGTGACACCCGTTTCGATGACGCGCTCACCCCCGAGGTAATGAATGACAGCTATCGTACACACACTTCCACAAGCAAGTCCGAAGGCGAAGAACATAATGTTCCAGAAGCATTGCACTGCGAAGAAGTTAGATTCTTGGGGAGCCGTCTCTCTTTCGAACACAATGATTGGTGCACTGAAAGGTGCTGCTCCAGCCATTCTTCCCAAGGACGCAGCTACGGGAGCAGCCTGAGAGACCTCCGATTGAACACACGCCATTACAGCACCACAGGGTATGCAAGGACTTCTTCTTCCTTATGGCTTTAACCCACCGAAGGATGCTGCTGATGCTGTCATTACCACTGATCGCTTTCATGAACGTTGAGGAAATTCATCAGTGTCTGTCGTCCTCAGTAATGCCCTGCCAGCGGGCAAAGGGATGCTGTCCATGTGAAATTGTGCGTCCCGGGCCGGCTTCATAGAGATCCGAGACGGAAGGAGTGGGAAAGTTCTTGTAGGCAGTAGGGATGGAACGATATCGATATTGTATCGATATTCGTGTCAACATAAATATGGGTACGGCCAATCATGAACGCCGACTCAGTATCACGTCAGCAACCACAACCAGCAAAGCCCACCGACCAACCACCCAATCAGTTGAAAAACGGTGGTTTGCACAAAACTTCAGAGGACACTTTTAATTACTAATGCTCCCTTCTATGGTGGGACCGTGAAAAAATGTAACCTGTAGCCCGTCAACCATACGGGCCGCCGTGGCCGAGCGATTTGCCACCCACACTTTTACAGCTCTACGACCCCACCAAGGAGGGGGTCCGTACAATGGGAGAGCTCCCAATTGCTCGAGGGTTCAGCATCGGCTCTAATCATCCTTTGAAAAAGACCGCTTTCTGTTTACTACAAACAGAAGGTCAAAAATGTGTTTTGGATGAGATGTCTGTCTGTGGGAAAACGTTTTGAGACCCGGACCGTCACAACGGCGAAACACGTGTCCTCTGGTGCTGTCGCATCGTTTCATGAGTATCCATTTCTCTGCGTGCAGCCATGGAAGCCATCTTAATCTGTGATTTTGAATTTCAAACACGTCTAGTGTAATTTACTTTTCTATTTAATTGCCTTTTCCCCCTGCATTACATATATATATATATATATATATATATATATATATATATATGTATAGATACTCATGGAACGATGCGGCAGCACCAGAGGACACGTGTTTCGCCGTGTTTGCGGCTCGTCAGCCCTGGGTAGCTGCGCATCGTTTCGACTTGGCAAACCAGGGGTCACTCAGCGAGCAATATACACCTGGGAGGGTGACTGAGCACTCCTCAATGCCACAGTGCAAGCCAGTGAATTATAATGCAGGAAAAAAGCCATTAAAGAAACAAATAAATGATACTAGACGTGTTTGAAATTCAAACTTACAGATTAACATGGCTTCTATGGCTGCACGCAGAGAAACAGATACTCATGGAACGATGCGGCAGCACCAGAGGACACGTGTTTCGCCGTGTTTGCGGCTCGTCAGCCCTGGGTAGCTGCGCATCGTTCCGAATTGGCAAACCAGGGGTCACTCAGCGAGCGATATACACCTGGGAGGGTGACTGAGCACTCCTCAATGCCACAGTGCAAGTCAGTGAATTATAATGCAGGAAAAAAGCCATTAAAGAAACAAATAAATGATACTAGACGTGTTTGAAATTCAAACTTACAGATTAACATGGCTTCTATGGCTGCACGCAGAGAAACAGATACTCATGGAACGATGCGGCAGCACCAGAGGACACGTGTTTCGCTGTGTTTGCGGCTCGTCAGCCCTGGGTAGCTGCGCATCGTTCCGAATTGGCAAACCAAGGGTCACTCAGCGAGCGATATACACCTGGGAGGGTGACTGAGCACTCCTCAATGCCACAGTGCAAGCCAGTGAATTATAATGCAGGAAAAAAAGCCATTAAAGAAACAAATAAATGATACTAGACGTGTTTGAAATTCAAACTTACAGATTAACATGGCTTCTATGGCTGCACGCAGAGAAACAGATACTCATGGAACGATGCGGCAGCACCAGAGGACACGTGTTTCGCCGTGTTTGCGGCTCGTCAGCCCTGGGTAGCTGCGCATCGTTCCGGATTGGCAAACCAGGGGTCCCTCAGCGAGCGATATACACCCGGGAGGGTGACTGAGCACTCCTCAATGCCACAGTGCAAACTAGTGAAGTATAAAGAGGGGAAAAAAGCCATTAAAGAAATAAGTAAATGGCGCTAGACGTGTTTGAAATTCAAACTTACAGGTTAAGATGGCTTCTATGACTGCACGTAGAGAAACAGATACATTGAGGAGTGCTCAGTCACCCTCCCAGGTGTATATCGCTCGCTGAGTGACCCCTGGTTTGCCAATCCGGAACGATGCGCAGCTACCCAGGGTGGGACGAGCCGCAAACACGGCGAAACACGTGTCCTCTGGTGCTGTCGCATCGTTCCATGAGTATCTGTTTCTCTACGTGCAGTCATAGAAGCCATCTTAACCTGTAAGTTTTCAAACACGTCTAGCGTCATTTACTTATTTCTTTAATGGCTTTTTTTTCCCTCTTTATATATATATATATAATCAGTTATAGATTTTGATTTATATATACATAGAATTAGAATACAAGGAAAAAAATAGCCGGAGCTCTTTGGCTGCACGTATAGCATATGTTTGTAACTCAAACGTCGCCATGCCCGTACTGACAGCTGTTTCGGCCGTGTTGGGCCTCATCAGCAGTACGCAGGCAGGCAACGTTTGAGTGGATGGTGTCAGAAGGTCACGTAACACGTGATTCCTCCCGTCAGGCCGAAACAGCTGTCTAGTACTGGCATGGCGACGTTTGAGTTACAAACATGTGCTATACGTGCAGCCAAAGAGCTCCGGCTATTCTTTTCCTTGTATACTTCACTGACTTTGCACCAGGGTGTCGGAGCGAACCGAAAACCGGAACCGAAAACCGAAAAAAAACGCTATTTTGGTGCGAACCGGAACGGAATCGAAACCGTATACGTTTTTTTCGCTCAGGAGGGAAACCGAAAAATATATTTAACGGTTTTCGGTCCAAGAAAAAACTTCGCCGGTTTGGACTACGGATAGGCGAATGAAACAGACGTCGTGTGCTCTGAAGTCATGTCACGGATACTATACGAGGGTTACGGTTACGGTGGAATGTATGTCGGTATACTATGACCCTTAGGCTCCCTTTGTAATGGTTTATCGTTCGCGCACTCACACAGACTTAGAGGTACATGTGACTCTCTAGCAATGTGCCGTAGTGTTCGTTTTAATTTGATCTCCCCAAACTCTCCTCAACTAAACAGCGACCCAAGAGGGCTGCATAACGGCTTCTTTATCGGTAATATCGCGCAATGCGTCCCTTGTTTGAGAACAGCTATGACCTCATGAGGGTTAAGAACCTCACGAGTGCACTCACGGATGGCCTGATCGCGGGCTTGCCCTCACTCACCCTCACCTCAAAGGCGTGAGGTGAGGGTGAGGGGCACTCATGAGGGCCCTCATGAGTGAGTTCGCCCAGCTATGCTTACGACTGCTCGGGGGCTCTCGTGGGATTGTCTCGCAGCTGACGAGAATCTTACGTCGCGCGCGCTTTGTGAATCTGCATTTCGTCCTAAGTTTATCGTACGAGGGCGCTTACGATAAGTTTTGTCGTACGAGCCTTTTGTGAATCCGACCCGGTCCAAGGGGGCTGCATAATGGCTTCTTTATCGGTAATGTCGCGCAACGCGTCCCTTGTTTGAGAGCAGCGAAGTTGAATACATTTACGTATACGCGAGGGCAAGCCCGTGCGAAGTGGCAACTCTTTTGTGGACAGGACACGAAGAAAATACGGAGCCGTCGAACGCGTTTGTGAGTGAAGGTGTTCCTCGATTTGCGTCGTACTCGTGCGGTGGTGCTTGCTGGCTAGACAGTAGCAACAGACATTCGGATGGGACGCGATCGCTCCAACCCAGCAAGAAAGTACAGGGTGTGTGTAGAAAAACGTGACCCGCATTTTTACATGTAACTCGTTGTCTACTTAGCCGAGGAACTTCCGGTGGCGCACGACGGTGTATCTATGCGTGCGAAAGCTACAAAAAAATCCTGGAAGCCATACTCAGTGTAAAAAAATAAACAGAGCGCGAAAACATGGGCTTCCATGCATTAGAATAGGGCGGTCATGACAGTGCATGGTAGTGCATTTCGGTCTCAGGAGAGTTATGTGTAGGCACCGCTAGGAGTACTGCCGATGAGCGTCCAATGTGGGACATCGTTTCGATTTATGCACCGATAGCTCCCTTAGCGGTACTTGAACACATCTCTCCTACGTCCACCATGTTGCCCTTTCACATACACCCTGTTGTCCACCATGTTGCCCTATTCTGATGCACGGAAGCCGACGTTTCCGCTGTCCCGTTTATTTTTTAAGCTGAGTATGGCTTCCACAATTTTTCTGCAGATTTCGAACGCATAAATGCGCCATCATGCGCCACCGGAAGTTCGTTAGTTAGATAGGCAACAAGCTATGGGCCTAAATGCGGGTCACGTTTTTCTGCACACACCCTGTACTTTACGTATGACATCACGACAAACAAGTCCGTTTGTAGCATGCGCTTCAAGAAAGGAGAAAGCCCATTTGAACAGACAGTAACCTACAGGAACCAGGAGCTACCAATTTCACTGCTGTCTATTAATATTAAATACCATGTATGCGGAATAAACGGGTTTACATTTTGTAACGTTGATTTTTTTGTTGTGGGTATGAATATTCCCAGCAGAAGCGAAACCGGTTAATAACCGGTTTGAACCGTTATTTTTTTGCTCCGGAGCAGAACCGGTACCGGATCGTTTATGATGTAACCGGAACGAAAACCGGAACGAAAAACGTTTCGGTTCGACACCCTGCTTTGCACTGGGCTTTCAGTGAGTGAGTTATCTAACTTGACGGGAGGAATCACTTGTTACGTGACCTTCTGACGCCATCCACTCAAACGTTGCCTGCTTGCGTACTGTTGATGAGGCCCAACAAGGCCGAAACAGTACTGGCATGGCGACGTTTGAGTTACAAACATAGAATTAGAATAGATATAGATTTATATATATATAGAAGTTGCAGAAAAAGACGCGGAAACTGATTTTAGGGAAGCTACAAACACTAGTTTATTACATAGGGGACATTATAAAGCAAAATGGGCAAGGGGTCCACGTTTCAACAGTGGCATTGTCTTCGTCAGGACAAAGGTGTACAAGGGGTTACATAATCAGTGCAAGTACGGCACGTGTCGGTCGTAGGTGAGTCACATTCGGGAATATTCCACAAGGTCAAGTCCGGGTGGTGATGTCATTCTTGGGGAGTTAGCGCAGGGTGAGCTCTGCTTAAGCCTTAGCTGAAAAGAAAAAAAAAAGCGAAAACTGAGAAAGCAAAAAATGAAACTATACCCATCAAGGCCACCAGATTCCTTTTAGTTGAAAGTGCTCCGAGATCTTCGTTAATAGTTGATTGGGATTTGTAAATGAGATAAGATTCGCGTTGTTTCCTGCACCGATCTGAGCTAAAATTTGACTGGAGAATGAAAGTGACACATCATTTATTGAATGGCCTGCCTGTTTCAAATGACGCGAGACCGAGAGGTTAGGCTTTTTTGTAACCATCAGACCGGTGGTTGTTGAATCTGATCCAAAATGATGTTTTGATCAGACCTACGTATTGTGCTTGGCACATGTTGCACTGAATGACACAAATGACGTTAGATGAATTACAGTCAAAGTCATTATTCATTTTGACGGAAAAATTTGAACTAGTGCTTTTAAGTACATGGGTGCTTTGCATTAATTTGCGTATTTGACACCTGCGACCATCGCAAGGGGGGCAGCCGGTAACTGGATGCGCTGGTTGGCTAACCTTAGAGCTAACTAAATTATCGTGCAGGTTGCGTGCGCGCCTGTAGGTTACCCGCGGTGGCTGAGGGCAAATTTGTCTCATGCGCTCCGATTGGAGAAGGATGCTGTGGTGACGGTTTAGTACATAGCTTGGAATATTTATGCTAAACGTTAAGATGAGGTTTGCGGAACTATTATCTATCATGCGTTTGTGGTCTTGGAATTCAGGGCTTTGAGATCTGCTTTGCGGGCTTTGTGTAGTGCGTCGTCAACTAAATTAGGTGGAAATTGAAGATTGATGAATGTTTTATTAAGTTCAGCTAGGTTTCTGTCCAGGTCGTCGTCAATGTAACAGATGCGCCTGTATCGGAGTGCCTGGATGTATGTAAGGGATTGCAAGTTTAGTATGACGCGGGTGACAACTGTTAAATGTTTAATACTGTTGCGAGTCCGTAGGTTTACGGAGCATATTTGTGGACAAGACGCCGTTGGTTAACTTTGCTTGGAGGTCTAAGAAGTTAATAGTTAAAGGAGAATAAGAATGGGTGAACTTAATGGCCGGGTGTGCTTGGTTAAAGTCGTTGATAAATGTGATTAGGTCACCTGAGTGTGGCCACACCATGAAGATGTCGTCGAGGACCCGCTTGTAAAGCGTGGACTTCTTTACGCGCTTAGACAGAAATTCCCCCCTCTACAGCTCCCATAAAAAATTTGCATAGTGAAGTGCCATTTTTGTACCCATAGCCGTACCATTGACTTGCAAGTAGTGCTTACCGTCGAATTCGAAGTTGTTATTTTTCAGAATATTGTTCAGAAACGTGGACAGGACACACGGATCATAGGAGGTATTAGAATATTTTGAAAACGCCCTTTCAGCTGCAGCAATGCCATCTTCATGGGAGATATACAGAGAGGGAAAAGTCTAGCGTGACTAGCAAACTGGAAGAAGGTTGACATTCTCTTGAAACCTCAAGAAAGTGATTGATATCCTTAATGGCTAACACGGCGGTCTTGCGATTGTTGAGCATAGCATCCGCCTAGGAGCGCTACCCGACACGAGTTTGTTTCAGTTTCCACGTCGCTAGCGTCGCTAGCACCCCAAGGCGGAAGCTACGCACAACCATTGGCAGACCGCAGTGTTTACGTCGGTATAGCGCATAGGATATGCAAGAAGATGAAAGTTTGCGTGGTCGTATGTGTTATGTTACAGAGTGTGTGGTAACCACAATTTTTTCGCAGGTTTCTCTTGCATGAATTCGTTACCCTGCGGCAGCAGGAAGCGTCCCTCGGTGTTACCTGGTCCCTTCGTCGCGAGGAGCTAGGCCCTGGTTCCCAGTCACGACTGTGAGATGCGCGGGACTGAGCCCGTACCGTAATCCTCCACTCTCAGCAAGTTCTTGTCGAGAAGGATGGATTCCCAGCGACCAGGTTTCAAACTGGAGATATCGTCCTTGTGCAGCGTCGACTCAGACAGCGTGGGGGGGGGGCAGAAACTATTACCCCGTTACGTTGGCCCCTTTAGCATCGAACACCAACTTGGACCTCTGAAGCGTGAAAAACCCCAGAATGCCTCAGGGCGTAGTCTGTTTCCGGCACATGTCGGCCTGCTCAAACCACATCTAACCCAGGCATGAACCTTGTGCTGTGGCGTATGTGCAATCTCAATGCGTTTAATGGTGTCCACCCTGGTGGGGGAGTGTGTTATGGCGTTGGCGATCGACGTAGAAGAGGGAAACGTTTGCGAGGATTTGGGGGATTCAGATACTTGATCTTGAATGTTGATCTTCTGTTCTTCGGCCTGTAACAATATTGAGGGTTTTTACCGCATATTTCGCATATTTTCAGTGCATAGTTACATGCATGCTGGAGTCTTTAGTGCATATTTATCCACATTTTAGTTATAATGGTACGTGACGTCAAACTTCACAGGAAGTATTTGGTCAAAACGTCCGCATATAATTAATTAAAATATGACTACCAACTATTTTCAACTATTCTCACTGATAACATATGCTTCCTAGTGATTAGGCTACGATATGTTGGAACGAAACGAAAGCAATGGGAATTCGTGGACACGTGGACGTGTTTCGATATCTCTGAAAGTGCATGCAGTATAAAGTTGCTCTCTATATGGATGGTGCTCAAGTCCCCAATGTGACAAGTTTGGGTGGGTTGATTCTGTGTGGTGCGATCGCCATAAGCCTGTCATTCTTGTAATCGCAATGGTGAGCACATTTTCTTTTTTCCTGAGGTGGATTCATCCATAAGGTGACAAGCTTTGTATATTTGATTCTGTGTGATTGCCTTAAACCAGCCGTTCACATTTTTTTATTATGCTTCTTCCTCCTCAGTAGTGTTCTGCTAGTGTGCACTTTCTTTTTTAGAAGGGAGGTGTGCGGATCAGAGTGAAAAGACATGAGTCACATGGAATATATATGCACAGTAGATATGGTGCACACATACAGAATCGATTCTTATGTGATAACTCTGAAGACGACCTGAAATTTCGTTTCTTTCTGCTCAGCTTGGGATCAGTAAATTTTTCTTGATTGAACATGTGTGGAGCTAGTGGAGAAATTGTTTGAACCACTATGGGTTTTCTTGATCATTCTCCTTATCAAACAACTAAATCATTTTACCACTGGGGTGTCAGAGTGCACTATCAGTGACAAAAACGAGCATAAGCTTCACTGCATAGCACCACATGGTTTTCTTTATCACTCTAATCATTAATCAATAAACACTGAAATAATTTGTCCATTGAGGCATCGAAGTGTAAAACACACTATCTGTGACAAAAACACTCTTACGCTTCACTGCATAGCATCGAGAATCACAAATAGAATTGAGTTTCCTTGCTTGATTTCGTAGTATACATGCAGAAGATATCGTCCCCAGATGTGGGCTTCACCTAACGCATGCGCGCAACTGTGTGAAGCCAACCTTACATCGGTTCTATGGAGATGGATAGTGCACTCTAAAAACAGAACTTCAGCGTATAGCACGCTGTGTGCCACCCATTGCCGCGAATGATAGGGTTACCTCTTTTTATTCGAGGAGAGACGGAGGCGTACGCCTCTTTGTGGCAATTACCATATATCCAAATTGCAACAAAAAGGTGTACGCCCCCTCTCTCCTCGAATCAGAGGAGATAACCCTATCATTCGTGGCAATGGTTGGTGCACAGCATGCTATGCGGTGAAGCTCCATTTTTAGAGTGTGCGTGTGACAGGTGGAGAGAGAACAGCACACAGCAGGAAGAAGTGGGAGACCAAGAATTAGTATGCGTCCTGGGCAGACTTTGGGGGAACAGTGCTAACATTGAACACATTGATGTAAGATACTCCACCTGAGGAGTTTTCATTCGTGTATTATATTGTTTAGCAACTGTTTTAGTGGTGTATGGATTTACCTTTTAACGCCGCCGAGATGAAAATTTATGTGGGTCACATTAAAAAGAGGCGTGAAATGGCTTATAAACGAGACCAATGATTAGCTGTCTAGCTATAATTATGAACCAATAATGCAGTTGAGAGGGAGATTAGGAATATAGAAAGTGGAAGTGACCAATAAGTAACGTGCAGTTAGAAGTATGGACCAATAGCAGTTGGAGTCTACCAGCCTATGAAGGAGAGGTAGAGCCCGGTTTGTAGCCATTATGCTGTAATGAGTATAACATAGGCTCCGCCTCTTGTTTTCAACAAATCAGGGGTGAGAACGTCGTCATTCGGAATGATGGTTGGATAGGAGCATGCTATGTGGTGAAGTTCATTTTTAAGAGTGTATAAGTGATCAATGAGTGGACGTTTAGCCAGATTATGAACCAATAAGCAGTTGCAAGCTTAGTACGCTTAGAATGGACCAATCAACGTGAGGGAGGCAGAGCTATGAGTGAAACAGATCAATCAGTGTGAAGAGGAAGAGCCAATCATGAGGCTTGGACCAATGAGCGTGAAGTGAGTGCAGCTAGTGAAAGGGTTGGACTTCAACCAGCGATCAGTACACTCTTAGAAATGAACTTCACCACATAGCACGCTCCTAGCCAACCATCATCCCGAATGACAACGTTCGCGCCCCTGATTTGCTGAAAACGGGAGGAGGAGCCTATTATGTGGTTTGTGTGGTGTATTTGGTTTTGTTGTTGTGCCTAATGGTTATGCACTGCACAAAATAGGCTCCTCCTCCCGTTTTCAACAAATGTAAGGCGAGAACGTTGTCATTCGGGGTGATGGTTGGCTAGGAGCGTGCTTTGTGGTGAAGTTCATTTTTAAGAGTGTAGGCCTGGAATGGACCAATCAACATTAATAGGGTAGAGTCAAGCCAGCTAATTAGCATAAAGCAGGCCTGAGCTATGCCAGCCGATCAGCAATCAGTAGACTTAGAACGGACAAATCAGCATGAAGGGGTGGGCCTAATTGAATAGGCTGGGATCAATCAGTGTGAAGGGGTGGGGCCAAAAGGGGCTCGTCAATCAAAGTGGCATCAACAATCAGAGCTCGAACCAATCAGCATGAATGGGGTTGGGTCAAAAGGGGGCCTATCAACCAAAATGGGTCACCATCAGATGGCTTTCAGATGGCACCATCAGAGAACTGGTTTGTGCTTCGGTTAGAATTTGCTCGAGTTGGATTAGAATTGGCTACTATTGGATTAGAAAAAACTGCCATATAGCGCTCCCCACTATACTACTTGTGTTATCGCATCACGATCAGTACGTACAAAAGCAACAGTTCGAAGCAAGTAAGCGCTATGTTGTGACCCCATGTGCTCGCTTATGCCAATCACAGACGCCCTTAGAATTGTGGGCAGAGTTGTCATGAAAGAGATGACTTATCTCCAAGTACAACAAAGACAATGACGTTTCACCCCATTTTTTGCAACATCCACCTCCCGTGCTCTCGATTCTGGATAAACCACTGCTTCCTCTTTCCCAATAGGAACAGAATCATGTCGAAAAGGAATTTATTTCACGTACGGTTTTCTACTCAGCTCATGTACCCTCACTGTGCAATTTCTCACTTGTGCATAGTTCAGTTCAGCTACAGACAACACCAGTCACACCAACTTCAAGCTAAGCATCACCACTGGAACCGTCGTCCGTGTTGCTATCTGTTTTGAGCGTCAAGGACATGTCGCCTTCGGCATCCATTACGTATTTCAGTTCATCACTCGTGGCAGTGGAAGATGTTTCATTCGTGACTCCCGTTACAAGAACGCACTTAACCCCGAGGTAATACATGACAGCTATCGTACACACAACTCCACAAACAACTCCGAAGGTGAAGTACAGAAAGTTCCAGAAGCATTGGACTATGAAGAAGTCGGATACTTCGGGAGCCTTCTCTCTTTCCAACACAATGATAGGTGCACCCAGAAGCCCTCTTCCAGCAATTTCTCCTAAGGGCTCACCTATGGGAGCAGCCTCAGGGACCACCGGTCGAATGGGTGCACCGGCCATGACAGCACCACAGGGTATACAATGACTTCTTCTTCCTTATAGCCTTAACCCACCGAAGGATAGTGCTGGTGCTGTCATTATCACAGCTCGTTGAGGAAATTCCTCAGGGTCGTCCTCAGTGAAGCCTTCCCAGTATACGCACGAGCAACGTTCCTGACTGTAGCGCGTGCCCTCAGCACTTAGAGAATCTGCGGGGGACAGCACTGAGGAATCTCTTCAACGTTCGTGCAAGCGGGCAAAGGGATGCCGCCTACGTGATATTGTGCGTCCCCAGTCGGCTTCATAGAAATATGTGACGGAAAGAATGAGAAAGTTATTGTAGGCAGTAAGGATGGAACAATATCCATATTTTTCCGACTTCATACTATCGATGCTTTTAAAATAGCGACGTTTTATCGATCGATATCTTATTGCGCTTTCGCATGCCTCCAAATGTCGTGTGCACGTATACATGGAGTACACAATCGCTAACAGCGCATTTGCTGATCGTCTTGCGGCGCTCACGGCATGTCTCTGTCTGGTTAATAAAAATGTGATCTTCGTTTGTCTCGACTTCCACAAACATGCCAGAGCGTCGGCTGGCCTCCGTTTGGAACCACTTTATACGTGACTATGACTTGTCTTAGACGTGACTTAGACGTGACATGTCCAAGAAGTTTTACCTGTACAAAACCACGGACATTTCGCCGCGCTGGAGATTTTGGTTATATGTCTTGGAGTTTGGGTTTTATCGCCTTATGAACTGCATACTTTCCAGTGCGTGAGTAAGCGCTAATAGAATGTCTGCTATTGGTATAGTAGGCAGGATACTATTTTGCTGCGTAATTATATCGCCCTATGGCGAATTTTCTGTGGAGGCAGGAATAATTTGAGAATAAGTAGTCCTTCTCTCCTGTTCTGCATTATGTTATATGCATATCCCACTGAGCGACTGATCGTTACTAAAATCTACGCATGGCGGTGGCCTTACTCCAATTGCACTTAACCTGCGGATTTCACCCACTACATTTTCCTTACTTATTCTTTTTTTTTTTTTTTGGCTGGCACTCTAAACACTGTTCTTGGCGGTTTCAACAGCACCCAAAATCCCGCGAACGATTTCAGTAGCTGCAGACCTTGGGATGGCATCGCTGACCGTGAAGGCATTGAGTAAATTTTTTCTTAAAGCTGCACAGAGGTCATTTTTAACACCCTGTTGTCTTTGTATAAAACTGCTAAACAGGCCAGTAAGATGCGCCTTAAGAATTAATTCACCCCATCGAGTCATAATCATCGCACAAATCGAATTTAAAGTACGCTGCAAAAAGTGACCGTATACGCAAAGGCGTGGAGAGCGGTACCAGCCTGTGACCTCGCACTGACGCTACGGTGCCACGCTCGCTAATTGGTTCAGAGACATCTTGTCTGCTACTCCGCTGTTATCTGGTACTCGGCTTTTGCGGGTTCTGAAAAAGCATTGCTCCTGGCTCGGTCATGATGCTCCTTCTATCCCCAGTTCTCCGGTGGAGCTGGCAAAACTGGTTTACGGCGGCGAAGGGACAGGGCGCTGGCCCCCACTGACCAGCGAACCAGAACGAGTTGCCTCCGTAACACCATCGGTGACGTGGCATCATACTTCCTCTCGTTACACCAGGAGCACGGAACCATGTTCATGTCTCGTCTCTAGGATATTTTAGAAAAGAAAACAAACAAAATAATTGTTTGGTTTTCCTTGTGTCTCACAGGGTTGCGGAGTTGCCACTCCGGAGTTGGAAGAAGATTTATCAGAGCCTGGAATGGAATGGCGGAAACTTTCCCATAAATGGAACACGGGAATGGAATTATATGCCTTTTTCAGCAGGAATGGGATTGGAATGGAATGGTCTGGGGGCTCCAGTGGTAGTTTTGATTTCAACCCGCTGGTTTCTGCCCACACGCCCATTTGCACACATGCACCACACCTGCACACTGTCAAGAGCGAAATAATAGTGTTGAATATTCGGCATGTATAAACAGAGCTTCCTTTCTCCTTCATTTCGCAATAATAATAATACGGTGAAGCTCTGAGCGGTCACCCAAAACTCCGAGCAGCTTGAGCAGACGTAAAACGAATATTTGCCACAGCTTCGCGTATGGCACAACTTCTGGCCTGGTGCGGTCCTTCGCAGTCCTCATTCCTTGCAGTCTTCATTTTCTTCAATAGGGCCTCAACCACGCTATTGAAGCAAATGAAGTGCCGCACCAGGACAACGTTGTGCCATACATACACAAGGCTTCCCACAACTTGAAGAGAGTTGCGAATAAATGTGGGGTTCCCACGGCCTTTTCAGCTTTTTCAAAACTCGCAAGCATATGTCATCGCATAAACAAGGAAGAAAGAGGACAACAGGGACGTGGAAAGAAGCACACCAGAAAGTATGTGAATTGTGTAGGGGGTTCGGTAACGTGCGGGCTTGCTGAGCTCAAGATCGCGTATTCTATGCCGGCCGAGGACGGTAGCAGTGTGTGGGAGGTAAACATTGCTTCTAGCACCATGGGTACGAAATTTCCGGCGCACTTCAAAAGAATTCCAGGTGGTCGAAATTATCCGCAGTCCTACACTGCGCTGCGGCACGGGCAGCATGTCGCTACACAAATAGGTTGATCCACCTTACGTGTAAACCCAAGCAGCACAATGTACTGAAAGTCGAGTGCAATAGGGGTGGACGGGTAGGTGGAAGGCCTTGAACAGACTCGTGAAACTAAAGAACATTGATAAGACAAATACCGTCCACCCCTATTACACTCGACTTTCAGTAAATTGTGCTGCCTAAGATCTACTCCATTTCTTTTTTCTTCTTTTTTTTTTTTTTGTAGTGGGTGCGGTTATGTCATTCCTATCACGTGTGGCCGTGTCTACATCTAGGTTGTGATGTCTAGGACAAGCGGGACGCTGCATTATGAAAGACCCAGAGAGCACGAACCATCTACGATAAACAACGTCTATGTACACTTGCCAGCACATTGTAAGGTGTGCACATGAAGACCACGGTTCAAGGACACCAGGATAGCTTGTAAGAGCATGGACGTAACAGCAAGAGAAATAGTAGTAGCCTACCATATCAAAAGACGAGATAAACGATGCATGAGTCAACAATCCTTTCTTCTACACGGCAACGAAGCGAATTTTCTTAACAGCATGTGTCACCATGATAACAACCTTTTTGTTGTCAACCGGATCCTGATCTTGATCTAGATCATGTTCTGGCTTAACTCCCTCTCTCCCACTTTTTTCTTTACAAAGGTCAAATAAAGACAGTTGACAGTTTGCGCTCGTCTCGTCCGCTTATCTCGTGTTCGTCTTTAGTGTTTTGCGCTCATTACATTACTTATGTGCATTATTATATTATTATGATATGCACCAACTAGCCCAACAAGGAACTCTAAACATGGGGGCGTAACGACAACGTTGTGTGAATTACGTGGCTTTCTCGGGTTCGTTTGCTCGGTGTTCTGTACGCAAAGAAACAAAGACGTCGACACGTGCACTGGCACGAGGAAGAAGAAGACAAGAAAGTGTGAGGAGGAGAAGAAGACGTGTTCGGCAGCAAGTGGTGAAAGATGGAAAATGTTCATAGTTGAACTGCGAACGTCGAATGTGAACAACAGGCAGTGCAACATGAAGACGCCTGAAGTGTATTCGGAACGGGCGGAGGACTGCAGGTTGGGTAAGTTTTCGTGCAGCAAGGGGACCCAGGTGAGTACGAACATCTTTCTCAGCTACATGACGCATTGGAATGTGTCAAGCGGTGCTATAGGACGCAGTAGGTTTGACTTGTTGAAGAAGCTGGAGACTCCGCGCGGTGATTCGCATCCTTGAAACGTGGCAAAATACACACGCAACATCGAATTAGTGCAGCATTACCAGCACGTGTGCATTAGCAGCACCGCTACATTGTGCGCGTGGACCAACCTGGGAAGCGATGTTTATGTATGAGTTTGGGGTGTGATACCAGATCACAGTTTTTTCCTCTTTCTCTTCACTCTTGAATAGCTCAGTCATAGGTTCATTGAGAAATATTATAGAGGCAGTTTAATGTACCGTGCCTGAATCGTTGGGATACGATAGTGATGCTAATTCGTTGCGTTGCGTCGCGACAGACAGCTGTGATCGTGAGCGACGCCACAGTAGTCAAATCAATTATGCCCACACGAGTCGACTTTAACGTGCACCGAGAAATCGCAATACACGACGCACCGTATTTAACGTCCTCAGCGGAAGACAGCGAGGAAGGATGTTGTGCTACCACGTGTCCTGTGGAAAGTTGCATTGTGCTGTCTGAGGTGCCTGAATGATAAAGCTCCGGCAACATAAAATAATCAAATGATCTCTACTTACCGTATTTTCCGGTGTATAACCGGCACTCGTGTATAGCGCGCAACCCTAAAAACGGACCGACTTTCAAAAACGTTCCACGCTTCGTGCAAAGCGTCCGCCGCGAATCCTGGCGGCAGCCATAGGAACTTGTTGTGTGAGTCCGCTCCGTTTTCGAGGGCTATTCGTACGCTTTCAATCGTCACCTTGCTTCGGTGACGCCGCGCCGGAATTGATAGCTGCTAAAGGTAATGCCGTACCGCACAAACTGTTGCGTCGTTGGGTTCACAAAAACGTATGATAATGCGGGGTATGAAAAAAAAAAGTGTCCCTGGTTGTTTAGGCAGAAAAATGGTCCCCCAGGCTCCTGTGCGCCCAAAAATACAGGGGTCTGGATGGGGTAACTGATGAAACACATCACAGCCGACCGAGTGTTACCATTCGCTCCCCCATTTGTTAAAAAATGAGGCATAGACCTTTTTCATCTGTTAACAGGTAATAAAATCTGCACGTCATCCAATGAGTAACATAAAAGAGACATCATTCGCTGCACTAGATCGCTAGCGATATCGTTCGCTGGATGCTAGTATTTTTCTACTGGTGGTCAGGCACGCGTGCTTAAATGTAAAAAAAAAAGGAGACACGAGCTTTACAGTTGTCCCCTGCATCTTTTCCGTTGTGATGTTGCTGTCGCCCTCACATTCGTTGTTTCATTGGCTTTACAGCTCCGCTTCTGCTAGAGATACGGTTCATCGACAGAGAAAGTATGACAGAACACCTGTAAAACCTGTGTGACCAACAATAGGAAAACACTAGCATCCAGGTTGAATTGGGAACTGCACCCCCCCCCCCCCCGTGCAGAGAGTGTGAGGTCGGAGCCAGGCTAGCGAGCTCAGTGTAAAGCGTTTATGTATGTTTTATTTTATTGGTACGAATACAGACGGTAGCGTGCCTCTTTGCTTACTCCTCTGTAATCCGTCCAGTACAACCGGTGCAGCGAATGTAATCGCTTTTATGTTTCTCATTGAATGGCGTGCAGCTTTTATTGTTCATTAACATCAATGTCAATTACAAAAAAACTACGTCTTCCAATTTTAACAAATCAGGAGGGTGAATGATAGCATTTGGGCGGCTAGGATCCGTTTCATCGACCTTCCAGAACAACTGCTATATTTTTGGGCGCACGGAACCCCGCTGGACCATTATTTCCGCCCACGCAACCGGGGACCATTTTTTTCGGGACCCGAGAACGCCCAACGGGGTACAAGGTTCTACAGTTTCCCGCCAAATCCACACGAAGTGGACATGAGAAGAAGATGAATGTCGGCCGTCAAACGTATGCATCACAAAATAAGCTACTCCGTGGATTCTATCTGTCTTCTTTTATGCCAATGAGCCTAATTGGTTGCCATAATCAGACCGTATATCGTTCGTGTTGTGTTGAGTGATGTCGTGATGTGTGTTCTCCATTCAGACAAAAACTTCCAACTAGCTCGGACCTTGTCGCTTTTTCCAACTCAGCTAATGAGAATTCTGCATCCGCTGTAGGTGCAACCTTTGCAAGCTTGCTGTAAAAAGTATAAAAGAAAGCATACGCAAGTGCGGTACTCACGAAGAAAAGCTAAAAGAATTGGAATAACGCTCACATGTCTGCTTCTCCGCATAGTCTTATGCCTTATAGTCTTATGACCACTGAGGACCAAAAGTAGTCGTTCGGAGTTTAAAGCGATTGAAGTCTACAAAGTTACACAACCGATCCACACAATTTCGATGTTCATGACGCCCGCTACATACACTTTTGACTGGTTTCGATATCGGACGACTCACACAAAAAGTTCGCTTTCCCACCGCTACGTGGCCGTGCAAAGCGCCACCTTTAGTCTGTGCACGAGGCGTTCGCGCACCGCATTGTTGCTACAAGGTTCTGTACTGTCACCAGTGTACACAATAAACCAAGGCGATGTATCAGATATGCATATGCTTTATTTGAAACACATTAAGTCAAAGCCGTTAAACTCCGAGTCTGTGTCATACAGTACACTTCAGTCTCCTCTCCGCTTTCGGGTTCACGTCCTTTCTCGATCACGCCATCCTTCCGAAATGAATTCAGGATTATGAAACCCAGTGCCCTTTCGCCGGTTTTGTCAACTGGCCCTAAGAGATTTGGGAGAAACTCACAGCACGCCCTGGAAGGCGCTAAAATTTGTACGTCACCGACCTGAGAAATAACTCTGCAGGAAAATATTTGCGTGTATAATGCGCACCGTTAGATAATGCGCGGAACCTCTTCGGAGCACTTTTTTACTGTATAACGCGGGCGTTATACGCCGGAAAATACGGTAATTCATAAGAACAACATTTATATCGCATAAACTGACAATGTCGGCCTCTCTGACCATGCCGCTAGCGTGTCTTCCGGGCAGGGATCGGAACCGTTATCAGTGAGTTCTAGTGTGAAGAGATCTGGTGTTGTTCATCTACATGAGTCCTGATCGTCGATGATGGCATGTCCCGGAGGGCCTGATGTGCTATTACCCGTGGCTTCACTCCAGGACGTTGCCGATAGAACCGAAACTCCTAGTGGCGCGTATCCGTAGCTGGGTGACTTCGTCGTGATCCACGGGCCGACACGAGGACCTTAATTGCGTACGCTACCGCCTTTGCGTACGTAAGGCATAGCATTGGTGGTTCGAAACACGTGCGATCCATAGAGAGAGCTCCGTGTTGGTGCGCAGCATCAATACGCTGTCCCTTACGTATACGCAAAGGCGACAGCGTATGGTACAATAAAACACATTTTGGGGGGTTCAGTTCGGATTTAGAGCATAAAAAATAAATGTTCGAACTGAAACTTGGTGCTGAAAATTGTATTATACTGATACTGAAATTGAAACGTGATTTAGGCCCGGTGAAATACACAAAATAGAAATTTCTTGGTTTCAAAATACTTTGCAAGGAGAAATTTGGCTGACGAGTGTAGTACAATGGCAGAGGCGATGAGTGCGTTGTACATCGCTTCGGACATGTAGATTGCACGCGACGACAAAAGTGGAAGGACATACTGTAATAGCTGCGGAAATGGTGCATTGTATTCTGCTTGGTAACTAGCTCAGAAGCGCATTTTGTTATTTCCGGAACCACTCGGCCAGGGTGTCGGAGCGAACCGAAAACCGGAACCGAAAACCGAAAAAAAACGCTATTTTGGTGCGAACCGGAACGGAATCGAAACCGTATACGTTTTTTTTTTTCGCTCAGGAGGGAAACCGGAAAATATATTTAACGGTTTTCGGTCCAAGAACTTCGCCGGTTTGGAGTACGGATAGGCGAATGAAACAGACGTCGTGTGCTCTGAAGTCATGTCATGGATACTTTACGAGGGTTATGTTTACGGTGGAATGTATGTCGGTATAGTATGACCCTTAGGCTCCCTTCGTAATGGTTTATAGTTCGCGCACCCACAAAGACTTCGAGGTACATGTGACTCTGTAGCAATGTGCCGTAGTGTTCGTTTTAATTTGATCCCCAAAAAATCTCCTCAACTAGGTCGGATTCACAAAGAAATTCGTATCTTACGACAAAGTGCCCTTAAGATGTCGCAGCCTGCGATGCGCTTACGATGTCGGCGTAAACTGGATTCACAGAGCAGTCGTAGTGGAGAGGGCACGCCGTAGCGCCACAAAAAGCGTATGGAGACGAGAGTATGCTATCACCATGGAGACGACAACGCGCGGTTGCAATCAGACCAATGAGAGCCGTGAGTTTCCATGTGGTTTTCTTGAACAGCAGACACACACTTTCTCGGTAGAAAATGCCCGCCACGGACGCCTTGGAAACTTCAGCGAAGCGAGTACGTCGGCCAAATTTTACCGAACGCGAAATTGAAGCGCTCGTGGAATGCTACCAAGCTAACAAGGCTGCCATAGATGCCACTGGCGATGGGCCGCAAGGCGCTCTTGCTAAAACCAAAGCCTGGGCCCGCATTACTGATACTCTGTTTGCGGTGTCCGGCATCAAACGCACGCCTGCGGAAGTTAAGAAGAAATGGACGGATTACAAGAGCTTAAACAAGAAGAAAGGTAAATAGCGCATGCAATTACTGGTCGGCTGTCACGCATGTGAAGCGGGAAGGTTGTTTTATCGATGAGACGCAAACCTTTCTCACACAGGGGCCAACGTCACGCGGTGCCTTGGCAGGACAGGTGGGGGTGCCGCAAAAGTGCCGCCACTTACGCCTCTTGAAGAAAGAGTAGTGGCCACACTCGAAAGGAGCACCGTCGTCGGGATTAACGGCAGTTACGACATCGGGGTAACAGGAGGTAAATGAATACACAAACTCTGCGCAACCCGCAGCCAACCTATTCTTATTTGTGAAGCAACAGACGTTTTAACCTAATTTATTGCAGGGGATGTCATACTCAGATACAATGTCCAGTGCTCAGGTCAGTGTGCGCCCACACAGCCTTGTCGTTCTCATGCAACTTTTGTCACATTATGATAGGATATAATACATAACATTATTCGTATATTGGCAGATCCCGGTCCTTCAAGTAGTGCTACACCCCTAGTACCTGATGCTTGTGAAGGTAAGGCAAACATAGCATGTCAGTAAACAGCAGTGTGAGAATGCAGATGTCAAGCACTCCTTAACGCATTGACATGGGCTGACATTAGGCGCAGAGCTGACATCCTCCACATGGATAAGTCAAACACCTAGCCCAGCTTCATCACAGGAGGCAGCAAATATGCAACAGGAGGCAGCAAATGTGCAACAGGAGGTTGCTGACAGCGCACCGGCTGTGCCAACACCACGCAGGGGTAAATATTCTTGTGCACGACTGGTGTATTGCTTGAAGCTTGCCTACTTTCTCAAATATTCTCAGGGCTACTGCACTGTAACAGTCGCATTAATGTGCTGCAGAATAGGAGTTGCAAAATGTGTTTCTCGTTTTCGCAGTGTTTTTATCTTGCTATGCACTAAAATTCTCACGTGATCCGTTTACCAGGTACAACACCAAGGAGTAGGGCGACCAGTGAAGCAAGTGAAATAGCAAACACACACAAAAAAATGGAACAGCACTTGGAAGCGCTCGTAGATATACAGAGGAGGCTACTGGCCATCAAAGAACACAAGTATAAAGTTAGGACACTTCCTGGAGGACGGCTTGAACTGCAATAAATTGACAACACAGCTTTAGGAATGTGCATTCTGCGTGTCGTTGCTTTGCTCCAAAAGACTGAGTGAGCAATCTCAGAACTGTAGCAATCTGTATTCCACTTTTCCATAGCACTTTCTGGTGACCTAGTCAAAATTCCAAAACATTTGAAGCATATTGTGTTCCCATATCAGCTCCCATCATTTAATTCAAACTCAAGAAGATGCTGCGGGTTGAAAATTTTATTATGCCTGAATATTCAGGTTCACTCCCTGCGAATTTCGGGCTGAGCTATAGGTCGGTGCTCTGTGAATATCTGTGTAACAACGTGATCTCTGACTGAAATTCCAGCTGGCATGTCTTGTGCTCCTGGGATTGGTCTTTCAGCTTCTTCTAACTCTAAAGGAGAGAGGGCAGAAGTTTTGTAGTTCATAGCAATTCTTGTTACATGGCATACACAGGGCAAATAGTATATGGATTGTAGTCCTATTGTGACATTTTATGCTGTTCAGCAGAGTACTACGCTAGTAACTCCTTACGTGGTAACATGTTACTTTTGACAACGAAAAAATGGCTAGGAAGAAAGCGAGCTGGTGAAGATGATGCATAATATAAAACCCCGAGAGTAGAGAACACGGGAGGACAGACACAACACGAAGTCTGAAAAAGACTGTTGTGTCTGTCCTTTCGTGTTCCCAATTCTCGGGTTTTTACATTGTGCAGCATGTTACTTTTGTTTCGCACCGAAGTAACGACTTAGTTACTGTTCAGAAATCAGAAACTAATCATGTTTTTCATTACAACAATTGGTAACTAATCTTAAGTTGGTCGTAATGTTTATCATGTCAATTTCATGATCCTGTAAGTGGCAGTAATGTGATCTGATGCAGATTTCATCCACAACAATTGACAATCTGAAGTAAACGTTATGTATGAAGGGTAACACATGACAATGAAGCGTCAATCACACAAATTGACTTCTCAGTGTGCAAGTAATCTAGTGACTCATGACTTATACACCACTGGAACGTGATCTGCACGTCGGTTGGCAACCGCAGCCCCCTTCCTAAACTATACACAAACCTGCTTAAACAGGTCCTTCCTCATTGTGTTTGTTACTGATTATGCCTTGCGCATGGAGGACGAAACGTCTGAGGAGACCTGTAATTCTGTTGCGTAAAGCCAGTGTGCTATATTTTGTTACCATGATGAATCCCGGCTTTTGGAAAATCCTTATGATCTGTTCTCCAAATCGGTAACAAATTCAGTTATCTTGCAAAGTAATGTGTAATTGTATTTCGTTCCTCCTGTCATGTTTCTTCTTTTTTTATGAACTTCTACAATGAAACATACCAACAGGGTCAGTCAGGAGGATGTTATGGCGTATGCAGTAGTTGTGGAGGACGCCACAAGCCACAATGATGGAGCAGCACGTTGTCATTGGGTATAGGAGGCATCCCCCAGACTTGTCCAAACACCGAAACCTGCTTTTGAGCAGTCCAAAGGCACGCTCAATCACTTGTCGGGTTTTCCTATGAGCCTTGTTGTACTTTTCTTCAGCTTCTCCTGATGGTGTCTGGAAGGGCGTCAAAAGCCAGGGCTGTGTGGGATAGCCGGAATCACCTAACACCAGAAAGTATACAGGATTATGTAACACTTCCTAAATGCTGCCTACTTTAAAAAAGTGCTTTCACTGCTCTCACCTAGAAGCCAGCCTTCAGGCATTCTGCCAGCCTGAAATTCATCGTGAAGGTTGCATAGTGACCAGATGAAACTATCGTGAGTGCATCCTGGCCATCTGGCTGTCAGCTGGGTTATTTCGCAGTCAGCGTTACAGACTGCCTGTACATTGATCGAGTACAGCCCCTTTCTGTTTCGGTATGCAGGTCGCATCTCACGCTTGGGGGGTTTCACAAGAACATGTGTGCAATCGATGCAGCCCAGTACCTTTGGGAAACCTGCAATGTCGAGGAATCCTGTAAAAAGAGATTATATATTTACTGTGCGTACAGTCCATTGCATACAAGCTAAAATCCCTGCAGTGACTCCGTCAGTGTGTGCCAGTAAGGCTGTAACACTGTGGGGTAACACGTTCACTGTTGAAAATACGTGACTACTGCCTGCGGGAAACATGTTAGTCATTCATTCTGAGAGCCACTTTAAGTAACAGCTGAAAGCAATAAATTGCAAATTGTGATGCCGCTCACTAAAACAGCAGTTTCGATAGCGAAGGTTGCAAACTAACTAAACTATGTAGTGCACTCTCATCGGACCCGCGAATACAAATTCCTGTATTAGATATTTCTTACATACAGAACACTAAAAGCACGAGAGGAAAATATATTACCTAAGACGGTTTTCTGGACGTCCGCAGGTGTACGTGGAAACTTTATTTGCGTCGTGGCCATTTCCACGATCGCTGTCGTCACGCTGTTTACAATCCGTGAGGTGCTGCTTTGGCTGATCGCAACCACATCTCCCACAACAGACTGAAAACTTCCACTTGCATAAAAACGTAGCGCGACGAGCACTTGCACGTCCACAGGGATGGCTCGACACCGCGCTGTTGGCCGTTGGAGGGCCGGGGCAAGCTTCTCGCACAAGCTCATTATTGAAGATCGTGGAAGACGATAATATCGAAGAAGATGGTTCTCCGGGATACTTTGGAGCGTCGTCCGTGGCCTGAGAACACGTTCACGGCGCAAAGTTCTCCGCGACTCAATCTCGACTGCTGCGACGTACGCCGCCATCTTTGCTCGTATGGCCACTTACGACCATAGGTGGGCATTTTGGTGAAACCTCACTCTCCCTCACCCTCACGGCCCTCACGGGCACATGCCCTCACTCGCCCTCACCCTCACCGCCCTCACGAGCACATGCGCTCACTCGCCCTCACCTTCACCGCCCTCATAAGCACATGCACTCAGTCGCCCTCACCCTCACCGCCCTCACGAGCACAGGCCCTCACTCGCCCTCACCCTCAACGCCCTCATGAGCACATGCGCTCACTCGCCCTCACCCTCACCGCCCTCACGAGCACAGGCCCTCACTCGCCCTCACCCTCACCGTCCTCATGGGCACATGCCCTCACTCGCCCTCACCCTCACGGCACTCACAAACGAAAGCCCTCACCCATGAGGTTCTTACCCTCATAAGGACTCCTGTAAGTGCACTCATGAGGGCTGAGGGGAGCCAGGTCGCTGTGATGGAAGTCACTGGTGAGGCCCGAGGTGTGTGAGGTCAGTATGAGGTCACTCAGAAATGAGGACAAATGACGCATACCAGACGTGCGCAAATTAAATTATGAAGGCATTGATGATATGGTTCCAGCGACACAACTACCGGCTGTGTGCACTTTAAAGGGCTGGTGTGCCCGTTTTTAGCAATTTCGTCTACGTCGCGCTGGGAACACAGCAAATCGTCCTGAGCTGACTGATTACTTGGCGATATGGTTCCATCGACCCATATACAGGAAGGGTGCACTTTAAAGGTCTGGTGTGCACGTTTTTACATTTAGTCTGTGCCGCCCTGGAAATACAGCAAAGCGTCCTGAGGTGACTGATTCATTGGGGATATGTTTCCAGTGACCCAACTACCGGCAGGGTGCACTTTAAAGGGCTGGTGTGCCGATTTTTAGCAATTTCGTCTACGTCTCGCTGGGAACACAGCAAAGCGTCCTGAGCTTACTGATTAATTGGCGATATGGTTCCAGTGACGCAACTACCCGCAGGGTGCACATTAAAGGGCAGGTGTGCCCTTTTTTAGAATTTTCGTCTATGTCGCGCTGGGAACACAGCAAAGCCTCCTGAGCTGACTGATTACTTCGTGATATGGTTCCAGCGACCCAACTACCGGCAGGGTGTACTTTAAAGGGCAGGTGTGACCTTTTTTAGAATTTTCGTCTATGTCGCGCTGGGAACACAGCAAAGCGCAGGACACTTAATTGGCTGTGTTCCCAGCGCGACATAGACGAAATTACTAAAAACGTGCACATCAGTCCTTTAAAGTGCACCCTGCCGGTAGTTGGGTCGCTGGAACCATATCACGAAGTAATCAGTCAGCCCAGGACACTTGGCTGTGTTCCCAGCGCAAAATAGACGACATTGCTAAAAACGTGCACACGAGCCCTTAAAGTGTACCCTGCCGGTAGTTGGGTCGCTGGAACCATATCATGAAGTAATCAGTCAGCTCAGGAGGCTGTGTTGTATTCCCAGCGCGACGTAGACGAAATTCCTAAAAATCGGCACACCAGCCATTTAAAGTGCACCATGCCTGTAGTTGGGTCGCTGGAATCATATCACCAAGTAATCAGTCAGCTCAGGACACGTGACTGTGTTCCCAGCGTGACGTAGACGAAACTGCTAAAAGCGGGCACACCAGCTCTTTAAAGTGCACCCTGCCGGTAGTTGGGTGGCTGGAACCATGTCACCAAGTAATCAGTTAGCCAAGACGCTTTGCTCTGTTCCCAGCGCGACAGAGACGAAATTGCTAAAAATGGGCACACCAGCCCTTTAAAGTGCACACTGCGTGTAGGTGGATCGATGGAACCATATCACCAAGTAATCAGTCAGCTCAGTACGCTTTGCTCTGTTCCCAGCGCGACATGACGAAATTGCTAAGAACGGGCACACCAGCCCTTTAAAGTGCACACTCCGTGTAGTTGTGTCGCTGGAATCATATCACCAAGTAATCCGTCAGCTCAGGACGCTTGGCTGTGTTCCCAGCGCGACGTAGACGACATTGCTAGATACGTGCACACCAGCCCTTTAAAGTGCACACAGCCGGCAGTTGGGTCGCTGGAACAATATCACCAAGTAATCAGTCAGCTCAGGACGCTTTGCTGTCTTCCCAGCGCGACGTAGACAAAATTGGTACAAACGGGCGCACCAGCCCTTTAAAGTGCACCCTACCGGTAGATGGATCACTAGAACCATATCACCAACTAATCCGTCAGCTCAGAACGCTTGGCTGTGTTCCCAGCGCGACGTAGACGAAATTGCTAAAAACAGGCACACCAGCCCTTTAAAGTGCACACTGCGTGTAGTTGGGTCGCTGGAACCTATCACCAACTAATCCGTCAGCTCAGGACGCTTGGCTGTGTTCCCAGCGCGACGTAGACGAAATTGCTAAAAACAGGCACACCAGCCCTTTAAAGTGCACACTGCGTGTAGTTGGGTCGCTGGAACCATATCACCAACTAATCCGTCAGCTCAGGACGCTTGGCTGTGTTCCCAGCGCGACGTAGACGAAATTGCTAAAAACGGGAACTTCAGCCCATTAAGGTGCATCCTGCCTGTAGCTGGAACCATATCACTAGTGCCTTCATAATTTGCCCACGTCTCGTAAGCGTCATTTGACCTCATTTCTGAATGCACTCATACTGACCTCACACCCCTCAGGCCTCACCAGTGACTTCACTCACACAGACCTGGCGCCCCTCAGACCTCATGAGTGCACTCACAGGAGGTCTCATGAGGGGCAAAACCTCATGAGTGCACTCACAGGAGACTTCGTGAGGGTAAGACCTCATGAGTGCACTCACAGAAGACCTCATGAGGGTTAAGAACCTCACGAGTGCACTCACGGATGGCCTGATCGCGGGCTTGCCCTCACTCACCCTCACCTCAAAGGCGTGAGGTGAGGGTGAGGGGCACTCATGAGGGCCCTCATGAGTGAGTTCGCCCAGCTATGCTTACGACTGCTCGGGGGCTCTCGTGGGATTGTCTCGCAGCTGACGAGAATCTTACGTCGCGCGCGCTTTGTGAATCTGCATTTTGTCCTAAGTTTATCGTACGAGGGCGCTTACGATAAGTTTTGTCGTACGAGCCTTTTGTGAATCCGACCCGGTCCAAGGGGGCTGCATAATGGCTTCTTTATCGGTAATGTCGCGCAACGCGTCCCTTGTTTGAGAGCAGCGAAGTTGAATACATTTACGCATACGCGAGGGCAAGCCCGTGCAAAGTGGCAACTCTTTTGTGGACAGGACAGGAAGAAAATAAAACGGAGCCGTCGAGCGCGTTTGTGAATGAAGGTGTTCCTCGATTTGCGTCGTACTCGTGCGGTGGTGATTGCTGGCTAGACAGTAGCAACAGACATTCGGATGGGACGCAATCGCTCCAACCCAGCAAGAAATTACTTTACGTATGACATCACGACAAACAAGTCCGTTTGTAGCATGCGCTTCAATAAAGGAGAAAGCCCATTTGAACAGACAGTAACCTACAGGAACCAGGAGCTACCAACAAGAACATATATATTCCGATGATGAAGTGGGGAGGTTTTCCACTCTAGGAGTGGAACGCTACCCCATAGCTAGGGGTCTAGCTCGGGGTCTAGCTAGGAGCTACCAATTTCACAGCTGTCTATTGATATTAAATACCGTGTATGCGGAATAAACGGGTTTACATTTTGTAACACCGATTTTTTTTTTTGTGTGTGGGGATGAATATTCCCAGCAAAAGCGGAACCGGTTAAAAACCGGTATGAACCGTTATTTTTTTGCTCAGGAGCAGAACCGGTACCGGATCGTTTATGATGTAACCGGAACGAAAACCGGAACGAAAAACGTTTCGGTTCGACACCCTGCTCGGCAACATTCGATGAACAACGAATACTACTTATTAGGGAAAATGCTTTCGCTCATGATGTCCCATAAAACCCAAACCGCGACGAACTCTGTATCTTACGTGCCGCCTCAAGCTGGTCCCTGGGCCCAGGGAACATGGTACGCTGTAAGGAAATCAGTGCCTCACATTGAACCCTCGTTCATGTGCGTTTCGGCTAGTGACTTCGTGATAGCGCGTTGTCTCGAAATAAGGTTTTTAAAACGTAGCGGAACCGTTGAAGCTCCGCTACATGGTTTGCTGTAGAAACACTGGAGGTTAGCTGAAGCAAACATGTGGTCTGTACCGTTAACTGTTTTAGCATAAGCTATTCCCTGGTTCTTGCTCGCATGAGTGACACGTAAAAAAACGAAAAAGAAAAGAGAAAAACGACATTTACGAAAAGCGTTTAGGGAAAGCATTGAGCACGTCAAGCCTCCAGGCTTTCATGAATGATTATATAATTATATTCTGTACCACGTGAGCGGGTGGCGTAGCTTGATCATTGTTATCCTTGCGTCAGATAAATCCAAATCACTCAGTGACTCGCGTAAGTGGGTTGGCCACCGGGACGGTCTTGTACGTTTCAAGAGCATGCCTGATGCCAGCCAGCCAATGTCTTTGCTCGGCTGCTTCGCTTACTTTATATTACCATTGCCTGTGGACTAGGTCGAACTAGCCTTATCCTATAAGTCCACGTTGCCTGTGAATTACGTGGAATTATAGCCTATAATCCAGGTCTATAATCCTCGAACAGATAGACGTGATTAATCAACCGCGGTTTCAGCTTTTCACACATGTCGGAAGTGATATGTAAAGCTGTTACAATGTAACTGTGGTAACGAGCCCCCTTTCCCCACTTTTTAACCCCCCCCCCCCTCCTTTGCTTGCAATTCTGGATAACTCACTGGTTAAGGGGCCCCTCATTTTTTGTATTTGCCATCGCTACGCACATTTCAGCGAACTTCGTATCAGTTTCGTATGCGTTCCTCGACGGTCCAAACATTTTTGAACTTGGGCTCGAGGTACCGAGCTCGTGCACCTGTGACGCGAAGACTGCCAAGATGACAGATCATATCATTACGACTCGTACACTCTTAAAAATGAACTTCACCGCATAGCACCCTTCTAGCCAACTGTAATCTCGAATGATATCGTTATCTGCTCTGATTGTTGAAAACGGGAGGCGTACGCCTTTTTTGTGACAATTATGAACAGCATAAGTGTCACAAAAAGGGCGTACGCCTCCCGTTTTCAACAAATCAGTGCAGATAACGGTATCATTACAGACTATGGTTGGCCAGGAGCGTGCTATGCGGTGAAGTTCATTTTTAAGAGTGTACGAGTCGTAATGATATGATCTGTGTATCGTCACGTCTGCGGAACACTGTCTGATCTAGGGGGTTAACTTTATCAAGGACAAGAACTGTGTAAGGTGGTTTTTTTAGTGCAACTTCTTTTTTTAATTCCGTGTTAGCGCCGCGAAGCAACTGTGGCTATGAGCGGTGTACAGACGAGGACAGATGGAGAGAGGACAGCAGGAATGAGTGGGGGACAGGGGGTTAGTATGCGTCCTGGGCTGACTTCAGGGGGAACTGTGCCGACAATCGTCTGGAAAGTCTCCGGAAAACCCAGGGCAAACCTCAGAGAGCACAGCCTGTGAACAGGAAGTGCAGCTTTGTACATGCATAGACATTTATAGCGAAAAAAGTTTTGCATTGGAACTATTTTGTAAAGCCTAAAAATCCCATCAACAGATTGACCGTAGGAGAGGTTACCTATAATGCGCATGAATCTTTTTTGTATGAAATAGAGGAATCCTAAGTTTGTTCCAGTTGTAGTACCCCATACCAAGTACGAATAACTAAAAAGTGACACGAATAATGTGTTGCAGAGCAATATTTTTACCTTAGTGGGGAGCATATAGCGTGGACTTCGTACACACTTCTTTGTGTTTTTCGGTCTCAAGGTACTGCTGTAGCTTTTAACTGATTGATTTTCCGCCCATTTATACATGTCTATCGTTCTAAGCCTTCAAGAATAACGTCGCCTTCTCTTATGAATTTATCGCCATCAGGATCAGATAGAAATATGCTATACGGTCATCTGCATGTATGATATACTGTACCTCTTCTGAAATTCTTACTATGTAATTAATGTAGATCATTAAATAATAGCGGTCCTAGAATGCTTCCTTGCGGAACACCTGAATAATATTAAAGGAGTCAGAGATTACATCATTGGATAAGTAAACCCGTTGTGTGACGGTGTCCCTCTGACACCATATTTAAAGGGGCCGTAAACAGGCCACCAAACATTTCTGAAATAATGATACCCCATGAAAGAACGCAGATCATAATACCCAAATATACATTTCGCTCGGCTCTTGCAAGCTTATTGACCCATATAACTGCTTTCAAAGATGAGTAACCAGCGAGCCTCTCTCCACCACGCATACGTCACATGGCTACGTAGCGTTCTGCCGTCCAATCGAGGGGCCGAGCTGCGCACATGACGTTTCAAATTACCAGCCAATAAACAATATTCGTTATCAGCTGTGAGTCGGAGCGCTCAGTTTGTTTGTGTGAAACGACGTTTTGCGCTCCGTGGTTCCGAAATTCAACGTCATGACATCTTCAACATCTCCGGCTGGCGCAAACGTCAACAGTTGGGCTGCTATCACATGACGCGATTCGAACCCGGGTTCCTCCCAGTCACGACGTGACATGGCCAGCACGCTATCCACTGTACCACGCGAGCTGGTGACGCGATGCCGCGTGGCTCAAACCAAAGTACGGCAACCCAGTTGTCGGAACCATTCGAAGATGACGAATATGTTCCATCGCGCACCTACCTCAGATTCCGGAACTGTAGTCCCGAATATTCATTCGCGCTCGTGGTGTGCTGCGTGCTACTGCCCAGAAAACGCAGTGCGCGTGTGATACCTAAATTAAACGCATTTCTTTTTCAGTTTGAGGCTGTAACTGTTTAGATTTTGAATAGAAGAGGATTCACGTTCATATAGTCCAATTTCGCATTTGAAATAAAATCATACGTAGAACACTCGATCGTAATTGGTGAGGAAAGCGCTACGTCAAAATGACGTAAAGTTAGAGCGCGGGGCGGAGCTAAAATGCGAAAGAGTGCAGTGAATATTTCATCCGTATGCGAGCGCCTTTTGTTTTTGAGCGTTAGTAATTGCAAGGAATTTTCACTGCATACGTTTCAATAATATAACACAAAGGAATGTGCACCTTCTGTACCTCTTTACGGCCCCTTTTAGTATTAGGATTTCTTCATGAATCGAGTCGAATGCCCTCGACAGGTCAAGGAAAATGCCAAGTGTCAAAAGTCGACGCTCAATATTTTAAATTATTTCCTTTGCATGCAAAAGCGCAAGTTCGGTGGATCCTACCACTCATGAAACCGCACTGTTGTGGCACGATCATGGTGTATTTGATAAAGTAGGACAGTAGTCGCGAGTGAATTATCTTCTCGAGGGCTTTCGAGAAGACAGTCAAGACAGAAACCGGTCTGTAGTTCGATATCGTATTTCTATCTCCACCTTTAAATAGAGAGTTTTAGTGCATCGTACGCTATCAGCTTTGCGTACGGAAGGGATAGCGTTGCTGGTTCTGCGCACGTCCACAACAGAAAGAAAGCTTCGCGCAGTGCGCTGAACCATCCACGCTATCCTTTCCGTACGCAAAGGCTATAGCGTACGATGTACTAAAACCCTCTATTATGACAGCTACTTTCTGGGAAAATACCGTTTGCAAGCGAACAGTTGTAAATGTGGGAGATATACGGAGATAAGCTATCTAACGTATTTGAGCGGCCTTACTTGCAGACCATAAATATCAGTACATGTCGTGTTTTTCAAATTTTGAAACATTGACTGGTCTTCAGTCTCATCTGTCGGAGATAAAAATACTGAGTCTGTTGTCATGTCAGAGAGATGAACACCTGTGGTTTGAGGTATCTGAGGAAACCGCGATGTGAAGTATGTATTCGATTCATTTCACCAAGTCATTTCCTGTCAACACAGTTCCATTTGCTATGATGCTTTCAAGATAATTTGTGCATGGCTTTTTGTTAGTGGCTTAGTTTTTTTTCATAATAAATCTACTCGTGAGCAATCTGAAAAGAGCGTCGTAATATTTTGCCTTTGTGCGCCTTATTCGCTTTGACACCATGTCTCAGTCATCATGAACACGTCTATTTTAAGAAGTAGCTGTTCTAAGAATTCCTCAAGATCACAGAACTTGTTTTATACAAACTACAGACATTAAAATGAACACATCTCAGCCGCCTGTCATGCTGTTGAACTTGAACTTTGTTTAGTTCTTCTGGCGATAAAAATTTATGGTCAGTCATGTTCAACTTTCCCTACTCAGTTAATTTTGCTAAGGTCACCTTCAGTCATAATTCGTATGGGACTTTGACCTTCACCTTTCCTCACGTAGATATTGCCTCGCGACGTCCAAACGAAAGAGTAGTATTTCTCCCTTGATTTTGTCCTGGCCATCTAAAAGCGCTTTTTGTTATATTCTGTCAAATTTTCTTGGATGTATATGTTTTCCAAGCCATTTATGGATCTAAGATTGCGCCTGCATTGAAACCATTCTTCTTGCTATTTTCTTTTTACGATAACCTAATGATAATGGGCGGGACTCTGTCTGGTTTAGCCGGTAAGCGGTGAATAGCTTCAACGTTGTCATGTGCTAGCTTGCAGACAACGGTAAGGCTAACGCTATTTCATTGACTTTCTGTAGCAAGCCTTCATTGACAGTTTAACTCCATGCAGTTCTATGTTACTTCTGCGGTTATATTGCTCCAGTTTATTCATTTCCGCTTTCATCTTGTCAAGTTCCTCTTTCCCGTTCTTTTGTGTTTCCAAGACGGTAAGTCGTTTCTTCACTTCGCCTATGTCTTTATCTTGTTTTGCGACACGTTCCAAGGGTTCGTCGTATTTAGAAGCGAGCACCTCGACGGATGCTTCGATATTGTCAACAGTGTCCTTCATTAAGAGGAGCTTATCTACATTACTTTTGATTTATGTCAGGCAAGATAGGCCCTGAGTATTCATTTTTTGGTCCTGTATGGACCGCAACTGGTTTTCTGTGCCTTGTTTGGCCATAGAACAGCAGTAGTAGGGTAAGGTGGAACAAGATGAGACAGAAATTTGCAATCGAACATGAAATTTTTATGTTTCGTGATTTTCAAAACATCTAGTAATAGGCACATTCTCAACTGTCTAGAGCTTCTGATCTGTAAATGCAGAACGGACGTAGCCGGTCTAAAATAAACACAGAACAAGAAATTAAAAAAATGCAGATTGTCTCAAGTTGCGTCCACTCTCGGGGCAAGACGAGACATCGCGTGGGGAAAGATGAGACACGCCATGGTAATGAACTGTACAAATTAGTTTTTGCAATCTAAGCAGACAAAGTAAAGCCCGTAGGCCCCTATACAACCCCCTTGAGCCCATCGCCCACATGATGTGCAATAAAACCACACTGAACCCGGCTATTTTGCTCCACCCTCCTTTCCAAGTAAGGCACCGCCAGTCGCTGGTCGCTCGCTTTTGCGTGGAAATATCCTAGGAAGCAGGACAATTTGCTCGAAAATCCTAGGCAATATGCGAAAAAGAAATATCTGAAGAAAAAGCATAAAGCCACCTAATAGTTGACTTATCTGTTTCTTTATTAAATTGCATTGAATTTAAATTACATTAAATTGTCACGTCTTGCCACATCATGGATGCATTAATTTTTCTGTTCAACACCGGATAACAAAGAGTGCCCATATTTTGCATATATCTAGATAAATGAATAAAGAAATAGAATGTGAACTTACATTGCCAGAATAAAGGGCGGGTCACATGCAGCAAATATGCGACGAACAGTCGGCGAACTTCGCCCGGCGTCGTTCACTCGGCGCCTAGCATCAAAAATATGCCACCGGCAGTCGATCTAGCCAGGCCAGAAAATTTCGCTCGGCGTCCGACGCTCCCGGAAGCGGTCAGCTGGCCTGGAAGCGCTGGGAAAACAGCCAATTAGGGCTCAATACTGGTCCCGACTTCCGTTTTCTGCTCGCCGTACGCAGTCATCGTCTTCACGCGTTGTACCAGGCCCAGCACCAGCAATGACATCAAAAGCGGCGCGCCTAGATTTTTTTTCTCTAGCCTGCCGTATGGGATGCACCCAGAACATCCTTTTCCTTTCCTCTTTTTTTGCAAGCCCTCTCAACTTCATGAACAATAGTTTCTTCTTCAAAAGAAGAAGGCGCCAGAGGACCCCCGCTATCAATCTGGACAGCGACTCTTTCTCCTGCAACTATCTCCACGCGCAGTGTAGCCAGACCACACTCTACCTCCGCGCGCGTTCCACGAAATAGGCACGTAAATGTTATGACCGTGCTAAAAAGACAAAAAATCGTTTTCAATGAAGGTTATAACACTTTCATAGCGTACCTTGCTAGCGTAGCGTAGCTTAGAAAGCAGGAATAATAGTCTCCAAAGATTGCTTGTTCGTGTCATCTTTGACCACAACCTGTTTCTCTTGTCTCGACACACTGACAGCCCCGCAACGAACGCACAGCGGCATCCGCTGCTTCTTCGCTCCATGTAACGCAGCCAGCGAACATTTTGGGTTGTGCACTTTGTCCTGCCGCGCGAAGTTCGTCGTAAAAGTTCTTCGCATGTAGTCCGCCCTTAAAGGGACTATGAAACGATTTTTTTCTTCGTTTCGTTCGAAAGAAGACATTCTTCTGAGTCTAGAACCGAAATTTTACTTTCGTCGCACGAGCGGTCTTCTCGGGAGCGAATTTAAACGGAGCGGCGAAGGGAGGACAGCTGGCGTCGCGCCGTGGGGAGCTGCCGAGCGGAGACACAACGGGTAACTTGACGCGACCACGGCCGGCTCAGCAACACGTCATCGTGACGTGTTGCCGAGCTGGCCGAGCCGAGGAATCCCGCCAGGAGCATGCGCCGTAGGATCCCGCGTATGCGTTCATCGGGAGTGGAAATCTCCATGACAGCAGCTTTCGCGCGATCGGCAGATTTCGGCAGTAGCGGCAGCCACAGCGCGAGCTCGCGGCATTACTTGCCATTGTGCAACACCGGTGACGTAACGGGGAACCGAAGTGCGGTCCGTACAGTTACACCATCGGCAGGGAAATATGCGCGAGAGAGGAGGAACGCGGAAGAGACATTTCCAACGCGCGCTCCTCGCAGAGTGGAGCGATTTCGTCCGGAAAAATTTGTGGCATATTAGTTTCTCTGCGGGAAGAACAGTTTCCATCGAAAAAAAGTATGGGGGTTCGGGAAATTTCATAGTCCCTTTAAAGGAGCTATAAACTGTACCAAGCAAGCCCGCCGACTGTGTCGGCTCCAAACGGCGATTTCAACGTGTTGTCTGTGACACCTTTTGTATAGGCGAATTTGATAGGTGCGTATCTTCAGCACATGGCACGCTCCTAGTCAACTATCTTCCCGAATGACAACGTTCTCGCCCATGATTTGTTGATAACGAGAGGCGAAGGCCATTATGTATCTCTTATGCGCGGCTACAAAATGGGCTACGTCTCCCACCAGCTCCGGTGGCGCAGCGGTAACGCGTGCGCTTGGAGACTGGGAGGTCCGCGGTTCGAATCCGCGGGTCTGGGGTTTTTCCTGGGTTTCCCGCGTATGCCGGCACAGTTCCCCTGAAGTCGACCCATGGACGCAGCTATCCTCCCCCCGAGCGGATTCCGCTCGGTCTTCCACTTCACCCTTTCCTCTCCTCCTCTCCACCACCTTTCCCTTCCCGAGAAACATGCCGCCTATTCAGGCAGGCAGACCTCTTGGGTTCCTCCCAACGACACTCCTCCTCCTCCTCCTCCTCCTCCTACGTCTCCCTGATTTCAACAAATCAGAGACAAAAACGTTGTCATTCGGCATGACTAGGAGCGTGCCATGTAGTGAAGTTCATCTTGAAGAAGGCAACCGCGTTGGCGTCTGATTGGGTGCTACAATTCTTCAGATGACGTAACGATGGATAGACGTATATAGACGGCGGTGGCGTGTACTCGCCCGAAGAGAGTGCGTTTTTGTATTAGCGCTGCACAAGTTATGAAGGAGAAGAATTGAACAATGGATAAATATGGATCCAAATAAAATGGATAAATGGTAAATCGAATTATGAAGCGTAGAAGAACAATATTATATCTATTAAACCCGTAACTAAATACATGCATATAGGGGTTCTTACCTCCTTTAATCCTGCGAAATGCTGCTGCACACATGACAAGAAAAAGGATTACAGAAAGCGCGCCTTTTTTGGCGGGTTTTCACATTCCAGGCAGAAGTAATCGACTTTTTTTCTCTGCAACGCATACACCAATCCGGACAATTCTCATGCGCAATAAAGCAGACATGTACAGCCACCTATGAATAAAGTTTCAAGCGCATAGAGCAACGTGTCCCTGAAACAGGCGGCGTCGAGCAAAAAATGTCGCGTCTTGCCCCGTGTCTCATCTTGCCCCACCTTAGTCTACACGTCGTACATGTACATGACTTTTTGTCAGGGGTTCTTTTGTTTACAGCTTGTTCTGTCAAACCGGAACATTTTTCAGTGTGGTATGGATACGTGCATTCAGTACGTACAATATACAGGCTCATGTCGTCACAGTCACGTTTACACGTTAAACAAATCATTTCAATAATGTACACTTGAAAACTTTTTGCAGTCGGCACCAATACAAGTGAATATTTTTATATTTTTTTAGTTTACAGTGCTTACCTACAACAAGAGAACATAAGGCGTTAGTACAAAGGACTAGCAGGCGCCGACTGCATGACGGTCCCCTTGCGTTGACGCTTTTAACGTGAATGGAACACGGTGGTGTCCAGGATTTGGCGGCGTCTGCTGCTGGCCTTCTGCTGCACCTCTAGCTCTAAAAGTCTAACTGCCAGGTTCTGTTCAATGGACTAGCGGCGCTGGTCATTTCTTCTAGAGTATTCTCGCGGTGTAAGCAGGCGGTGCGTGGTTCAGAAAAAAAAATGACTTGGCGTTTAATGGCGCAAAACGTAATTAGGAAACAAGTAGAACGAAAGGAACCTTGATTAGTGTGCTACTACTCGCGATCAGAAAGTCCGAGACCGCACGAGTTCTAGTGTGATCACGTCAGGTACCAGCCAAGCCAGTTCTATAGCCGTTGCTCTTGAAAGCTGACAACACCCTGTAGAGGAGGTGGTGTCCCTCTACACGGGTCCTGACCAGCGGTGATGGAATGTTCCAGCGGGCAGATGATCGTGGCATCAGCTAGGACGGTGGCGGTAGAACTGACGAGCCAGCGCAGTAGCGCGTGGTAGCAGGGGCACAGCGTCGTCATCATCGGTGGCCACCACAGTACTCCCGCCTCAGACGAGGAGCGGGTAGAGACGCGGCGAAAAGAGGCATGGGGCAGGAATGAGCGGTCACTTGGCGGTCGGTGGTGGGCCACGTGTACTGGAGCGTCGAGGACGGTGGCGAAGGCAGTTAGGGCGTGTGCGGTAGGGGCGACGTGAGCCGTAGTCACGAGCGTGTCCAGGCGTTGCCGAGCTGACGCGTCGTCAGGGCGCGTGACCAACGGCTTGGCACTGCCGTAAGGGAACGCGTGGCTTGACCAGGTGCCGTTGGTAGATCCCAGGAATAGCATCATGATGTACGTGGAGGCCTGGCGCGAAGTGTGAGGGATCACGGCGTACCTCGACCGGTACTGGGCGTCGAAGCCCAAAGGTGACGGGTCAGAGCGTGAAGAAGAAGAAAGTCCATCTTTTCAATGTAGAGCAATTGTCTCTTCTGTTTTCAAGTGCTCGTCTACACTTAATTAAAAGCATATCTATGCTGATTTTATTGATTAAAATTTTATTGTCTGGTTTAGAATGCTATAATATCCACCTGTCGTGAGAATTATCGTTTTGACTTTGTTTAAAGTATTCACTCGACTGATATTCTATGAGTTGTATAGTTACTACCTGAAATAATTATTGGCTTGCATTTGTTTCAATTGTTCACTCGATTGATATAAGTAAAAATAATCTCTGAGATTACTTGCTGTTCCCTTTTCAATCTGAGCCAGGCTACAACACATATATTTTCAATAAAAATTACTGATAGTGCCCGGACCACCTTGCCTGAGTTGAGATGGAATCACCCTGCTATGAAATTGTTTACAATGCAGCTTTCACATCGCACGGCGCCGCCCGGATGGCGTGGAAATTAACGCGGCTGCATTGGCCATTCTGGAAGGCTACTGTCTCTTGTTTATCACGTGGAACGCAAGAACAAAGCCCTTCCTGCGCTTCTGCCTTTCGCGAACGCCTACAAACGAAACTTCGAGTTTTCTGATGTTCTGGTACTGTCGTCTAAGGAGTGAGGCTGTGAAAAGTCCCGAAATCTAGGACAATCAAATTGTTGTGCCGTACCGCCATCGACTGCTGTCTGTACTGGGTTTGGTGGTGGTGAGGTGGGCCGAATTGATGCCTAATGGTGGTAGTCGTTGTCGAAATTTGGGATGACAAGAGGCCGAATTAAGCCGAACATGGTGTTCTTCGTCCGGGTCACCAAATGTAGAGGAGGTGGCGTGGTGTCCCTATACACGAGTACACGAGCCGCTCGAATGGCGTTGTCGGAGGCGTCCAAGAGGAGTGATGTGGGAGCGTTCGGGTGAGGGAAACTCAGCATGGTGGCCGAGGCCAAGACTTGCTTTGCGGCGTCGAAGGCTGTCTGGAGAGCAGGAGACGACGGCACAGATGTGGAGGGAGGGCCGCGAGAGCTCTTGAGGAGATCTTCAAAAGGCATGAGAAGAACCGCAGTAGCAGGGACGAAGCGTCGGTAAAAGTTGAAAAGCCCAAGGAACCGACGTAACGGCCGAATAGTAGTCGGTTGCGGAAAGTCTTAAATGGCCTGGATTTTCTCGGGCAACGGCGAGATGCCGGCCGATGAGATACAGTGACCCGTTGAAAGGTCTGCGCAGCGTTTCGTAAACCGAACGGCATCCGGAGGAACTCAAAAAGCCCAAACGGCGTCGTGATGGCAGTTTTAGACACGTCATCAGGAGCGACTGGTATTTGATGGTACGCCTTGACCAGGTCTAGCTTGGCGAAGGGGCGTGCGCCAGCCAAGTTGGTGGTAAAGTCTTGGATGTTCGGCAGGAGGTATCGGTCTGGTTTGGTCGCCACGTTGAGAGCTCTGTAATAGCCACAGCTAGGGGTTTTGGTTTCGGCACCTTTGCAGAGCGAAATTCAGTGATGGATATTTCACGGCACGCGCTCGTTTCTGTATTTTTAAAACATGGAATGGCTTTCAACGAGGATTGTCTCCCATTCTGATATCGGGCTTTTGTCTGAAATTTCTTAATTAAAGAGATAATGAGTTTCTGTGGGTATTTAGTCACCTTGTAGTTACATACTCTCTTCGAGTTGATGTCCGCATGACCGAATAACTCAACTGCAAAAAACGATATCATGCTGCTCTCATAGCTGTTTTAAATAAAATTTCTGTACAGGATAAGAGAAAAGCCCTGCAAATATGCACAACAAAGGAAATGAAAACCACGCAAATGCGACGGAAAAGACAAGTCAGACGCTTATATAAACAAAAGAACGCAAAGTATACTTTACGAAAATTAAACACATTACATACATTACTTTGCACGAGAAGGAAACTGGAAGAGCACACTGTGGAACCGAAAAGTCAGGCCCTACACGTACGCAAGATAAAGTGTGGGAATTCTCCGTCATCTAACCTCACGGGCGTCCTCAGGCAAAACTATACCAATCCCTAACCGTTGCCCAAGGAACCACGGCAACACAAATGTAATCGCAAAGCAACAGTTATTGGCCACTTGCACATCTTCAACTTCAACCAAGGAAAGTCCTATGCGTCTCCAAGTCCCAAATAAAGAAAAGCTTCGTGTCGTTCAGCAAGTCCAATTTTGTTTCAACCAAGCGCGGGTATCCTTATCGCCCCTGCCCGCCAAAAACAAACACTACACTTCTGTTAAGTGCACACGACAGTTAATGTCCCACAACACTGCTACGAAGCTTTAACCCATTACATACATTATGCTATCGTAGCGAGACAGCACAGCGTCATGATGGCAATGGTTTAATGACGATGATAAAACGCGTATCACGTGCGTCGGCGTCATGATAGCAGTGGTTTAATGGCGATGACAGAATGCGGGTGACAAGTGTCTCTGTTGTCGTCACACTATATGAACAGAACAGAGGAAAGTATAAGAAGAAAGAGAGCATATATGCTCCACAATATTTGATGCCTCATAAAGATATGAGCAAAAACGTACAATTGGGCAAGAAATGTGACTCACATATGACACATGTGAGGATTATCCACAGGAGCCTGGATATTTAACAACTTGGTCTTTTGTAATGCCGCAAGCTCCTCCGCCTTCTTCGAAGAACCTGTCGTCTGGTGCTAGGTGTACCGCCGTCATAGCGTTGTTTCAGGAGCGTCTGCTGTAAGGACGGCAATGGAAACGGTCACGAACAAAATCGTCAGCTATAGTCGCCTGTTCTGCGCACATGCTTCATGGAGCCACGAAAGAGGTGCCCTGAAAGATACCAGCAATCCTCTGGACTGAAGAAGGCGACATTTTTGTCCCTTGTAATGTCACGGTGTTGTCTGCTTCAGCCATCCTTTGCAGACGATTTGAAACAAAAAGCCTGGTGCTATACGAGCAGCTAGTGGCTCTACTGCCGTACAGTGCATACAGTTAACGTACGCCTGTACGGTGGGCACCAGCTGGGGGAGTACAGCTTGGGACAAAAGTTTACGGAACACGGCACCTGCGTATTTCTTCATCGGAGCGCTTCCCTGCTAGCTGTCACGAAGCGATCGAATAGGAAACGGGTGGCGGGCTATTCTATCCATCTCTCAGTATGTATGTCCACTCGTTTTTGCTGGTAGGTTGTCGCTCCATTGGAGAAATGCGACACCCCGGTGTTCCGTAAACTTTTGTCCCAAGCTGTACCACTGGAATGGGCGTTGCTGCGGTGCTGCCATATACTTCACGGTGCCGGAGTCTGGGCTCGTGCTAAGATCGCGAAGAGCGCCCGTTGGGTGATGACTCGGGTCTGGAAGAAACAGGACCCTTATGGCACATTATTAGCAGGGATCTAATTTCGCGTTTGAAGCATGTGAGCACTTGTTGCCTTTCCTTCTTGCGAGCCTGTTGTTGACTGCTATTAGACCCTCCACGGTCTACCCGACCCAACTGAGCCGCTCCACGACACTGCCTGTAAGGTGCCTGTGCTTGGCAACCCCAGTCAGCGGTCTTACTGTGATACATATTTTGTCTGGATGTCCAAAATATGAGGCACAATACAAGCACCATTTCGGGATGCTCTCAGATTACTGTATCCCATTTCATCCCATACTAATGCTTGGGGAGGATCCGCTGATTCCCACAGAATGCTTGTTAAGCTACCTAGAAGCAACTGGCCTTACTAAGTTAATATAGCTCAGCATCTCATCAGGGCGTCTGCTGGTTGTGGGTGTGACGGAACCAGGAGAATAAACAACCACCCGTCTGGACATACCTCGAAGTCCTGTGGACAGAGGAGTAATGGCGACTCCCTCGCCTGGGGATGCCCAGAATCCCAACATGGGTAGGGTGGTTCGGGTGAGCTCCTCGCCCCGGAAATGTCTCGAAGTCTTTTTAGACAGAGGAAAATAGGCGACTCCCTCGCCAGAGACTTTTTCCCAATGCTTCTGGACCCTCGCAGTGCGGTGGGCGCCATGGATGCGACAGTCACAGAAGGGAGGCCGGAGAGTATCAGTGGCAGTATATTGCCGTGGCTAAATCCCACATACTTCTCCGTGCCTTGCTTCAAACCTAACAACACACCTATTTTTTCTTAGCACTGTAGTCAAAACAAAAAGTCACAGCTCCTTTTAAATCAATGACACGTAATATCCTTCTTATTTCAAACCAGCATAGAACATGCAAAACACAGCACAGAGATAAATCATGTGTCTTGGCACTATTTGGCCTTAGTCGCTCTTGTGCCATATAGCACCAAAACACCAAACACCACCACCCAGTCAGCGGAGCAGCTGCCCCACCCGTTCATCCGTTTGCTCGCGCCTTGTCAACAGCCGTGCCCGCCTGGCAGTGCTTGATGTCGCTGCGAGGAATCGGCACATTGAACGACACAAAGTCTCACAGCATGATTTCGGTCAGAATGTGGACAGCGCTGGCGGTGCTAAATGTGAAACGTCGATGCCCGTAGGTACGTGTTTGTTGTTTCGTAATGGGTAACAAGAGAGGTTAGCCTGGACTACCCGGCTTGCTACTCTTGACGGAGTGCTATTTACGTGACGGAAGTTCTGCCGCGGGAGAGATCTAATCATCCTCGAACCCGCCGTCGTCACCTGCGTCTTTCTCTACCTCCCTTTCGAAAATATTTATTGATGATCTATGAAAACTCTGTTGACAACAGCAACAACAACTTCATTAGGGGATGATGGCTGGGGAGTTTCATCGCCAGGGGCGATACTCTACCCCATTGCTAGTGGTGATGCGGGGAATGAAATAATGAGCCCCTTTACAATATGGGTAGAAGTCCTGTATTGACTCACTACGAGTATTAAAATTATAGAAATAGTCTATAGAAATTCAACTGATCCTCTATTCAAAATTGGTGCCATGTATGCATTGAGAGGCGTCCAATGCACATTATGCAGTATACTCCCCACACAAATGTGGCAAAAAGCAAGCTTGGCAGCTGCTGTTCACTACCCCTTTGCATTGTTTAGTTTGTGTATGTGTGGTACAAAGCAAGACAGCTACAGATACATATCCATACTTAATAAACCAGCGTTAGTCGCAGTTTATTAGTGGTGTTCTGTTCCGGGGAGCAGGAGTAATTACTGGACTTCTTCTGCTGTAGGTTCAGTCGTTCGCATGGAAACCGAAGAAAGCCAAAATTCTGCCCCAGTTGCACTTCGCTTTGCAACTGCTGAACGAAGATGCTACTACCATCCTTTTCACGAAGTCTCGCTCCATAGGTTAACGAAATGTTGCCTCTTACCGCAAAAATGTGCAAACGATACTTTGTGCTTACGTGATGGCACACTCTTAGTAATGAGGGGAAGGGGGGGGGGGTGATGGCAGGATAGGCTCGCCGTTGTTGGCCACACAGAAGTGGGCGTCGTCACGACTATAGAAAAAAAAGAAAAGAAAACGCATGGCAAAACAAAACACAAAGGAAGGACGGACGGATGGAGTTTAGAGGAGGTTGAAGGATGGGGATGCGGTGAGGTGCACGAATTCATCGGGGAGAGTAGAGTGTTAGATGGGTCGATCAGCAAGGCCTGTCTTCAGCAGGAAGAGAATGAGATTTCTTGCTTTGGCGGAACGTTCGGCAGAAGAACCAGCGGGGTAGAGGATGTCTGCTAGCGAGCCCGAGGTGGAGCGAGGGAGATGTGTTTCGCGCGCAGAATGGTATGCTCGGCAGTCTCGCAGGTTCTCGCAGGCAGTCAGGCAGTCTCGCAATCTCGATTGTTTCAGGTTGTTGACAGTGGCCACAGCAGGCGTCACCCCTAGAGCCTATCTTGAACAGCTGAGAATTGGTGAACGCACACCCAGTGCGGAGCCTATGGAGCATGGTCTGGATGCTTCGAGGAATATTTTTCATGGGAAGACGAGGGCGATTATGATGCATGATGTCCCGTATTCCAGGGTGGCGCAGTTCACCAAGGAGCTGAACAGACATCTGCCTGTCGGCGTCGTCCGGAGTTGGCAAAACATTGCTGCAGCCCAGGTGTGCCGAGGACGCCAGCTGGTCCGCCCTTTCGTTGCCGCCGACACCGACGTGGGACGGTATCCATTGGAAGGCGATATCGCCTCCAGCTTGTTTATGTTGGGCGCACGATCTTCTGATGCTTCGCGCTAAGATGTTGTCACACATGGGGTTCATCACGTCCCATAGAGCGCTTCTCGAGTCTGTGAGTAGGACTGCTCTGGCAAACCCTCGTACCTGGACCGCAGCAGCTGCATGCAGGAGAGCCAGGAGCTCAGCAGTCGTGGAGGATATCGGGTAACGCGATGCCGTGTCGGAAGCCGTGCATAATGGCTCCGCCTCCCGTTTTCAACAAATCTCGGGCGAGAACGTTGTCATTCGGGATGATGGCTGGCTAGGAGCGTGCTGTGCGGTGAAGTTCATTTTTAAGAGTGCAAGCTAAGAATGCCAACCAAAATGTTTTGCCGAGGTCCCGATATGATAGGTCCCCGTCTTGCGCATGCGCCGTTAATATTTTATTAAATGGCGGATTGTGGCATTCGATTCGAGACACGGTAATACCCTACACTGTTGAAACAGAACTTCACCACATAGCGCGCTCCTCGCCAACCATCATTACGAATGATATCATTCTGTGTCCTGATTTGTTCAAACCGGGGGAGGCGCCTATCTGGGACAAGCCTAATGTGTCTCAGACAGGCCCCCTCCTCCCATTTTCAACAAATCAATACACAGAATGATATCATTCGGAATGATGGTTGGCTATAGGAGCGTGCTGTGGTGAAGTTCCGTTATAACAGTGTATTCACACAGTAAACTTAATGCATTAAACGGAATGGCATTTACTTCACCTCCTAACCAACCTTCATCTCGAAATGACGTCGTTCTCTTCCCGAAACTCTCTTGCTGAAAATAGGAGGCGCACAGCTTTCTTGTGACAGTTATGCAGTAACAGAAAAGGCGTACCCCACCAGTTTCCAACAAATTGGGGGGAAAAACCATGTCATACGAGACGCTGGTTGGTTACGAGGTGAAGTAAATGCCATTCTGTTTAATGCATTATTATTAAGGCTATTATTCCCCACGATATTCGAAATGGAATGTTCGCACAGCCCAAACATATTTCATAATACCAGATTTGAGCTTGAAGTCTTCAAGGTTCTATTGCTGTACGTTTCAGTCTACGCCAGAGCTGACAGAAGCATCACCTCCTATACATACACACTCTAAACACTGAACTTCACCGCATAGCACGCTCTGCGCCAACCATTGCCACTAATGATTACATTTTACATTGGCACAGAAGACAAAGTACCCAGTAACCAAGATGTGAACGCATCAAAAAGAATTAAGCATGGTTCACACTAGTGCGTTCTGCTGCGTGCGGATGCGTGCGGGCGCTGGTTACCGTAGCAACAGGTACGTGCGCGACATACCGCAGCCGAATGCAAGGAGGTCGCCCGAGCTCAACCTTTTCCGACACACGCAGCAGCCCGCAAGCGGAGAACGAATCGCGAGGCCGCCTTCCGAGCGTGCGCAGTAGGTTTCTCTCTGCGAGAATCCCGCTCGGCGCTCATTGGCTTTCGGTTTGGTGACGCAAGCATTCGGACGTAGGAATGCGAACAGCGGAACGAATTGCTTACAACGCACGCATACGCACGCAGCAGAACGCAGTAGTGTGAACCATGCTTTATACGCACTACTGCGTTTCAATGCGTCCGTCAGCGTTGCGTCCGCCTGTGAACCGACGCAAGCCCCTTCGAAGGCCACGAACGCATAGGTTCGCAGAGTTTCTGGACGGAGCAAAGCAAGAATGCCATCGTTACCCCGGTAACCGTACCGCCGCTCGCTCTTACCTTCTTGTACTTGACTGCATTAAGTCTGCTGTAAACGCGTGTTCCCACATTCAGCGCTTCACTCTACAGCGATGTATAAAATAGAGCTGGAAACCTAGCGCTGTTCTTCTGCTTGCCGTTCTCACATACAACCGAGCACATATCGTGCTATTCTGCTCGAGCCTCGCGAAATCTCGTTGCGACGTGATGCACCGATATACCGTGCTGTTCACTGTCCGCGTTGAGTCCCACAGCACCATGGCCGGTGTTGCGATTGCCATGCATTGGCAGATGAATGTTTTGGAAAACTCGTGGCCATTTTCAAGTCGTCGTCCCCTTCCCGCCTTGCTGCGTCGAGTGGTCGGAAGCAATGCAAGCCCTATAGCTTCCGTGACGTCACCGCTGGAAGAAGCTCTCGATTGGTTAGCGCAGACTTGGCGTTCAAACTAGCGCTGGAAAAGTTGACGGTGCTCTATTTCGACAGGTGCTGTTTTAAAGCGCTGTGTAGCTAACCCCTATATCTGGGAACTGTCATTATGCCGTTTCTCGTCAAGCAGCATCGCAAAAGTACGAACGCGAATTGGAAACTCATACTTCCGTCACACAGAGACGCTGACAGACGGACGTATTGAAACGCAATAGTGCGGACCAGGCTTAAGACGCAACAGAGTGGAATCATGTCCGAAAGTTTGGAGAGCTACAAGGACTCATCGCTGTACTCTGGAAACGGGCGGTCGACTGCTGGCCAAAGCGAAAAGGAGGTACCTGAGAGCGAAAGAGGAATAAGGATGGGAAACCCAGGCGAAAATACGCTCCACGTCAGCGTCTGTAGGTGATCTTGGTGCACGCACCAAGTTGTCTGCCAGCTGTTCTTTCCCATGTTCTTCTGTACAACTAGACCCACCTGCCACCAGTTCTCAATACCAGAAAAGCTTGCGTCGCATTCTGCCCAAGACTGACGCCGGTCATTCCTCGAATCTCCCCCTCTCCTTCGCATTGGGCAAGTGGTGTGCGTTCCTCCTTTCAAACCGATCCCAGCCCTCCGCAAGCACGGCCCTGTAAGATACGAACAACAACGCCGCAGACTTCGAAAACTCTTCCAGCACTGACTCCTCAATCGGATCACCCGTGGAAGAGAGGGCGGAAACAGCGATAGACTTTGCTACACTTTGTCGCGGAGTCCAATATTTTTGTTAGCCACTGCATCGAAGTTGTGAAGTTGCTGTGGGCTCACTGAAAAGTTACGGGCCAGGGGGAGAACAAACGTCTATGGTAGACGAAATCCAGCTTTTTCCCCCTCCTCCCCATTCCCTTCCACCTGTTCCCTTTATACACGAGCCGCTTCAACAGATACTCCCTTCCTCTTCCTTGGTATCGTTGCAGACGAATAACAGTACAAACAATACGCTGAGTAATATGACCCTGTTGTACACTGAATGTGGACTGTGCTATGAGGGCGCTGGCGTCACAACAGTTACGACCTACTTTTCCTCTGAGCTCACTTTTTCCTAATGAGCTTGGTTTGCCGATTCTATCGATGTGTTGTGTTGTTGGCCTCCGTGATGGTGACTCCTTCAATGGAGCGCTTCGCCGCACCGGTGGGATAGGAAAGCAAGTTGGAGCCCTAGCACGGGCTGCGTTGTCTGCAGAGGCTTCCCTGGGTTCTTTCCAGAGTAATAGCGTAACACTGCACGCTACTTCCACGTGTCCACGTCCTGTACGCCACTCATTGACCCAGTCTGTTGGCCACGAGGTGAACTAAGGTCGTGACAGCTGCTCTATTACTTTGGTTCTTACGGCTGCTCTGGTGTCATCCGTCTCCCTGTCATCCGGGGGAACATTCAGGGAAGCATTAGGGTACGTTGCTCGTTGTACCCCGACCGTAAAACCGGAGGGCGATGAAGACTTGCCGCGCGTTCATCTCTTGGGACGGAGTGTTCACCGCAGTTGGTCGCATAGTCGGCAAACCACTGGCTTCGTGAGCGACATTGTCGCATGAATTCCTCGTCGGTCGCCTGGAACGCGTCGCTATGGGGACGAAATGTTCTGCGTAGGTTTTTACGCACCGCATATCCTGCTTGTGCGATTTCCATGTCGTAATCGGAAACAAGGGAAAACTTTACACGGATAGACCCACAAAGAAAATTTCACTGCACAGCGTAAAAAAACGCATATGCGCAGCACAAAATAAAGTACCAGTATCCACAGGGGCGCTAGCTGTAGCACTATGGCGTTCGTGACCTTGAAGATCGCCCTACTGATGATGCCCTGCGTCACTGCCAGATATCGGTCGCTTGCTAACCGCACCTTGGAAACTGCTCGTGGCGTAAAACCGGAGGGCGATGAAGACTTGCCGCGCGTTCATCTCTTGAGACGGAGTGTTCACCGCAGTTGGTCGCATAGTCGGCAAACCACTGGCTTCGTGAGCGACATTGTCGCATGAATTCCTCGTCGGTTGCCTGGAACGCGTCGGTATGGGGACGAAATGTTCTGCGGACGTTTTTCGCACCGCATATGCTGCTAGTGCGATTTCCGTTTCGTAATCGAAAACAATGAAACACTTTGCACGAATAGACACCAAAAGAAAAGTCCACTGCACAGAGTAAAAAGAAATACGCAGTGCACAAAATAAAGCACCACAGACTCTGCACACACGCCCACTAAAAGAAAACCGCAAAATAAGAAAACCACGCGGCAAACGAGTTAGAAATGTAAGAATGCAGAAAAGGCAGTGGAAAGAACCGCAGCTTAGAACGCCGAGAATGACAGATCGTCCTCTTTCTTAGCGTGCACTTTCGATACCGATAGGACCGGACAGGAGCGCTGTCATGGTTCATACACTTACCATCTTTCATTACACGCGCGACTCTTAATTGGGCGGGATACGAAATTCACCCTTTTTGTACCTTTCACCGGCGTTGGTGTCATACCTGTCACTCACACCCATTCTTATGCTACGTTATTTTAAAATTCCTCACTATTCGTATTCTGTTACCAGCTTACGTACTTTTGTACGTTTAGAAGCTTATGCAAAGGGCATGGTACGACTCATAACATGTGGTGTTCGTTAATATGACAATTCGCTTTATGACCAAAATACGCGGGAACGGCCATTGTCGTATTAACGTGTTTCGACTGTACACCTACAAAGCAACTGCCAAAAGAGCTGGACAAGTCAGCAGTACGGTACTGGTGTCCTACAAGCTTGCGGATGTCCCACATACACTCGGGATGAAAAGCCTAGAGTCTCTCCAAAAGTTTCCAAATTCAGCCCACAACGAATAAGGGGCTGAAAACTGAACTACAGTTTCGTTGTCTATCGTTCCAATCTTACCTTCTTTGAAGCAGCTTATTTGGTACTCATATACTTGTCCGTGCACATGGAGTAGTTGTCGTCGTACGTTATGATAACATTGCCCAAGGAACTGACCACACGTTTTACCACACTGTGCTAGGAAAATAGCGGGAAGTTTTCCCGTGGGCTAACGTTGTGGTCATCCAAAGCATTGTTTGTGCATACGTTATGTTCGATACCTAGGAATTCCCACATAGAACAACTTGCGACAGAAGTACACCACCTTGATAGAAATGCAACAAATTATCACATTCAAGTTTTCACGTCAGCTAATCAGGTGGTTTACCTCTGCGGAGGCCAGCGAGTATATATGTTTTGGGAATATGTCCTAAAGGCTCGAGACAAGATTGGGCGCTCTATGGCCTTTGTTGCCTTTGTGCCATTAAACACATAATCAATCAATCAATCAATCAATCAATCAAGATTGGGGAGGGGGGGGCGGTCAAACATGGCATTCGTCCTAGACAGCGGCAGGAACCGAACCCGTATTTCTTGATTGCCGATCAAGTGCGCGAGTCAGTACGCTACATCAGCATGACCTGCTGACGACTTCCCAAGGGGCCTCGGGACGCTATATTTTCGTGACGTCCACAAGATCTTACGAAGGGCACACTTTATTAAGGGGACACTGGGCCATGCGGGCCCCTGAAGTGGTCCAGATTCCGGGGCGCCACCCCTATAGCTGACCTCTTCTTGCCGGTCCTGATCATATGCTCATTTTGCGTTATGCTAGGACTTTTCATGGTAGTAAGCGTATCATTGGTTTGCGTTCTGAGCACTGCAGTCGTGGCACAGCCATTTTGTTTGTGGGCATGTTTTATGTCATATGCAAATGCAATATGCCGTCTGCCTACAAACCTGGAGACGTCTGTGATTTCATAGGCGCTCACATGACGCCTCCGAGTCACAACGTAGTGCGCTCGCATGCAACCTATATGCCCGATGCAACCTATATGCCCGATGTTATATCGCAACAATGTTGGTACCTTTTTCTTGAAACGTGCTTTGTTAGCCTTTTTACTCCCCTATTAAGCGCCTAAAACACATCTTTTGGTTCCTGAAAATCCGTTCTCTGGTTATTCACTACAACAATACATTCATGTTGCCCTTCGGTTATAAGTTTGGAACCAAGATGAAAACACGTTGAGAACACACGTTACGACACTGCGATAGGTAGCAAGGTAACTTAGGTTTGTTTCTTGTTTTTGTAAGCTTTGTTTTATATATATATACCGGGTGTTTCAGTTAAATTCCCGGGCTAAATAATTCGCGAACGGGTGCACCAGTCCACGAACTTTCTTTTTTACAAGTATCTGTCCGATACCACCTACAAGCTGCACACCGTGTGAATGAGTGGGAGGCGCTCATTATTAAAATAAAAATGTAAATGAGTTTCGTCAAAAAGCGTATCTTCTAAAGCAGGGCGCTGTCGGCATTAAAATGTGTACTACCCCTTTTGGGACCTTCAGTGGACACCTTTTAGAGAAAAATCTGCCACCGAAGCGGGTCATTTGTTGCAGTAATTAATTGGTTTCGGTTTCCGTATTTTTGTCGCGGCTGGTCGCGGCGCAGCGCAAAAGGACGCTCTTTCACTCCCTTATCCATCGATAAATTACGTCCTTACATTAATGAACTACACCAATGAATTACACCAATGAAATATGCCCTTTTGCGCTTCGCCGCGACCAGCCGCGACAAAAGTACGTAAACCGAAACCAATTAATTACTGCAACAAATGACCCGCTTCGGTGGCAGATTTTTCTCTAAAAGGTGTCCACTGAAGGTCCCAAAAGGGGTAGTACACATTTTAATGCCGACAGCGCCCTGCTTTAGAAGATACGCTTTTTGACGAAACTCATTTGCATTTTTATTTTAATAATGAGCGCCTCCCACTCATCCACACGGTGTGCAGCTTGTAGGTGGTATCGGACAGATACTTGTAAAAAAGAAAGTTCGTGGATTGGTGCACCCGTTCGCGAATTATTTAGCCCGGGGATTTAACTGAAACACCCGGTATATATCTATATTTTTTTTTGGCAGTTAGTGCTCATTCTGTTTCACAATAATGTGACTGGCTTTTAAGTATTACACGATTGAGCAAAGTGAGATAATAAAGACACGCACCCTTTTGACTTATCTGGCATTTTGAAATGGTTACATGGGTATTACATTTCTGCAGATAACAGCCCCACTTAAAAAATGAAAGACTGCATTGCGCTTTTCATACTTTGCAATCAACCTATTGCAAATGCTCTTCAAAGTACCTTGCCGAGTACTTTGTACCTTCCTTAAAGCACATCTGCAGCGTGGTACTTTGTACTGTGCTTCAAGTACTATTTATGCAAGGGACTTGGTACTTTACTTTAGCTACAATTTTGAGGTATTTCGTCCATCACTGCTGCTCCTGCGTGCGCACAGTTCTGGAAGGGCTATCTGGCGGTAAGGTCGCTCGCCAGGTATATTGCTTTGGAGTTAGCGTGTGTTCGTGTGTGTGTGTGTGTGCGGGGGGGGGGTATCGCTTTGATGAAGGTGATATTGACGATGTCATGATTTAATTAAGTACTCTGTATATCGTCTCTGGATCATAGCTTTTTCCCTGCTGCGCCCTTGGAAGTTGCATTTGGTCAGTTTGTCGTCGAGAAGGCAATCACAAGTGCCAAACTGGCAATTCCATCCAGCAGCAGCCTTTGTAGCCCCGTGTAGCAGACGAACTAATGTGGGCTAGAAGGGCTGGTGTGCCTAGAGCGTAATGTAGTGCATAGGGAGCGCGTGGTCATGGCCGTGGACAAGATGGCGGTGAATTGCACGTTGGTTACCTGGGCACATGTCCAAGTACGTACGATCCCATTCGCTGTTAGTGTGTCAGTCTTAGGAAGGAATGCGCCAGAGCGTGTTCCGTATACTTTTGTCCAGCACTGTGCAGCCGATAAGGTGGTGGTCCTCTGTTATGCATGTGGGATAAATACAGCAAAACAGGTTGAAAACCACAAACTATCCCATACTTAGTGCTTTCATTAGGATATAGTCACAATTTGACTGCAGGGAAAGATGGGTATTTAGCCTAAGGTTCGCTCTCTAGTCGTGACGTACCCATTGAATGATTTTCTGTCCGTCGTATTAGCTGCCCAGTCTGCATCGCAAAAAGCTTGCACACGCTCCCCACTCTTCTGGTAGACCAGTCCGAGTGCATAATCCCTCGTTTGCTTCACAAAGGGAAGAATAATTTTATACCGCTGGAAGGGCTCGTATAGCATTGGGCACCACGGCCCATCTCTCTCATTCCTACTCCGATATCACGTGAATACGTAAACTACTACGTCTCTATCAGCAATCGCTGAGTCCTCTTCGACCTGCTACCACACCCAAATGGAATTTCTTAAATGGAATTTCTTGGACTTCATTGGATCTTTGGATGTATACTTGGATCTTTGGACTCTGAGGCTGGGTCGAGGTTGCATGGGGCCGTGAAGTTTTTCTTCCATAGTTTTATATAATTGATGGGCAGCCAGGAGACTGCGAAGATAAAGATTTTGTCTTGGAGTTTTTTTTGTTTTTTTTGTGATGTAATAAATCCGCTGTTTGCCGTGCCCGTTCCCCTGGCTGTGGTCCCGCTGGATTGTCGGTGGGGGTATGTCTGCTTTTCTCGCTATTTTCATTCTCCTCTCTATATTCTCATCTTACTATCTTCTTTTCTTTGCTGTTACTGTTACTATTGGTACTCTCCCCTGTCATACTTCGTCTGGTACGGTGGGGCACCTTCTTTCCTTTCTCTCTCACTGAGCGTTCATGCTACCACACCCGCAGTCGCAACAACCTCGAACGGAAATAGGCGCTGCTCCGGGCGAATGAGGTGGCGCCAGTCAGGAAGTCGAATAGTTTCAACGATGACGGCTTTTTTCTACACGAGAGGAGGGAGACGATCTTCGTTCGGTTGAGCGGCCGGAGACGCTTGGTGAGCCGATCGCAGCTGGACAATTTTGGAGAGCCCAGTGGCCACTTGGATGGTGGCACGGAAATGCTCCCAGAACCCTTGCCAATCTTCTAACTTCCCGGAAAAGGTTCGCGCTTGCAGTTTGGGCAGGGCGACCGTTCTTGTGGAAGGTCTATCAGTGGCCATGGGCGTGACTTTGGCAGCGGGGGAAGGGGCGACTCCGCGAATAACGCAGCGTGCTCTCGACACGGCGGAGCGGACGTCGTCTTGGTATAGAGAGGCCGTGGTGAACTCTTCCTCAAATCCCGCGTCATCGATGTCGTTTTGGATGACCACGTCAAGGTCCCTCAGCTCCTGGCCCTTCCATTCGAGTAAGTGAACGGTGTCTTCTATCTCGCCGAGTGCTGCGGCATCCGTTGGTTGTGAGGTGGCGAGCCTGGCGAAAATGGTTAAAAATTGGGCTGTTCAGTACAGCATACTTTAAAAGCGATAAAACCCCCGTGCCGGGGAACAAGTCAACAGACGACACAACACACAGGCACAGACTGACGAACAAGGATTTATTATCAGACTTGGTTTATATCCTCTAACCTAACCAACAACGCCCTCTTCAGCAAGTTCCCAGTACACCCCCAGCATGCCTAGTGACTTTATCTTTATCAAAAGTATAAGACTTATCTTGCGTCCCTCCTGTTTGAATCTTCCAAAAACTTCTCGACTGGAGCAGTTATCAGCACTGAAGGCACACTCACGCACCTGGACCCCGCATTTTTTATACTTAAAGCTTCACGATATAATAAAGCACCGCCCTTATTACTCTTATATAACATTTTTGTCTCATGGAATTTTGCAACACAACCCTGGCACCTTTTTAAATGCTCAACCAAGTTTCCATACCCCCTGCTAACCGAATAACGATGTTCCTTTAACCTAACATTAATGCACCGGGATGTTTGCCCAATATATTCACGCCCGCAACTAAACGGTATGCAATAAACAACCCCAACTATACAGTCCACAAACTGATTTTCATGACTTATAGAGCACCGAGGTAACTGCTCCTGATTTACCTTCCTAATCAGTGATCTTAAGCCGGGTTTTTTACGAAAGACTACTTCAACATTGTACTTGCTAGCTACTTTTTTTATCCTGTGAGAGGCTTTATGGGTATATGTAATTACCCCAAAGTTCCTTCTTTCAGGGCTTTCGGTTTTTTTGCCACTACTTATTTCTCTGATGATTTCTGTTTAGGATATCCCTAATGATGTTCTCAGGATATCCTGCTTCTTCTAACCTCTGAATTTGCTCTATACAACCAGCTTTCAGCAAGTGGATGCTGCTCAGAGCGTTATTAATGTATTTCAAAGACCGTAAAAAACGGTGTAGCTAGATGCGTCATTAATAACGCTCTGAGCAGGTGCTGCATCCACTTGCTGAAAGCTGGTTGTATAGAGCAAATTCAGAGGTTAGAAGAAGCAGGATATCCTGAGAACATCATTAGGGATATCCTAAACAGAATCATCAGAGAAATAAGTAGTGGCAAAAAAACCGAAAGCCCTGAAAGAAGGAACTTTGGGGTAATTACATATACCCATAAAGCCTCTCACAGGACAAAAAAAGTAGCTAGCAAGTACAATGTTGAAGTAGTCTTTCGTAAAAAACCCGGCTTAAGATCACTGATTAGGAAGGTAAATCAGGAGCAGTTACCTCGGTGCTCTATAAGTCATGAAAATCAGTTTGTGGACTGTATAGTTGGGGTTGTTTATTGCATACCGTTTAGTTGCGGGCGTGAATATATTGGGCAAACATCCCGGTGCATTAATGTTAGGTTAAAGGAACATCGTTATTCGGTTAGCAGGGGGTATGGAAACTTGGTTGAGCATTTAAAAAGGTGCCAGGGTTGTGTTGCAAAATTCCATGAGACAAAAATTTTATATAAGAGTAATAAGGGCGGTGCTTTATTATATCGTGAAGCTTTAAGTATAAAAAATGCGGGGTCCAGGTGCGTGAGTGTGCCTTCAGTGCTGATAACTGCCCCAGTCGAGAAGTTTTTGGAAGATTCAAACAGGAGGGACGCAAGATAAGTCTTATACTTTTGATAAAGATAAAGTCACTAGGCATGCTGGGGGTGTACTGGGAACTTGCTGAAGAGGGCGTTGTTGGTTAGGTTAGAGGATATAAACCAAGTCTGATAATAAATCCTTGTTCGTCAGTCTGTGCCTGTGTGTTGTGTCGTCTGTTGACTTGTTCCCCGGCACGGGGGTTTTATCGCTTTTAAAGTATTAAAGAGCCTGGCGATCAATCGGATGATGAATTCTCGAACGATTCCGAGAGCCTTCTGCAGTCGAGTCATCGGGCTGAGCGAAGGCTTGCTTTCGAAGTATGAAGGTTCTCAGGTAACGAGCGGGGAACTATTCCGGGGGATTCGGCACTAAAATATTATGAGATCGGAGGAAACAACCCGCGTCGATGTTGCTCAAACATTTACTGACCAACGAAACAGAATTGCAGTGCGTGCCAAGGGCTCGCGTTATCGTCCTCTTCCGTGTCATTCCTGAACACGGCGTTCTCAAGAGGTAGATGGGGGGCCGAGTAACACCGAGTCAGTCGTGTATGCCGGTGACGCGGTGTGGTCTTCGATGTCATTGGGTACTACATCACCGGTGGCCTGTGGAGCTTTCCACGTGGCGCTGTGGCGGATGACTGCGGGCCATACGATGCCACGGGCATGCCGAAGATTATTCATCGACAGTCGGGTTATGGGGCGCTGGGTTGTTCCTTCGAAAGGACTAGTGCGGGTGAAACCCCGGGTTTCGGCTCCGAAATGATACGAAATGAAGGAGACAACCACGTTGCACAATATCCGAAGCGTTTACTAACAACACAGAACTATGGGTCGCGCTAACGGCGCGTGCGAAGAGCGCGATCATCCCCTTTTCTAACACTACGTGAAGTTGCACCTGATTGACGTAGTACATACAAGGTTTTCTTTAAAGGGCCTATCCATCTAACCCGTTCTCCTCCCGTTCCCATTGTGTGCCGAGCTGTTCATGCTGCTTTCGATTTGGTAGAACTTTGAAGGAGACAGAACACCCTTTAACAAATTACGGTGCAACTGTATATTCCTGCGAGAGCGCGGGCAACATCGCATGATGGGATAGTGATACCATTGTCAGTTCCAACATGCTGTCCTAACCGAAGCGGTAATTTAACAAATATGTTCTTAGTAACCCGGATATCCATAGAGTTCCAGAGCAAATCCAGAGCAAAGTTCAACATTATAGTTGGGCTGCTGTTGAACATCCACGTTGTGGGAATTCCATCCCGCTCGGGGGTGCATACCCAAACCAACTTGCGAAGTCCCACTGGACAGTCTTCACAGAAACCTTAATGGCTGAACTGGAAGTGGCATCTTGAAGTATTCAAACTTATCATCGTCGTCTCACGACTGATGGCGCATTCCATTGGCAGAGCTTGTTCCAATGGAAGCTGGATCGTATGGAAACTGTAGGATTACTGTTGTAGCACCTACGGATAACATCAATCCACCAGGTCAATGAGACAACGAGGAGCCAACGGCTGCCCTCAAGTCGGTGGTTTTTACGATTTAGCGCAACGTACGACTTGGTTTTGTGTTGAATCCGTTTGTATGCTGGTTGTCCCAAAATCCAGAGCAAAGTTCAACATTATAGTTGGGCTGCTGTTGAACATCCACGTTGTGGGAATTCCATCCCGCTCGGGGGTACATACCCAAACCAACTTGCGAAGTCCCACTGGACAATCTTCACAGAAATCTTAATGGCTGAACTGGAAGTGGCATCTTGAAGTATTCAAACTTCTCATCGTCGTTTCACGACTGATGGCGCATTCCATTGGCAGAGCGTGTTCCAATGGAAGCTGGATAGTGTGGAAACTGTTCCATTCACAGAACCAGGGCATGCCTAGAATGTTTCATTGGCGGAGGAAGGGCGAAAAATTTGCTTCAAGTGTGAACATTTTCTGACGGCTGGCGTGTTCAACATCATGAACCTTCTAAGAAGTGCGACCATACCGGTGATGGTTCCCTTGGCATGCAACCGTATCCAGGATCCTTGAACGAATATGCCAAATCTTTCAAGAAACTGGCTATGCCGACGAACATTGTGAAACAGGCCAACGCTAATGATTGTGTCCCGGACGGCGGCACAGTGTCTGTGAATGCAGGCGGCTGGAAACAGGCCTGCGGTGTGTGCTGACAGGAAGTTGTACGCGCCTATCTGCCGTCTTTGAGTGGCTCACAGAAGGAACCGAAATGTGGGATCGTAGTAGGATCATTGGAGAAACTGGAGCGCGTCCTCCAGATGCGCCTTATTTATCCATTTCGATCATGTCGTTGTTGCTTCATTGACGTACAGGGATAGGATGTGTTCAATATGGGAGGTGTATTCCGAGCATTGCATGCGCTGAGATAACTTGCATCCGCCCGCCACTGGCCGACCGCAAAATTCGCGGATGCTGGTGGGGAAAGCGGCACAGCTTGCGAAATGTGATTTGTGGTTTAGAAACCATATTTTAGCTGAGTCAGCCAAATAAAATGCCACTTTAATAATTGGGAGTAGATTCACACTAGGGGAGTCACACAACACACACCAACTTTTTGAGCTCTGTGACGTTGTCCGACTTGCAATGACTGACTGGTGTTAAGACAGCTGTCGATGCCAAGTGTAGAGGACGATGGTGTTCCCCTACATGAGCCCCGACCGGCGATTATGGTATGCCACGGAGAGGCGATGACGGTGGCCTATCTCCATGGCCGCGCCGATGAAACTGAGAAGCGGGTGCTCCATGCGCGTGGCCATCGTTGTCGTCGTTGTCGTCGTCCAGCGTCCGCTACAGGGGTCCCCCAGCCGTCAGATGCGTTGTGGACGCATCGCAAGAGCTGGAGTCCAGGTGACGCGTCTGGGAAAAGCTGCAGTTGAGGGCGACCGTGGTAGACGTGGTGACGTGTGGTCGAACAGGGGCACGGCACACGTTGGCGGCATTTCACAGAGGATGAAGACGGGAACAGCGATCCGTCAGGTAGAGACGAGCGAGAGAAGTGAGGCGCTCGGTGGCGTGGTCCTGGGGTGCCGCGACCGGCACGGGAGCCGAAGCTCGAGAGTCCCAGGTGGAGTGAGTGAGGTGCCGAGACGGGCTGAAGCGTGCCGAGGTGTCGTTTGCCGCGACTGCCGCGACCGGCAGGTGAGCGCAAGGCTCGAGTGTCGCGGCCGGCAGTGAGGAGCGTGAGAAGAGGAGTGAAGAGTACCGAGATGCGGTAGGAGTGAAGGCGGGCCGTGTGTGCCGGAGGTAGTGCTGCTCGATGGTGTGGTCACAAATTTGGGATGGTGAAGGGCCGAACTGCTCCGGACGTGATGTTATTCGTCCGGGTCACCAAATGTAGAGGACGGTGGTCTTCCTCTACATGAGCCCCGACCGGCGATGATGGTATGCCACGGAGAGGCGATGACGGTGGCCTATCTCCATGGCCGCGCCGGTGGAACTGAGAAGCGGGTGCTCCATGCGCGTGACCATCGTTGTCGTCGTTGTCGTCCAGCGTCCGCTACACCAAGAAAATTGGCCTTGGAGCAAAGAAAAACTGCTTCGTTGACAGCGGTCGGTGATCGCAGGAAAAGTGGTTTGGCAATTGGACCATTCTTGGTCTGCCAGAGTGGCGTCTCCTGTGGCCTAGAAGACGGTGCGGTAAGAAACCGAACGCGGAGGTGCTTCCAGGGTTGAAGAGGAGTCGACAAACTATATTTCACTTCCAACCCCGCAGCGAAGACCAACCCTCCAGTACAGCGGCCCACTGACGTGATCCCAGCATGCAAGCTGGTTCGAATGAACCTAACGAAGACCCAACGTACACACTGGCGGCATTTACTCTCACCAAATCAGATAAGGACGATTCTTTGAGGGTGGCAGGATGCATCCCGGAGGAAGTCGCGGTGCCAGCTGGATAGACGATGTTCATAGTCGTCGACAGTAACTGGTCAACCCAACCAGAGAGCAGTTCTAGCTCGTGACAGTACTGCCCCGAAACACTAGCAAACGTTGAAGGGGCCGGTGTGCTCAAACGTCTCCCAGCAAAATGATTGTTTCTCCGAACCTCGGTACCTCATTGTTCCTCAAGCCCACTCCTTCATACAGAGGACATATTTTCTGTGCCATATCTTCATTGTTTCATCACAACCCGCCGATCTTATCTACTTCGGTTGTCTTTCGGGCACCTCGCTAAGTTTCAGTAAACTAACCCCTTGGACAGTCAAACACTCATACGCGCCGATGCCCGCGACCGCTACACGGGACAGGTCTTCACCTACGACAATGTCACACCACAGCGAAGCTCCAGTGTAACGTTCAACGATATGTAGGGGAACGGCAGAAGGATCCGCACATAACGCCGAGCTAGAACGTTCTTTAGGCCAGATGGTAAGGGCGGTGATTAGGCGGGGTGTGTGGGGGGGGGGGGAGTAATAAAACTTGGTACATATAGAGTCAACGTTTCGGCGGAAGCTATGCCTTCCTCAGGACTCCCCCCCCCCCCTGATAGGACTGAAGAAATTCCTCAGATCTCATTCAGTCTCAACCCAGGCATATATCAACTACGTATAATATAGATATATATTCATCAGTGGGTAGTTTTCTAGCGGGAACTGGTTGCAACGGGTAGTGTGGAAACCCTAGTTGGGACACCACTGAGTAGACCTGGCGATAGGTCTTCTCCCCACGTGGTGCGAGGATGTACCTCTGAATGGCATTCGTCGGATGATAGGATGCGTGCCCACGATTTGCTCCATGTGTCTCTCTGCTTCGTTGAACCGAGTTCGACTGCATTGAACCTGTGATTTTCCACGGAATGATGCCGAAGGGATATTTGTCCTTGATGTGTTACACACCTTATAATACAGGACGATGAGGCCTTCGCCTTCCTTCGTTCATAGGGGACCGCACCCCAGCACCGCAACCAAGACATTGCATACCGCGTTGGGGAATTGAGAAGGAAATGAAATTTTTGTGGAAGGTGAATATAACCAGAAGCCACCGTTATTAATGAGGTGCACTCGCGTGCAGCTCAAAAATGGGCGATGGTGATCGAGTTATTACATGCCCCAATACAGCCACTACGAATATAAAGGCCTGGTACAAATGTACGTTGCTGATAAATGTACAGATTTTGTAGGGAGTATATACTTGGGTCAGTGCGGCGGGTTTAACGCCACATCACCGTGTGGGTCCCTGCTTGGACCTTAATGTGGGACGTTTTACGTCCGCGCTGAAAGGCACCGTACGAATGATGGAGGAGAACTCAATGATCTATTTTTAACGCGCTCGCGTGCAGAATGAGGATGGGCGATAGCGACTGGGCCACTGCAGTTCAGTAACGTTATTCGGTTGTCGGGGTGATGTTATTCGGTTGTCAACACCGTTCCGGACGAACACCACACACATGCACAACGTTTGTCCTAAAGAGTACGGCACCACCTGTGCCATCCCTGTTGGGGGAAACGCTTTGAGAGCAAGCCACAGCTAAGAGGGCACTCCTTGCCATTTTGTGAGAAACTACTGAAAATATCACTGGGGTTCCGGCAACGGTCCCGAGGGCACATACAGACCGAATTACCAACACATATCGCACACCGAGTTGACATATCACACGCTGTACATTTTATTGCGTCCAGGACCAAGGGCAACAACCAGGAATTTTGCTAGAACCCTAAAAGCTTCTTTACGGTGTGAAAGGTAGCGAGACAGCTTTTAAAACCTGGGCACCGCAGAATGCAGACGGGTTATAAAACTTTGTGCATATGGAGTCAACGTTTCGGCGGAAGCTCCGGCTTCCTCAGGACTTTTCCTTCCCTAACAGGACTGAAGAAGTTCCTTAGATCTCATTCAGTCTCTACGCATACATATCGTATCAATTATGTATAATAGTGTTAGGCAGAAAGTAGAGACAGTCGCAGTCACAGGCGGAGCGATTTAATAAGGGGCGTTAGGATCACTGCCTAAACGAGAATTAATTGCGCGCCGTACGGCGCGATGGTGAGAGCGATGGGGATGAGCGTGATCGGTATCATCTTCACAGTTTCCCCCCAGCGAAGTAGGAGCCATCCTGGCGACAGAGACGGCGAGGCTGGGACGTAGCACTTGAGGCGGGAGACATGAACTGTTTCAAAGGAGCGGCGACGGCGGTCACGTGGTATCTCGAGGGGGTGGGCCACATAAGAAACATCAGATAGTCGTCGAGCGACCGTGTAGGGACCAAGGTAGCAGGAAATCAGCTTTTCTGCTAAGCCGGCAGTACGTACTGGCGTCCAAAGCCAAACCAGGTCACCAGGCTCGTATGTGACCGGACAGTGGGTCTGGTCGTGTCGGACCTTTGACGCAGCTTGTGTATCAAACGTCCTGTGGCGAGCAAATTTGACGGCACTCTTCCGTCCGTAATACAGCTTCGGCAAGGACGGGGTTATCTTCAGCGTCGGGAACGCACGAGAACATGATGTCGAGTGTTGAAGAGGGGTCCCGGCCGTAGGCAAGACGAAAGGGGCTGAAGAGGGTGGTGGATTGGACGACGGTGTTGTAGGCGTATGTCACGAATAGTAGGAGAGAATACCAATTGGTGTGGTCCGCAGTAACGTAACACGATAGCATGTCGGTCAATGTGTGATTGAAGCGTTCGATGAACCCGTTGGTCTGAGGATGGTAACTTGATGAGGGAGTGTGCGTGACCGAGCAACGGGCGAGTACATCCTGGACGAGCTTGGCGAGAAATGAACGGCCGCGGTCGCTGACCAGTGATCGAGAAGCCCCATGACGCAGTAGTATATTTCGGATAAAAAACTGCGCTATTTGATCCGACGAGCCGGTTGGTAGTACCGCCGTTTTTACGTGGCGGGTGAGGTGGTAGATGGCCACAAAAACCCATCGGTTGTTACGTTGAGTAAGTGGGAGGGGTCCGAAGAGGTCAATGCCGACGCGTTCAAACGGAGTCGTAGGTGGCGGCAAGGGGTGGAGATGTCCGAACTAGGGAGGGCTAGGCTTACGAAAGGCTTACGTCGCTAACATGGCTCGCAAGAGTTCACGTACTTGAGTACTGAGGTGTACAGACGTGGCCAGAAGTAGCGGCACCGAACTCGCTCGTAGGTTTTAAAAAAAACCAAGTGGCCGCCGCTGCTGGGTTCATCGTGTAGTGTGCGAAGAATATCGCGCTGGTATGCGAGAGGGACTGCGAGGAGAAGGTGGTATCCGGTCGGAGAGTAACTGAGCTTGTACAAAAGGCCGTTCGAAAGCGTGAACTGCTGGGCCTCGCGAGCCAAGTTCCGGTTGGTGGAAGGGACCTCACCGTTGAGGTGACCGATCAGGGAAGCGTAGACGGGATCTTGAAGCTGAGCAGTGCGAAGGGCAGCAACTTCAGAAAGAACCCCAATAGTATCAGAATAGTATCAGTCGCAACGGGGGCCTGGGGAGAGGTATGTGCGGATAGTGGACAGCGAGACAGGGCGTCGGCGTCAGAATGCTGGCGACCTGACTTGTACCTGACAACGAAATCATATTTTTGTAACCGTAGTGCCCAACGGCCAAGGCGTCCACAGGGGTCTTTCAGTGTAGAGAGCCAGCACAAGGCGTGATGATTCGTGACGATAGGGGAGGAATTTGGTAACGGCCCAGACAACTACCAAGCATTCCTTGTGGGTTGTTACGTAGTTCTGCTCGGCCGGCGTCAGGGAACGACTGGCGAAGGCAACAGCTGACTCCATGGGGGCGGTTTGGGCGGCGTTGAGCTAGGACCGCGCCGATACCATGACCGCTTGCATCAGTGTGGAGTCGACGGGGAGCTGGGGGTCGAAGTGACGGAGAACTGGAGCTGTGTTTAAGGCGGCTGCGTGCTAAAGCCGTGGTGCGTTGGGGGGTCCACACAAAAGTGGAAGTATACAGCGAAGAAGGGAGGTGAGCGGTGCGGCGATGTCACAGAACTTCCGTATAAAACGTCGGAAATACGAGCAGAGCCCAAGGAAGCTTCGCAGCTCTTTGATGTTGGTTGGTGTAGGAAATTCCGAAACCGCGCGAATCTTGCCAGGATCTGGGGAGATGCCATCCTGAGAAACGAGGTGCCCTAGAACTTTAATCTGGCGGTAGCCAAAGTGGCGCTTTTTCCAGTTCAGTCCAGCTGACGCGATGCAGTTAAATACCGCAGAAAGACGGGTGATGTGTGTTCATTCATACTGGATGAGAAGACGACGATGTCATCAAGATAGCACAAGCAGATGTTCCAGCGTAATCCGCGCAAGACCGAGTCCATCATACTTTCGAAAGTGGCCGGGGCATTGCACAACCTGAAAGGCATGACAAGGAACTCGTAAAGGCCATACAGCGTCGTAAACGCCTTTTTTTTTCAACGTCCTGTTCTGCCATGGGCATTTGCCAGTATCCGGACCTTAGGTCAAGGGATGAAAAGTAACAGGCACCTTGTAGGCAGTCGAGGGCGTCGTCAATACGAGGTATTGGGTACACGTCACGGCGGGTGATTTATTGAGTCGATGATAGTCCACACAGAACCGAATGCTGCCGTCCTTTTTTGTTACCAGAACAAGGGGGAGGCCCACGGTCTTGTGGACGGGCGAATGAGATTTTTGGACAGCATTTCCTGAACTTCTTTCTCGATGACACCTCGCTCCGTAGGTGAAACTCTGTACGGCCGTTGACGTAGAGGACTGGAATCCCCAGTGTCGATGCGGTGTTCAACTGCCTTGGCGACTCCTAGGGGCGACTTGTTCAAGTCAAAAAGTGAGGCGTTGTCACTAAGGAGATCGAGTAGCCGAGAGCGGTCAGCGTCGTCCAGTGAGGAAGAAATTGTTTGCCGAAGTGCAGATATATCGTTCTCTGAGAAAGGATAAGACACGGACGTCGTCTGATGAGTGGAACTGTCGTTGTTCCGCTTCCATAGGTCGCACAGTGAGGACAAATGACGTCCTTGACACGATCTGCATCTTAGTGATGCTGCAGTACGACATTTGCGCGCTAGGTGACCCTGCTTTCCACACTTGAAACAGCAGCGCTTGGATGATAGTCGTGTCCGTTTCTCTCTGGCTGACAGAGGGGCGTGGTGCTCCTGTACCATGTGTCCCAACTGGCAACACAGTGGACAGGCATACTGGTCCGTGTTCGATGTCCCGGTAGCGAGAGTCAGTGCTGACGGAAGTTTGGATGAAGTTTGCCCTGCGGTGCGATCGACTGCGGGATCTTTCGGTCTGCCTCTCACTCGTGCTGCCTGAGTCTCTCGGCTCTCGACTTGAATCCGGAGGAACTTCATGGCAGCCATCACCTGATCTGCACGTGACGCTGGTTCAACGCTGGTGAACGCACGTGACGCTGGTTCCGTGTCCGAAAACGTCTCTTTCATGCGCTGTCGGTACAAAACTGCAATGTCGGGAGGAAGACATCTCTTCAACCTTGTTGAAGTTGATTTGTACTTGACATACTGACTCTTTATGTACATTTGTACATAAAGAGCGATTGTATGCGCTGACGCGTTCATAAGAACTCAGCCAGTCCTCGATATCTTGGGTACCGGCATAAGAGAAAATCGGCGGGTCCCGCTGGCGTGGAGTTGGTACAGCAGGGTGTGTCACTGAATGAGACGCAGAGCCGTCGCCATGCGCCGTTGGTGAGTTGGAGCCAGTATTCGGCGTGGTCGAGCCGATGAGGGTAGTAGGAGGCGAAGGCATCGGTGGTAGCTCTTTACCAGATCGCAGCTTCGTCGTGGCGTCAGGTGCCGGAGAGAGGTAGGGTGGTCAGAGCGCACATCCACCAAGATGTTCGGCAGAAAGTAGAGACTCGCACTCACAGGCGGAGCGATTTAATGCGGGCCGTTAGGATGACTGCATAAACGAGAATGGATTGCGCGCGGTTTGGCGCGATGGTGAGAGCGATGGGGATGAACGTGATCGGGCTCTTCTTCACAGTATGGATATATATTCATCAATGGGTAGTTCTCTAGGTGGAACTGGTCGCAGCCGGTAGTATGGAAACCCTAGTTGGAACACCACTGAGTAGCCCAGGCGAAAGGGCTCCTCCCCACGTGGTACGAGGATGCACCTCGGGTCACCAAAAATGTCGGTATCGGCTAGCTACAAGAGGAAGACCCAAAGCGATCGACTTCCATCCACAACTGATTTAATATGCAAGAAGGAAGGTGTGCACGAAGCTTTGTGTGCGAGCACATGACCGTGCTCTCCTGGTGCATTGCCTTGGTCGTGCGGCGGCGCTACAATAGGATGCGTGCCCACGATTTGCTCCAGGCGTCTCTCTGCTTCGTTGAACCGAGGTGACTGCTTTGAACCCGTGATTTTCCACGGACTGATGCCGAAGGGATATTTGTCCTTGATTTATTACACACCCTATAATACAGGACGATGAGGCCTTCGCCTTCCTTCGTTCAGAGAGGACCGCTCCTCAGCGCCGCAACTAAGACATTGCATACCGCGTTGGGGGGTTGAGAACAAAATGAAATTTTTGTGGACTTTTTGCAGAAGCCACCGCTGAAGTGCACTAATGAAGTGCACTCACGTGCAGCACGAATATCGGCGATGGTGGTTGAGCTATTACATGCCCCAATACAGCCACTATGAATATAAAGCTTGGTACAAAGGTACGTTGCTGATAAAGGTCCAGTTCTTGTAAGGAGTATATGCTTGGGTCATGTTGGACGGAACTTGCAGTACATTGCTCATCACCCAATGTGGCGGGTTTAACACCACATCACGGTGTGGGTCCCTCCTTGGATCTTGATGTGGGACGTTTTATGTCCGCGCTGAAGGGCACAGTACGAATGGAGGAGGAGAATAGAACGATTTATTTTAACGCGTTCGCGTGCAGAATGAGGATGGGCGATAGCGATTGGGCCACTGCAGATCAGTGACGTTGGGGGATGTTACTCGGTTGTCAACACCGTTCCGGACGAACACCACACATATGCAACACATTTGTCCTAAAGAGTACGGCACCACCCTTGCCATCCCTGTTGGGGGAAAACGCTTTGAAAGCAAGCCACAGCGAAGGGGGCATTCCTTGCGATTTTGTGGTAAACCACCCAAAGTATCACTGGGGTTCCGGCAGCAGCCCCGAGGGCACATTACAGACCGAATTGCCAACACATATCGCACACCGAATTGACATATCACACGCTCAATATTTTATGGCGTCCAGTAGCAAGGACTACAACCACGTATTTTGCCACGACCCTAAAAGCTTCTGGACGGTGTGAAAGGTAAGCGAGACAGCTTTTAAAACCTGGGCACCGCAGAATGCAGACGTCATGTCGAGTCGCGCTACGTTCCAGACGACTATGCGTAACGGATGTATGTACCAGTTTTCATCTGAGCCTCTCGAGAGCTTAGCCACCTTAGCACATGATGGAAAGTAGCCCACAACAAAAGACGTGTAAATAAAACGCAAATCTTAGAAGCTTTCAACGGTTTTCATAATGGACACTCGGAAGCGCGGTAATCGGGAGACTAGGCATCAAAAGTATTATGTAAGTATGGGGGGGGGATAAGTTTATTATAAACAAGGAGAGAAAGGTTAGCCAGCGCTACGGCGGCTTGCTATTTCCAGGAAAGAAAGAAAAAACGAAAGTATAGGGCGTTGGGGGGGGGGGGTACACTTCCCTCAGACATTAACTTGGGGAGAGATTAGAGAAGAGATTAGCTTCACAGCAATGGGAAACCGTAGACGCACACATGTAGAAGCATCCCTGTCAAAGGATACGAAGGCCATTAGATAGTGCGAGCAGCGATACTACACAGCAGCAGCACATTACTAGCAAGAGCAGCTTCTACTACGGGGCTCGTTAAAGATTGTCACCCGTGCTTGTTAAAGATTATGTCACAGTTGCGAGTAACATCAATGATATGGCGACTTTACTGACGGCAACACCTCCCAGCTGAGACCGAAGCTCGCGTTTCTGGAGTTGAAAGTTGCAAGATTTATTGAATTGAATGAAGCTACCCAAGTTCTTGTGGATCAAGGCTTGTTTGGGAGCGAATCTAATCTTGCGATCGAAACCTGATACCACATCCCATATCGCTACTATGGATACTACATCATTATCATGGTATGAGCCCGAGCGGCGCTATGTCCTTCAGTGAGTCATGAAGACTGCGACATGGTGTATCGGCACTGTATGATTGAGCTTCTTATGTTTGGGTCAAAAACGTCTGGCAGAGGACCGCTCTTCCGAAATGGTTCTCGAGTTCATAGCTCGACTGTTTTCAAGAGCTTCGATAGTGGGAGCAAGCATGACCTTGGAGACAAGACAACTCCCTCCCTTCTTATGAGCGTTTTTGCAGTGACCTCCATTCTGAAGGAACAACGAAAGCCCAAGAAAAGAGCCCGGTACAGTGCAGAGATCGTAGGCTCCCATGTAGTTGTGATGCGAGCTGACTCTGAAGCCAGGAGTCCCGAAAAATCACGTTCGGCTGCGAAGCCTAGAGAGGCTCAAGAGGCAAAGAGCAACGCTGCAGTCGAGGATAAGGCGCCACGTTCAACGAAAAATGAAGATATGCCGTCGAAACTTGGAGCTCGCTATGACGAAGTTCAACAGGACTTCAACCTCGACAGGGCTGATGTCGTTGAAGAAAATGGAGAAAATGGGAAAGACACGTTCACTCAACTCGCTGGAAATCTGTCCGAAGACAAGTGATCGGTTCATCACGGTGAACCGATCCGAGTTGGTGGTATCACTCGCGCGAAAGCGAGATCCTGACAATGACGATTATTCCTGCTTCGCGATACATATAACATCACGAAGGCGGGAGGAGGGGGGTTAGGGTTATAAAACTTGGTGCATATAACGTTTCGGCGGAAGCACCGCCATCCTCAGGACTTTTTATCAGGACTGAATAAGTTGCTTAGATCTCATTCAGTCTCTGCGCAGGCATATATCAATTATGTATGTATAATATAGATATATATTAATCAATGGGTAGTTCTCTAGTTGGAACTGGTTGCAGCGGGTAGTATGGAAACCCTAGTTGGAACACCACTGAGTAGCCCAAGCGAAAGGGCTCCTCCCTACGTGGTACGAGGATGCACCTCTGAATGGCATTCGTCGGATGATAGGATGTGTGCCCACGATTTGCGCCGTGGGTCTCTCTGCTTCGTCGAACCGAGTTTGACTGTTTTGAACCCGTGAGTTTCCACGGAATGATGCCGAAGGGATATTTGTCCTTGATGTATTACACACCCTATAATACAGGACGATGAGGACTTCCGGGGCCTTCCTTCGTTCAGAGAGGACCGCACGTCAGCGCCGCAACGAAGACATTGCATACCACGTTGGGGAGTTGAGAACGATATGAAATTTTTGTGGAAGGTGAATCAGAAGTCACCGCTATTAATGAAGTGCAGTCGCGTGCAGCACGAAATGGGCGATGCATGGTGATTGAGCTATTACATGCCCCAATACAGCCACTATGAATATAAAGGCTTGGTACAAAGGTACGTTGCTGAGAAAGGTCCAGTTCTTCTAGGGGGTATATACTCGGCTCATGTTGGACGGAACTTGCAGTACATTGCTCATCACTCAATGTGGCGGGTTTAACACCACATCACGGTGTGGGGTCCCTCCTTGGATCTCGATGTGGGACGTTTTATGTCTGCGCTGAAGGGCACAGTACGAGTGAAGGAGAACAGAATGATTTATTTTTAACGCGCTTACTTGTAGAATAAGGTGGGCGATGGCGATGGGGGCACTGCAGTAACGTTATTCGGATGTCGGGGTGATGTTATTCGGTTGTCAACACCGTTCCGGACGAACACCACACATATGCATACCATTTGTCCCCAAGGGTACGGCACCACTTGTACCATCCCTGTTGGGGGAAGCGCTGTGAAAGCAAGCCACAGCCAAGAGGGCATTCCTTGCCATCTTGTGAGAAACTACCCAAAATATCACTGGGGTTCCGACAACAGCCTGAGGGCACATACAGACGGTATTACCAACACATATCACACCCCGAATTGACATATCACACGCTCTACGTTTTATTGCGTCCAGGAGCAAGGGCAACAACCAGAAATTCTGCTAACAGCTTCATCGCGGTAAACCTCTCCGAGTGGTCTACGCTGAACTCGACTACCCGTATTCACCAGTCGACTTAAACCATTGGTTTAGTGACGTCGGGTTTAAATCGATCACGTGATCTCTCCGGCTATGAAGCAAAGGGTTGACCACAACGCATGCGCATTATTCACATTGTCACGCGACGGTTGAGGGGAGGGAGAAAGTAGCAGACGACAGGAGCGCGAAGGAGGGAAGGCTCCTGCTTTTTTATTTTTTTATTATGAGGTTGTTACGGAAGAAAAGTTGAGATGGCGCTGCTGCAGGTGGTTGCGGATCAGGGTATCGGTAATCGGTGGTTAGATCTACCTCTGTATCTGTTAATGACAAGCTCCGCGAGGGCATTCCTTTGGTAGGCGTTGCCATTCTGCAAGTCGGCTTCACCTAACTCCCAGGTGCATTGCGGGCAAGCCAACTTTAGGAAACGCTCAGTGTTGCTAGACTGCTTGTTTCTCTTCCTCTAAATTTAGCGGAACATTTTGTAATCGTTCAAGTTTGCTGTGGGGAAGCCGACTTTACAGCAGTGTTGACTGCAAGTTTAGGACCACCTTTGCAATTTTGCGTGCGGCGTACAGTGTTGCACTTACGGCTTGTCATTCCCTTTCTGCTTTTTCGGGATGTGTGGAGTTGCTGGTGACGCTTTCAACACAGGCTGTTTTTCTTCTGTGCGGCACTTCTATGGGACGAGCAGAGGACCTGGCGACGTTTCGAGCACAGGCTGTTTCTCTTCGGTGCGGCTTTTCTACGGGACGAGCGGGGGGTTTGGCAAAGTTTCCGAACACTGACTGTTTTTCTTCTGTGCGGCTTTTCTATGGGACGGGCAGAGTAGCTGGCGACGTTTCATGCACAGCACAGGCTGTTCCTCTTCGGTGCGGCTCTCCTTGGAGATGGGCCGAGTGGCTGGCGACATTTCGAACATTGACTGATTTCCTTCTGTGCGGCAGTTCTATAGGACGAGCAGAGGAGCTGGCAACGTTTCTAGCACACGCTGTTTTTCTTGTCTGCGGCTTTGCTAAGGGAAGGGAGGAGTGGCTGGCGAAGATGTGGGTTCGAGTCCTACAGCCTGCTAACCTTTTCAGTGACTTCTTTCTTTCATCAATGATTTCATAGGCACTTGAGGCTTCCTATGTGTTTGTCCTTTCCATGTGTTCCAGCCTCAGAACATCAACTGCCATAATGTTCATGTTTCGAACATAGACTGTTTTTCTTCTGAACGGCGCTTCTCGTCTGGACGAGCGAAAGGGCTTGCGACGTTTCGACCACAGGCTGTTTTTCTTCTGAGAGCTTTTCCTAGGGACGAGGGAGGGGCGGGTACCGGTAACATTTGAAGGTAGACTGTTTTTCTTCTGAGCGGCGTTTATTCGGGACGAGCGGGCGGGCCGGTGACGTTTCGAGAGGAGGAGGTTTTTCTTCTGTGCAGCTTTTCTTGGGAATGAGGGAAGGATACTGGTATTTCGAACAGAGACTGCTTTTCTTCTGAGCGCAACTTCTGCGCGTGCACCAGTTTGCCCAATGTATGGGATATTGATATTGTGGACTCTTCCTGAGGGCACTGAACAACAACAACCTTATTGTGAGATGATGAATGGGGAGTTTCATCGCCAGGGGCGATACCCTACCCTCTGGTGGTGATGTGGGAAGCGAAATAATGAGCCCCTTCACAGTACGGATATAAGCCCTATACCCACGCTCACTGCGGGTAATGTTTTGCAATTAAGTCCACTAGACGAAGGAAGGGATCCTGGCATCGTCGTGGGCCATTCAGCGACTGCCACCACAGCCAGTCGAGATGTCCCTGAAGGAGTGTCCTCGACGTCCCTTTCCTCCTCCTCATTATTTGGTGTTTCACGCTGGCCCACAAGCTTTCGATTCTTTGCGTGTTTGTGCCAGTGACGGGGCACACGAAATTTACACTGTGGTTGACAGTCACGTGGCGAAGGTGCATGTGCGCGCCATTACTTTCGCGCAGGTACTGCACGCATCGGTACCCCCTCCACTCGTCAGACGCGACAGTCGAATGGGGCGCGACGTTCCTTCGGATAAGTGAACCGAGTGTTCGTGCGTCTCTGCGGTCGACGATTCTCATCCGGAGCTCCCGCGACGTTGAGGACACCATGCCAACGACCCAGGGGCCCCGGTCATCCTTGTCCCCGTAGTTGCGGGATCGCGGAAGGTTGTCTCCTCGGAGGGTACGACCTCTGTTAGATTTACGCCTCCCGCGAAGCAGTGTCTCATCCACCTGAATTTCATCACCAGCGCCGCCCATTCGTGCTTGCGTTGCCAGCTCCGCGCTCGCCAGTTGCCGCACATAGTTCATCCAATCCACGGCGGCCTCCCAGTGGATGACAATTGTGGGACGGGCATAGTCCATGATCTCCGTTGTTGTCATACCTTTGGCCATTCCGAATAGCAGCCAAAGGATGGCAGCCCTAGACAGTTTAACGTTGGGTCTGTCGGCGTCATCAACGCAGCAAAAAAATGATCTCTTTGTTGTGCTGCCATGCTGTGCTGACAGAGCCGCAGAAGTGTTCAGTTGTGAGAGCTGTGGATAAGATATTAAGTAAATTTAACGTGGAGTAATAAATAATATCTGGGCTTAACTTGACATGTTTGTTACAGACTGCGTCGATTCCATGACAGTTTAATCTTTAATAGAACAAACTGTTACTACGTGCCTGCTTTCGACATGTCCCACAACGGAACTGGGGCCGACCGTCTCGCATGGCCGTCACCACAGTACCTCGGCACTCGGGGCTTCGGGGGTTAAACCCGAGTTCGCAGCATATGCCCCAGACCGCTGAGCTTGCTGGACGACGTCCGTCCCTAAGTGCAGCGGCGGCTGTCTGGTCGGGAGGCTTCGGCGCCAGCCCATATTCCTGGCAAAATGCGTCCAGCTTCTCAGGGCTGGTGCATATTGCACACACATCAAAGATGCTCGGATCTACTCGGGTAGCCATATCTAAAGTAGGACAGTCATACCATGGTAGGAGTCAAATAATAATCTAGGTGAATCCAACTCCTAAGTCCAGTTTCGTGCTACCGATTTTCTTTCGTATATCAGCCCATTGAAGCAAATTGACTGTGAAGAAGGAATATCAAACACACAAACGAGGAAAACCGCGTTGTGAAGCTGGCCTAATGAAAACACACAGGAAAACGTACGAGGAATGGCACAATCATTGATGAGAAAGTATAAATGACTTCAATGGCTTGACACACCGGCAATGTTTTGTCAAGAAATTCGAGTGTGGAGCATGCTTTCCACCGAAATGTTTTAACATTCAAGCAGTTGACTCGAGGATAAAAGGATTGTTGCATCTTACCAAAAAGGCGCGCGAATCCGTGAAAGAAAGAATGGGTGAGAGGGAGGCTGCACGCGCACGTCAGGCGAGGGAGGACATTTCTTTGAGGAGGAGATGTGCGAACGCGTCGCGCAATTTCTTTTGCTCTAATTACGTTATTCAGATACTAGTATTGTGCATTTCTCGTTAGACTCTGCGCAGTGGCGTAGCCACGGGGGGGGGGGGGGGGAGGAACCAGTGTGACGATCACGAAAGTTCTTACACTTCATGACGTCTATCTAAGCAGCACCCTTGAATGGTTTTCAAAGTATGAGCTTTTCAAAATCCTTCCAATCTCCTGACCCCACTTCAATGGACACACAGTGTGATCTTATTGTGAACGTCGAAATCAGTTAATTTCGTTCTGTTTTCTTTTCAACCGCATTTTGCGGTGTGCACAAGTATTGTGTGTTGTCGCACCCAGGATCAGAGGGTAGGGGCGAGTTTTCGTATCGAGCCCCCCCACCCCCCTACCTTGGATGTCTGGCTACGCGGCTGGAGGGTCTTCTGACGATTTACAGTCACTTTATGCTGGAGGAAACCCCCCCCCCCCCAAGTCGAAATATTTAACATTAATTCCGCTGTTTCTTTGTTTTTTTTTTATTGGAAAAGAGCTGAACTTATGCAGATGACTGTTCCACGCTCCTCATGACGTCACTGTTCTGCGCATAGCATGACAAGTAGATCCAAGCATTTATGATGTCGGAAAATGTATCCCGGCTTAGCAAAGCCGTGTTATCGAAAACACGTCTTGTGTTGTGTGTTGTCGTCGGCACTCGGCAGAGCCGTATTGAGGCAAGTTTGCGCCCAGGACAGGCTAAATCACAAATGCCCTCTCCCACTGCCGTCAGAAGCCATGTAAACAAAGAAATGAAAAGCTAATTTGCACTGCCGAGATCGTAGATTCAACTTTTCTTCGTTCCTGCTTTATCCTGTCCAACCAACCTGCCGGGGCCTGCCGTTCGAGGGCGGCTGCCCCCCTCGCCCTGTCGGTGCAGTACTGGTCGTCGGTAAATGTCTTGCTGTAGGCTTAGCCAAAATGGACATTGGGCTGAAGGATATTATTGAGCACGTTACAACACTTCAGACATTTTGGTTGTTTGGGTGATTAATGGGAAACATTGTAGAACCAACATTACAGTCAAGTGCATGGCTTCCAAACATAATCTGATCAAAAACTACACTGCACAAAGCTTTCGTTTATATAATAACATCAAATGTAGAAGGTGGGAAATTTCCGCTGCACCAATTTTTTTGTGAGGTCTGCCCCTCCATCACCACCAAGTATTCCAGCGAATTCAGACAACCCAGGTAAAAGGGGTGCTGAGAGGAATCGAACCTGGGGCTTCTGGCATCATCGCCTCTTTCTCCTGAGTTGGTTGAATTCGTCAATTTCTGGGCGTTTGAGGCTGACATGTCGCTCATTGTTCAAGTATTCAGGTTATATTAAAACTTAATTATCCACAGCTTTCGCAGCCGAACAGTTCTGTGGCTTTGTCGCCACAGAATTACAAGAGGGCAATCAGGCGTTCTTTGGTGTACACAACGTCGCAATGGCAGGCGTAAAGTAGGACCAGCGTACGACGTTTTCTCGATGGAAAGACGCCGAGTTTCGCGGTCATATCTGCAAAATCTTGACCGGTGGTACTTGATACCGGTGGGTTCGTAGACCTATGAGACACCATCCACAGGGCTCTGGAAATTTTCGCAGGACCGAGGAAGGATGATACTAAAAAAACTGCTAAAATAAAGCTGATTCATACTAAAGAAAACAAAAAAAACTAAGTTTCGATCACTTTCTGGAATAAAACAATGCAGATCAAGAAATAAAATGTAAAATTGGTAGCGTCGTGAAGTGTATTGTACCGGTATTTGTTCCAGTTTTGCGGAGTTGAAGAACCTTGTGCTGTTTTCCGAGAGAAGAGAAACGTGGTTGAGTATAGCTACCACCCATTTTCTCTTCAGTCATTCTGACCCCCTCGGGTAAGAGGGTGGAGGGGGTTAGAGTCCAATTCTAGTGTTTGGTGGACGAGCGTGTGTCTAGCATGGGGTAATCAGAACAAGAAAAGGAACGTCCAGAGCTCTTCTTCAGGGAGACCTAGAGAGGCTACGACGATGCGAATACCTGGTACAGGCATCGTTCCTAAACATTACAATGAGTCCACAATTTGCAGATCCGTAGGCAAGCGATGCATATAGTACGCTTCTGTCCTCCACTCTTTCGCACTCTTCTCTCTGCACCTGTCCACAAGAGTAGGCCTCTCAAAGCGACAGTTGCTTCGCGGCGCTAACACGGAATTTTTTAACGAATAACATTTGGCATGCTGGTGGGCTACTAGAATGAGTGGGATCTCTGAATATAGGCTGTGTTCAAAACGTCACGGGCGTCGCCGCCTCCGCCAAGTCGTCAAATAAAGAAAAATAAAAAAGAGAGAGAAACAAAAAGTATTTTGGAGACGTCATCAGCATCGGCCATTCTGTTTGAAACGTTACCGGCATTGGTAGTAACCTCTTCAACAGTCATCGCAGTTTATGTGGTAATGAAGTTCAGTGAAGAGTACTGAGGTATGCGCCCATGTTTCTTACGGTGGTTCTCCTGGACTACTCAAATCCAGAGCAAAAGGAACTGCACACTCCTCGATCTCCTGTGCCACCAACACCTTTCCCCTCCCTCTTTATCCCTCTTCCCTCTCTTATAGGTGCTCCGAGCCGTAGCTCCAGAGAGGGTCTGTGGAGCAGGCTGACCGCACCTTAGCCCAACATTACCCCACCCCACCCTATCTACCACAGGCCACCTGCCCTCCGCTAGTCCGTAAGGAAACCTTATCTGAAAAGAACAAAGAAAAAGAGAAACAGTCTCTGTTCGATATGTCAGAAGTATCATCGGATCTTGTTGTCCTCAAGAAAATCCGTTCAGAGAACGAAACAAACAAGAGCCTTTGTTGGAGACATTCCAGCACAGGGTCCTCCGCTACAAAAAAGACAAAGAAAAAAAAAACACGAGAAAGGGGGAGATATTTATTAGAACAAAGAGAAAATAAGAAGGAAAGCCCAGCACAATAGCATTCGACTTGCTATTAAATGGAAAACAAAGGTGCAGTCAACACTGCTGTAAAGTCGGCTTCCCCACAGCAAACTTGAACGATTACAAAATGTTCCGCTAAATTTAGAGGAAGAGAAACAAGCAATCTAGCAACACTGAGCGTTTCCTAAAGTTGGCTTGCCCGCAATGCACCTGGGAGTTAGGTGAAGCCGACTTGCAGAATGGCAACGCCTACCAAAGGAATGCCTCCGCGAGATATGGTTGTTATGGTCGCTAAAAAGGTGTACATAGTCAGCGTTTGCAATGTTATTTGAAAAACAGAAGTAGAGGTATCCTCGCGGAGGTGATCGTTGTGCTATTGTCAGTGTTTGGTCGTCGATTGTGGTTGCGTGCAATAATTTCATCCGCATCGACCATCGCTTATTTATCGTCTGTTGTGCGATATGTGTGGTGAACTGCAACGATCAAGATTGCCTCTCGATTGCGGGGGCATTCCAGCAACGTCCTTTATACGCTTTCGAGCCTGGTGTCATGAGCGCAACGTGTGTGCAAGTGTTTGATCACTGCGGGCTATGTAAACAGAAAGAAAGTTGATGCAAGGATGGCCTTATGCTGCATGGGACTCCCACACGCACAACTTTTACGGTGTTATCGTTTTAAGAAATCGACGTGATACTTTCAACGTGTCACAAACCTGCAACGCGTTAGAGTATCTCTTTGCTGGCTGTGTTTCTTTGGAGCGCGACTGATACGGAAGACGTACTCAGGGTGCTGCCTTGTTTGCGTCGTCGTCCTGTGTGTGTGTGTGTGTCTGTGTATTTCGTTTGTTTGTTTAGCTCTGTTTTCGTTATGTTACCCAGGGCGTCCTTGCTTGTGAGCGTGGAAGTGTCGTGACCCCCTGTCAGTGTGGTGCGTTGCTGTGCTTAACTCTGACCTCTTTTATTTCTGCATTTCAGCATATCAGATTATTGCAGAAATCACTAAGCACTAAATTGATTGTTCTGTTCAGCCCACAAAGATTCATCGTTACGTTATGACTGTCTCATTTTCACGTTCATGTTCAAATTTCACGAAATAGGAACATACCTAATGTATATATTTGTCATTACAGTTACTGAGCATATTTGTCATTTGATATGATGCATTCGACATTGTTAAAATAAATGGCCACACTTTGGTGCCAGCACACTACGTCTGAACCATTCAGGATTTGTAGTTTAATGAGACAATGTACACAAAATACAGATGTTAAAATGAACCAAACATATCATAAAGAAGGAGGTGTTATACCAGTTTCACAAGTGGTGTTCAAAGGATAGGGCAAACAGGAATGGACCAAAGAAAGCACATACAACAGCTGCAACATCAGCTACAAATAAGCCTGTGCTGTTATTTTGTTCAATAATTGCATTGTGCTTATTTCTTCAACTTCATATATTATTGAGGTAACACTTTTATGCAACTGGTTTGGGACTTACACATTTTCCATGCTCATTCTTTACAAGCTTCTCTTTCAACTTCATACTGGCATTGTAAATTTCACTAACATTATCATTGCACCATTACATGCCAAACCATCACGACCACCAATGCTTAAAAACTCCCCACAGCTCATGCCACGCCATGCTAAAATACGGCTGCCAACAGCATATCATGTACTAAACAAGTGGAGCAAGGCAGAATAGGTCGTACGAATTATGGTGTGTAGACAGCCAAAAGACGCGGACAGAAGAACAATGACACGGACGACTGCATCATGCACTACGCTCTGTGAAATCACTCCTTATTTAAGCTTTTAATTTAGGATTCCTGTTCAGAAAGAATTTGTGTTAGTGATGCAGTTAGTTACCACTCCACCCTAACACAGATCACTCAACTTTGACTGTGAAATGACATAAGAGGCCTGTGTGATGCCATGAGAATGATAACTGCCACTGTATAATTGTGTAAACTTATTTTGTTAATTTTTATTTCACCGCTTGCTTGGCATTTTTTTAGTTTTCCAGTCATGGAGTAGTTCTCTGACTATTTTCCCAGTTTTCCATGCCTTACTGGATTGCAGACATCCTGAGATATACACGGTGGTTCGAGCAGCTGGGCATTCGAGGATTACATGTTTGTGACCTGGCTCGACTAATTCTCGTTCTTTACACCGATGATAAAGCTCTGAAAAATTATTGCGCAGGCTGAATTTCTGCACTGTGTGGTTATGCAGTTTGACTGTACAGCTTTGTATTGAGAGATTGTGCTATTTCTTGAGAAACAACACAGTGGAATATCAAAGCAAGGCACACCTAGAGGAGCTCATTCTAGCATGAAATCTCTGTAGTAGCACTGATCATTGTCTGCTTGCTTTCTGTATTGATCTATAGCAGACAGTGACATGAAGTTCACAATGGACAAATATGCACAATGCAAATAAGCTCACACAAAGAAAGAAATGCAACTTAAAATCATGTGCATCTTAGCTACAATGTGCTGTATTACTTTTATTAAAATTTACATGTTTGTATATCTTTCTTCCACAATTTCGCTTATTTTTTGAACCACTTTGGTAGTTGTCACTTTGTAGAGGCGGACATATTCATCCTGTTGTGTCAACACAAATCTATGCAACTGGACCGTTTAATGTAGTGAGCATGGTGTACTGCATCATGAAGGACAAAGTTTGGGAGCAGATGTATGGGACATAACACTGAATATGTAGTAAAATAATACAGATGCCTCTGCATGACTCACCACCTAACTTCAGTAATGAGTGATGAACATGCAGTCTTCAGGCAACTTCAGGAAATTATGATGTATGGTGAAATGGTTCAGAAGATTTACCAGCATCCAAAGCAAAAGTTTCACAAGTTCCGGCCAAATGCATTATGTTGGTGCACAAGATAAACATGTAATTATTTCGTTCCACTTTACTGAACTTTATGCACCCCTAAGAAAATGAAAATGTGGGAGGAAAGGGGGGGTTCTGAACACAAATAGAAGTAGTGTGAATTCCCCGTTAAAAAGAAATGAAAAATTCCACACACATAACCACAAGATTTAGGAACCTATGGTGAAGCAAGCTCTTACACAGACATGTTTTTCGTGTGTTACATGAAGGTCAGTTGTGTTGGGGATGGCATGGTATGTGATAAGCCTAAGCTAATGCCAGCCACATATTTGTATAGCAGTAAATTTTCTTCACATGTGGCTTCGAAGAACTGCTTACTTGAAAGAAAATAAATAACCAGGTGTGACACATATACAATCTAATGTCACAGGCATTCGGTGCCAGTCATTCGGTGAAAGTAGTTTACACGAGATGCCACATATTCTCCTGGTGACGATGAGGGGGAAGGAAGCTTTCCAGTGATAAATGTATGTCATGGTGTCGTGTATTGCAATAGCATTCAGGCAATGTTTCGAGTGACAGATCCATAGATGTTAAAACCATTTGTCATGACTCTGATGACACATTCTTAGCTACATCTGAACTTTGTTACCATAGTATTCCAATATTCTGTATACCCTCCACTTACTGCTTCAGGAGTGGAGCGCGAGTCAAGGCAGAGGAGAGCTGGTGTGAAATGGGAGTACCCATTGCGCGTAGTTATTGTACAGGACATGTCGTACGGGAAAAACTGTGGACCCTTAGCATGCACCTGAGCTTGTGTAAGGGGAACAAGTTGTAACATAGTTGAATGTACAGTAAGGCATTACACATATGCATATTAGAAGTGGATAGTGGTGTGGTTCACTATTTTTGAACTCAGTTATTCAGAACACGTTGAAGACAGGCACAACACCAAATTAGAGACATTGTGGCATTCGCGATAAATAGAAGCATGATAGCAATGTGCATGCGGGAGTATATTATAAATCATGTAGCATGATTCCATAGGAATGTGTTTTCCCATTCTTAAGATGTACCTCTACAGGATATGAGACTACACAACAAGAGTGCACTGATCACACTAGTGTAAAGCTGCAGTGTCGTCGAGCAATTTTTAACAGTCCTGCTCAAAGAAATGATGCAGAATAGCATGCATACATTTTAGCTTGAAAGAAAAGACTTGAGCTTCAGGAGACACAAAAGCGACTCTGTTTTTTTGTTTAGTACTATATTCACACTCAACACCTGAGTACATGGATAAACTCTGTAGCCATATGACAGCTATCAACAACATAAAAGGAGACGCATAATGTAAAAACCCCCGAGACTAGGGAACACGAAGGGACAGACACAACGGACTTCGTGTTGTGTCTGTCCCTTCGTGTTCCCTAGTCTCGGGGGTTTTACATTATGCATCATCTTCACCAGTTCGCGTGCTTCCTAGCCATTCTTTCATTATAAAAGGAGAGATAGTGTAACATGGGTGCATGTTTACCCTGCTTTACTACTGTCATCAATATCCACATTGAACACGTGCACACAGAAATTAACTATGCAGCCATATGGCAGCTGTCTATAACGTAAAAGAACGATAGCTACTGTTAACATGGGACCGTGCTCTTTCACGTTCTCGTGTGCTCAGTGTGTATACAAACAGCTGCACTGGCAGGACAAATCTGTACCCATGCTAGCAGAAGCTAACTTTCTTTTAAGTAGTTGACAACAGTCACGTGGCCATGTACAATATTTCCATGCACTCATGCTACAGTTATGATAAAACCACATTTCCATTTTGATGTTGCGTGTACCAGCTGGCTACTTTTATAATTGTCAATACCGTCTATTGATAAGTCTGTACCCTATGTTTTGTTAAATCTATCTGGAAGGTGTTATATGCAGTAATTGCAGTTGATCTAATTTTCAACTTCAAGTGCAATGCAATAATGAGCAAAAGAGCTTAAAGTTTCTGTACATATTGCCATTGATTCCTATGCAATTCAGCTCTTTTGCAGTAAACCTCAGACATATTAGTGGAGTCAGCATGTGGAATGTAGCAAGGAGCGTTTTCCTTGTTCACCGTTGCTTACTTATGCTTCCACGTGACCTCACCATCTAATTGAGCAGGGTATCGAGAGTGCATGCCTCTATGAAAAAAGTCAGCCTTGTGCAACTACGTAATAGCCTTTATTGTCTGAATATAAACAAAAATCTCACGAATACAAAGTTGTTGTGACGAATGAGTCCACAACAGAGATTTTTTATCTCCAGAATATCTGTGCTTATACAATGCACAAAAACTGTCATTAATTGGTTATGGTTATGTACCTGCAATAGTTAACCTAAAAAAGTAATGATGCATCCAAAAGGTCTCCAGCCTCCTTTAGCACACTGCTGTGTAGTGTCTTTTGCAGAAACAGCCCTACAAAAGCAGATCTATTGTTACCATACAATAAATCAAAATAGAAGTAAGCAGCTGTCTGTTTTAATGTTTTCCAATGTAGCAGTAGTAACACAATATGTGAAGAACTTTTTTTCATTGGTCTCCTCTGCTGTGGCATGCTGAAATAAGTAAAACACACATTTCAGTTTCATCTATGTGAATTACAAATCTATTACACGTGAATCCAGGGAAAATGGGGACCTCGTTCGATTTTGCTCCAGTATTTTCATAACCTGGGAAAGCAAAATCTGCTCAAATTCTGTGTTCAGTGTAGTGCAACAACATGCATGTTTCCATGCCTAGATAGTATCCACACAACAGCCGCAAGACGCTAATGCACTTTATGATCAGTCCTATTGCACGGTTAAAGGTTTCTGGAGATAAGACACGCTGCAAAGAGATGATAGATACTGTTACGGTTAATAAACATGCGAGTGGATAACGCCCCTCAATTTCTCCATCGGGGCTCGCAACAACCATTTAGCACGTTATTGCTCTTACTGTACAATGAGAGGGGTGCTTACAGTGTGTATCACAGGAGATGACACTCATAATAAGCGCCAGCACAGACAGCACTACGCTTTGTTTTTGAAGATGCACATTGAAGTTCGGCCATCCGCACATCCGCACGCTCTGTCGGTCCATTGGATTGGTATCTGGATTTTGTCCAGTGGCACATGTCGATGTCACTCTCTTTGACCACACTTCGACGGTGCTTTTACGTTTACCATGCAAGAGCTTGCAATAGCGCCTTCGAAAAACAACTGCTGCATTTCGTGATCCCGGTCAAGCGTTACGCCACTTTGCTTTACTAACCGCGCATTTAAACCGATTCTGCTTAATTTTTACCAGTTAGACTTCGAATTAGTGAAACATCACCTACCACAACCACTCTACGATAGTTTTTTCAGCACACGTTCACAGTTACAACGTACTTAGGCCGACGTTAAACTAGCCCCTCCCCTAGTTTAAAACACGTCCCATTCAAATACATGGGTCTTAAACCACCGGTTTAAGTAGCTTGGGTGGATGATCGAAACGGAATATTTGAAGGGAATATTCGTACCATTGCGATAAAATCCATCTCCTGGGCGCTTCTAGGAACTATATCAATCAAAACTTACCCAAGATTTGATGAAAAATTCTTCGTGAACCGGGGATTAGGCCTGCCGGCCACAACCGCTTCTGGGAGACTCTGGCGAAATGCGCATGCGCCGTGCAGGAAGCTCGCTATGTGCGGTGCCATTGGCTTCACAGCAGCAGGTTGTAGGGCATGGGGTGGTGATCCAGGATTGGCGAACGAAAGTGACACGTGATCGATTTAAACTCGACGTCACTAAACCAATGGTTTAAGTGAGTTGGTGACGTTGGTGAATACGGGTAGACAAGTCCTCGTGATGATAATGATGACGATGATGATGATCTCAGTGTCCGAAGATATTTTCGTCATTGGAAGAAGTTCCAGAAGTGTCCAGACGGACTTTCCCGAGAGTCCAGAGAGTGTTCGAGCAAACAAGGAATTCAAAGAGACTGGAGGCCGTGACGCCAGAGATCTCAAGGAATCGCGTTTAAGACGAGCACAAGGCTGTGATGAGCTCAGCGATGCGTTATTCGCACGCCTTATTTTCAGAAAAGCTGCCAAGAAGCGGTTCCGAGATGTACCTGGACAGCTTGATTGCACCCTGACATCGGGACGTCATCGGCATCATCGCTCGTGGTCGTGCCTCGTCCATTGTAGTTCTTTCCATTAAACATTGTTCATTGTCCAGTTCAGTCCAAACCTTCGCCGGTAATTCTTGCTCAAACTCCGGTTTCCCGGGTTTCCGCTCCAAAATGTGCAAGAATGTCGAAAGTGCCAGTAACGAAATATACGAGTACACGCGGATTCCTCGCAATGTCTCAGTATCGTTTAGTTTGTTAGCTGATACTTGTATTACTTCTCTTCAAGAAAACCGTGAATCGCGAATCTGGCTACCATACGCCCAAAACAAAAATCACATAATACTCACGACTGGAAGTGCCTCATCATTCACTCGACCATTACATATGTCGCGATGCGTCCTCTCACGTTTTCTTCACAAAAGAGGGTAGTATAACACATGAAGAGAGCTTTCAAATTAAACTCGTAAAGAAAGGGCATTCCCTTGCCGGTTGGCAAACAAAAAAGAAGCAATATTTGAGCTCATGGTTTGTCGCGATACGTTCATGCGTCATATAACTACAATAGTGCGCCAAAGTATACTGTAACATTAAATCTTGCCGTACGCAGGCAAGCACGAAAGAGAAACAGCACACAAATAATAAGAAAAAGCTGAAATACGTACACAGGAAAAGAAAAAGCACACAAATAATATTGAAAACTCAAGCAAAAAAAGAAAAAAAAACAGTACATGTACACAGAAACGGGGAGGGGCAAGGGGAGCTGCTGCTGCGTGGGTGGTGTTGGAGGTCGGCCCCTTGCCAGGAGCACGAGCTGTGCTCGCTATGTTGTTACTCGTGTCTGAAAGCAACGGGACCCCATATGCTCATTATTAGCAGACACCTCATAATGAGCAACGTGGGTCCCGTTCCTTTCCGACAACGAGTAACAATTTAGCCGTATTTTCTGCTGGCTGTTTATTACGCCAACGACACTGTCGAGGCTCTCTGAACAGCGCCCATCAGGTATCTGTGTTGTGAAGCTCCACCCTTTCGTTCGTCAGTTCTCACCGAGACATCATGCGTGGAACAGGGCCCCGCATTTTGGATGGTCTGCCGTGGAAGACAGCACCCGACACCGTTCGCAACATCCTCGTCCGTGCCGATTACTTCGTGGTTACTCTTCAACAGCTCAGTGCGCACCGTGGTACTCGGGCCGCTGCAGCAATGTCGCTACTGTTATTTGAAATCCGTAGAGCGTGTGAAAAGTACAACAAACCAAAAGAAGTACACTTACAACACCTCTCGACAGGAACCGATTTGACTAGGAATAGTACACGCGGCAGGGGCCAAGCAGCTGAAGGATCGGGACATGAATATCTGAAAATTCTCCCCTGGCGTCCTCAAAGCTGTTTGCGACGTCGTTACTGGTACGGAATTCATAATGGCTTCCACTGGGAATACTTTTGCTTCAGAACGTGCCGTTTGTTAAGCCAAGTGGTTCACCACCTTGCTGCTGTACTCTGTAGGTACTAGCCACGACAAAGGGCTTCGGCCAACATCGTTCATTCAGCACTGCCGGCGGATGGCACCACCCTATGGGTTCGCACACGGCTGTCCCGCAGGGTGCGCGGGGTATAGCGGTGTGTCCCTAAAGAGTTGACTGTGGCTTCTGTTCTATATTGGCCCCAGAAGACACGCCGACATCGTTAACTAACGTTCGAACAGCAAGCAATGTTCCAAGACAGTCTTACAGGCTGGGCACGTGTCCCGTGCTTCACAAACATCTTTATCTGTCGTCTTTATATGGCAGTACATAACAGCTTCCATGCACTCGATTGAAATATGGCAGTCGTCGATAAAGCCAGAGAGTGGCAGGAATCGTTTTGTTTTGTGTGCTTCAGCCTCAGTACAGTTCCACGCGCTCCTTACGAAATGTCTGTTGTCGGCATTGTTAAATATGAGACCACGGTTCATATCGCGTGCTGCTTACGAGCAGTTGTTTGTCATTCGTTTCCAGTGCAAGTCTGCTTCTCGGCATTTGTTGTTCCAGTTCGACAAAATCACAATTTCGGACCAATATTCAGAACTCAGTTAGCCGGTCGTCAAAGCACTGTCCTTCAGTGTCTTTGGGCGGACGTTTCGTGATATGTCAAGTTTATTGCTGACTGGAGTAGTAAGGGACCTATCCAGTTGCCAGTTCGCAGCTAGGGCGGCCCCACCGTCGCGAATTTGTTGGTTGTGAAAAAGGGAAAATGTAGGAGACAACCACACAGGTTGATGGCTAGCGAAAGAATGATTTATTGGCGTGAGCGCCAGATGGTGCGCACGCGATGGCCGATAAACTTTGTCATCGTGCACCACAACTATCATCTCTCCCCCCCCCCCCCCCCCGAGAAAGAGAAAGAAGGGAAGATGGGTGATCACCGAGGGTGCTTGAGGATGGGAGGCAGGTGGCGAATAGTGAGGGGCAGAAAGGGTCGACGAGGACCGAGGGGAGGAGTTTTCGAACGGTCAGTCCAGATGATGGTCTTGGAAGCCGCGGGTGCAGCTGAAGGCGGTGCGGCGACACCATGCAGGCTACAGGAAATGGGAGAGGTCGGCTCTACGAACGCCGGCTTAATGCGGTCGATCGAAACGACCTCCGGGCAGCCGTTCAAGTTGATAGTGAGTTTTGTCACCGCGTTTGAGGACCTGATACGGGCCAGAAAATGGAGGTTGGAGGGGCCGGCGGATCGAGTCGGTGCGGAGGAAGATGAGCGTGGCACTCGACAAGTCGGGGGAAACATAGGAAGGAGAAGTGGAAACGGCTCGTGTCGGGGTTGCTCGTAAATCGGCGAAACGCTTCTGAAGCTCCTGGGCGTATTGTGTAGGGGTCGTGCTGGAGGGTTCCGTTGGGGTGAAGAGGTCTGCGGGCAGGCGTAGGGGCGCTCCATAGACAATCTCGACAGACGAGCAGCCGAGGTCGGGTTTGAGGGCGGCCAGGATTCCCAGAAGGGCGAAAGGGAGGAACTCGCTCCAGCGATTGCGATCGCCGTGGGTCAGTAAGGCTTGCTTAGGTGCCTGTGAAACCCTTCGACCATATCGTTGCAGGCAGGATGGTACACAGAGGTTCGAAGTCGGGCGGTTCCTAGGAGCTTCGTGAAGCCCGGAAAAGGTGACTCTCGAACTCCGGGCCTCGGTTGGAGATGACTTCGTCAGGCACTCCGAAGCGCGCTACCCATGTGGCCATGAAAGTAGAAGCCACGGTTTGGGCGATGGAGTCCTTCATGCGCCTGGTCTGACGCGTCTACAAAGAAAGAGAGAGGAGCGTCGTGCCGTGGGTGAACGAGGAGCGTGGCATTGGCAATGGCGTGCTTGATGGCCAGAAAAGCCGCTTGGTGACTGTCGTTCCAGGGAATTGGTTGGGATGGAGAGCGTGGCGCTTTGAGGAGGTTTTCCAGGGGCCGGAGTAGAGACGCACAAGAGGGAACAAACCGGCGATAAAAGTTGACGAACACCAAAAAGCGACTGAGCTGGAGTGACGTAGGGGCGGGGAAGTCCGTGATGGCCTTGACTTTTTGTGGAAGTTGGGGTATGCCGTCCGCTGACACGTGGTGGCCTAAGAATTCCAAGGATGACTTGCCGAATTCACATTTTTGAACGTTGATCACGACGCCGTGACTTTCGAGGCGGCCAAACACCTCGCGAAGATGTTGGTAATGCTGCTGTTCCGTTTCGCTGGCGGTGAGAAGGTCGTCCATGTATGCGAAGACGAAAGGCAGGCCGCGCAGGATGCAGTCAGTGAAGCGTTGGAAGGTTTGTGCCGCGTTTCTCAAGCCAAACGGCATGCGCAGAAATTCGAATAAGCCGAAAGGTGTAATGATAGCGGTTTTGTGCTTATCCGCTTGGGCCACCGGAGTCTGGTGGTATGCCTTTGTCAGGTCCACCTTACTGAACCATTTCGTGCCAGCAAGGTTCATGGTGAAGTCATGAAGGTTCGGTGGGGGTATCGGTCAGGTTTGGTTGGAAGATTTAGGGCGCGATAATCTCCACATGGGCGCCAGTCCCCGGTCTTCTTGGGCACCATGTGGAGTGGTGAAGCCGGCCGACTGGAAGACGGCCGAGCGATCCCAATTTGCAACATGTGATCGACCTCGCTACGAGCTATTTTCCATTTTTCTGGGGCGAATCGACAAGGCTCGAAATGAGCCGGTGAGCCCGACGTCTGAATGTAATGAACGACGTCATGACGGTACGGGCTTGGTCTAGTCCGGAGGCAGCGGTAGAGGTGGGAACTCGCTGAGCACTGCCGCGAAGGGAGACTGAAGAGCTGAGAGAGACGACGCAGGGAAGGTGATGCGCGGAGATGTACCAACGCCCAGGACGTGCAGCTTTGTCGTAGAGTCGATTAAAGACTTGCGGACAACGTTGACCAACAGACCGAAGTGCTGTAGGTCTGCCCCAATGATGGCTTGGTCGATTGCTGCTACCTTGAATATCCAAGGGAAAGGTCGCCGTAATCCGAGATTCAAAGTAAGCGACCGCTCACCGTGGACTGGTATACCCGTGTTGTTAACGGCACTTAGGTGGTAAATGGGGCTCCGTAGCTTGTCTGACCGTGTAGCAGGTATGATGCCGATTTCGGCCCCAGTGTCCACAAGGAAACGGCGCTGGGACGTCCGGTCGAGCACAAAGAAAAGACGGCCTGGACGTCGCGGTGAGTGGGGGACGCTCGCCGCCTCTAGCGCTCCCCGGGGGCATTTCCCAGCCAGGAGCAAGGGGGCGTGCAGTTGCGGGCTTGGGCGCCGAAAGACCAGTGGTACCAGCAGGACGGGGATGGGTTCGGTTGACGCTGGAATGCCGGCGATGGAGATCTTCTGCGCCTGCTGTTGGCGCGAGCCGAGGGCGTTCGGCAATGAAATTGCGCGCGTGGCCCAGAGGAACGATCATGGGGGCTGACGGATGCCACGAGACTGCTCAGGCTCTGGATGTCGGCCCTTAGTAAGTCGAGGTCAGGTTGAGGTGGCTCAGGTTGCCCCGGGAACGTAGAGCACGCGTTCCTAGGCGGCGGAGAGAGCCCATGGCTTGCCGGTGTGGCAAGGGCGCAAAGGGAGGGTTGGGCGACCTCCATAATTTTGTTCGCGTGCAGGGCCAACTCACTGAGGGAGAGGTTCGAAGTGGTGGTCAAGATCATTTGTACCGCCGGAGGCAGACGCTGGAGGAAAAGTTCCTTCAGAAAAGATTCGTCAAAGGTGGCTGCCCGATCGCCGAGGAGGACCTGCAAGTGGCGGAATTGGGACGGTCGTCTGTCCCCGAGGTCCTCGCCTGACAACAGTTGTTGAAAACGCCGACGTTCGGAGGCCGTAGTGCGTTTGATGATGGCTGCTTTTAAGGTGTCGTAAGGTGTTGTGCCCATCGGTGCGCACAGAATGTCGGCAACGTCGGAGGCGACCTCAGGTGGTAGAGAGGAGACGACATGTTGGTGTCTAGTAGCCTGTGTTGCTATACCTGCGAGCTGGAACTGGCACTCGGCTTGGACAAACCAGGGGCGGATTACTGGCCACTTGTCGGTGCGTAGTGCAGCGTCGTCTCCATAGTAACGCGTGCTGCACGTGACCCGCTTCGTCGTCAGAAGGAAGAAGTGACCTTACTCGCAGCCTGCCACCGTCGCCGGGCGTGTGGCGTTCATTGCCATTGGGCGAGGAGGTCAGCCGACGCAAAACGCTGCGATGTTCGTCGTTGAAAATGGCGCTTGTGTACGCGTTTCTAGTGGAACAAGAAGCCGCTTCAGTGAAGTCAACGAGGAGATTTCGTGTTCACAAGGATGTCTTCACGTGGTTGTCAGATTAGCAGTTTGTTTCCTTCTTACTGTCCAAAGCCTCGTGTATACACATACAGGATGTATGTGGAAACATGGACATGACATCGAGTGTTTCCCATGTAGAGAATGTTATCACCCTCATAAGCTGAGTTACTGTGTTTGTAACCCACCATTGTGAAGTTGACATTTCAACATGACATGACATTTCTTTATTTATGAAATATTTGGACACTGCAATAAAAAAAATAAAAGAAAAACTAGCAATACTTGCCCTATTCATATGTATGCTTTTTCTGCAGAAGCTTGTGCGCAAAACATTGTGATATTGGAACCAGTTCCTACGGGAATGAGCCAGCACATATTTTATTGTCCGTATTGTTAGTAATTCTGATTGGCATACCTAGCATCGGCGGTCAATGCTTCCTGCGGCCCGCCGTTGTTTTTCCACCATTCTCCTTCGTCCTTCAAGGAGTTGGTGCGATATTGATGGTGACACCTGCCTCCTCCTCCGTCGACATCTGCCTCCACTCCGCACATTTTGAGCTTGGCTGCTTGCTGTGGCCGGCAACTCTCTGGAAGCCCCAGCAGGCTGTGTGTCGCCCTGAGCTCTTACCCGAATAACTGCTTAGTTTAGAACTAAAAAGGAGGAGGAGGTCACTCGAAAAGCTCAGCAAGCACACCGTGTCCACCAAATAACTTTATCCTCGTCAGTATAGCAATCTTCGACGCGGCGTATAGTTATGGTGAGCTAGAAGGACTGGTGTGTTGAACGCAGTGTTGTACCCGTTACCGAAATATGGTATCGCGATACCGATACTCGTTACTTGAGTAAAAAGTATCGAAATACCGATATCGATACTTCTTTTGTAAAGTAACGAAGTACCGCTACCGTTACTAAAAAAAGTAACGCGATACTTTAGGCGATACTTTTGTTTGAAATACAGGGATAGTGCAACATGGAAATATCGCTTACGTGAACAGTTCTGCAGTGAAAAGACAGCATATTTCATATGTAGCTCGGAAACGTTATGCTTGACTTTTAGCAATAGCTGGTTCTTGAAATCGTCTTCTGTTATCCTTGCAAGCTGTGGTGTCTCCGGCAGCTGACAGAAGCCAGTGTGACAATTACGTTATAGTGTCAGGCCCACACATACCATGAAGTTCAATGACCCAGGAATCCTATCTGAAGTTTACAATGCCACAGTATATGTGAGTGTGACTCAGTGCGACACGGCAGCTTAGCAGTGCAATTTAGAGCGCACTGTTAAAGAACTTGACCTCTGTTCGTTGACCTCAACTCTTTTGTTGAACACAGCGTGGTTATTTCCTTCAGTTTCAAAGAAAAACAGTGAACACGTGTTTGGTATAATTTCATAATTCCGGTTACGGAGCACGTAGGCGTGTCCACAAGCTTCTTGTCGAGGGCTAGGCGGACCATTGACAATGAATAAGAGTAAGAAATATGGTCGGTGAAGAAAGAGTGGGGCACTAAAAAGTATCGGTATCGGTAACGATGCGTTACCATAAATGCGTAACGGAAATACTTTTCCGATACTGATTTTAAAAAGTATCGCCGATACGCACTCAGATACCGAAAAAGTATCGATTACTGTAACGGCGTTACTTGTAACGGCGATACGTACAACACTGGTTGAACGGCGGTTGCAAACGGGTCGTGCCGACGGGCCCGCCGACAGGTGGCTACGAAGGGCTCGGCTCGCTCACGCTGCGCGCGCCCTCGTGGTCACGTGGCCCTATGTGCAAAGAGCAACGTGGCGAACCCCAGAGTACCTGCGATAAGCGAAATTGAAGCAATACGCCGCAAATTCTAGGGAAAGAAAGATGTGCGCGTGCTGGTGTGTCACGCTGATAAACTTGATAATCTGCTGAAAACGGGGCGTGCTTGAAGTCAGTGCAGGGTTCTGTCTAGGAATTGGCAGTGATGCTTTTGTTTTTAATGTATGCTAGAGGTAGCGCCTTAATGTTCAGGAAGAAAATGTCAGTCGATGATTCTCCCGTTTTGGCACATTACAAGAAGGTGGCGAAATTTTCGCTACAGTATTTTGAGTTACCTGGTTACGTTTGGATTTCGTTATACATCCCGTTTCACGCTGCTCGTAGTGTGTGAATGCAGCTTGTGTGCGACACGTTAAGGTATCCTTGGAATTCTTTGGTGTGAATAAGTTTCGCACATAGAGACACACTGAGATTTATTATAATAAATGTTCTGGAAATCAACTGATGTCGTTCCCGCGGAGATCAGCTATTTTCCATTTTCGGATATGTAGCGATACATGTTAATACATTCAGAGTGTTTGAAATTGTCGAGGAACTGATACCTAAACCAACTCGTGTCACCCAATTACAGAAAATGAAGAATCATCAGAAATTTACGTTTCTATGACCAGAAGGTGTCTGTTCAAAATCTATGAACAGAAGGTGTTTGACTGAGAAAAAAAAATACAGAAAATACTCATTCAATTATGCCTTTCTGAATAAGGAATGTGGCACAGAAAAGAGAGGTTGTAGGAACTGTAGGAACAGAGGAACTGTAGAAATGTAAATGGAACGCTGCTTGATCGTTGCATTGCCGTGGTTGTCCGGCTTCAAAGACAAATATGTGGATACAGTTTTACCGCGAAACCATTGGGGAAGGCGTAGCATTGAATCGATACAAGCTAGTAACAACAGCCGGTGATCTTGCCTTATTTAGTGATTCTAATCTTGCCAGATGCCATCAACATTGCCGAAATGATGCAGTACATCGCTCTCAAAAAAGTATAAGCAGCATCATTGAGACTCCTTGAAAAGGGATTGCGAGGATGAGTACGACAATCAGTAAATTCTACACGGGGCCAGTGCTATGGGTATGCGGGGCCTGGAGCAAAGGCACATCGCGGGGCCTGTTTCACACGATTAAGTGCATACTTGATATTTAAAAAAATAAGTAATCCCTGGTTGAAGGCTTTGTGCGCGGGGTCTATGCAAGCGCGGGCCTTAAGACGGTCGCCTTACTCCCCCGCCACTATCGCCGGCCCTGATTCTACACGAGGTAACCATTGTGAACATCGTAGGATGAGGTTGAATTCCAAGTGGCACACATATTCCAAAGATAACTGACGTGATTTTTAGTTACTTGTGGAGGTAATCGCACTCTAGTCGCAACCGCATGCACATCGTGCACACACATACATGGGATGATGATAGGACCCGCAATTAACCACCGCCGGTACATTGCTTTTCCAGAAGATCGTTCGCTCTACCGGTACCGTACACGAACTGGACAAAAGCGCTTGTTACAGAAAACTAGAGCTGCGTACAGTATATGGTTGTGCATCGAAAATGACATCCTACAGTAATTACTTATCACAGTTGCGCGATGGCATTCACACCAGCAACATGATGGGTGCCAACTGTCAAGGGCACTTGAGTAAACTAAGACGCCCATCGACCAAACTTTTTCTCAAGTGAGAGTATCCAAATGGCACTGAAAGCGTCACGCAACATTACATAAGGACTAGCATGAACAATGAGTTAGCTCGAACTGCAGACTGTGGTGACTAGATTAAGTATTGTTCATGTAAGACCACTTCTGTCATGGGAAGAGCCAGGATATTTTGAGCGACGATTGTGCAGTCTACTTGCTTGACACTTTAGCGCCAAAAATCTACAGCGAACTACGGAAAGGTCATAAAAAAGAAAGTACTCCAAGTATCACAAGAAATATCTGTAACATAAGTACTGTAAAGAGTCCCTAAATTTGGAGACAGATTCACGTGAGTTGCAGTACTCCAGACCTCGTTAGGACATTTCACATCTCTACCTGCAATTCAGCACTTCGGCAGCTTGTTCTTCCATACCTTAATTTCGGCACACTCAAATATTCCACATTTGTCTCTAGAAAAACGCTTTATCTGTCCGCGTTATCACGTATTGTGGCCTGTGACGAATGTCGCTGCTTTCTTTTCCTTTTTCTTTCTTATTGATAAAGAAATGCTTTCCGCGCGCGAATGAACTACCCACGATTGAAATGCCCCGTTGTTTCATGATGTATCACTATTTTTTTTTTTTTTTGTTAGAACCTTGAGAACTAATAATACTTTCTCACTGCCTGCACCTTCCCACGTTACAGCTTGAGAATAACCGCAGAAAAAAAGCACTCTGACGCAGGGCAGTACATAGATACTTTATTTTTTTCTCATTGGCATCTCCAACTTTAGCTACGTTCTTCCATTCTTGTTATTGGGCACTCGTGCCCAACAGATGACACATGAAGCAGCACACATTCAACAGCACACATACACTTTACACCAAATGATTGGTCTCCGAAACCGCACTTCCTTTATTTTGTGTACTCTCATTCGAAAAAGAATAGCTAGCGACAGGAAGTGATTTTATGCGGTTGTAATGTGGACAGCAGGTGCACTATCGCCGAAATTCTTGACATTCTATCCTGTGTGCTTGTCTAACAAAACGTTTATTTTGCACCAGTACACCACCTTAACGTTCCAGTACAGGGAGAATAGTATGGCAAATAGACGTCAGGAGGCTTATTACACAAACACAACAAGTACTGATGCTACATCTATTGTAGCCGCACTCAGTAATTTATTTACATGAAATGCATTGTGGAGTGTAGGACATATAGGAGTGGTAACATTATTTGATGAAGCACTGGTCGGCGAAGCATAGTACCTGTTCCAAAGCACTGCACGCCTCTGCGTTTCTGATCCGGACCATACCCGAAGCGACTAAGATTTACCCAACCACCGAGAACTGAGCTGGACCACTACACCTTGATCGCCCTCTCCGTTTCGAGCGATCGAGGGACCGCTGGGCAAAAGACTCATACCACTTCTCTGCTCCTCCGCGGCCGGACACGATGTGAAAGGGGACTGCTCACAAAAACAAACAAAAAGGCTGGGCAACGACTCAGGGCCCGGGACTGTTCGGAGTGGACACGAATCCGAAGCGCGCTTGACATAAATAGGGCTGGGAGGCCCTAACCCTGCACGTTGTGTTGCTCGAGCCACACCAGCTCATTTTAAGTGCTCTAAGGTTTCCAAAAACTGTGCTAAAAAGATGTGTGAAAATTTAATATCCACGATGCGTCTATGCCGACATGCGGTGCTTATACCGGTAGCACCCCGATTCGTCCAAATGTTTATTTCGTCCAAGTATTCACAACGTACAAGTACTCAGCACGTCCGAAAAAAATTGGACATAGTGGGCATTGGACGAACTGAACCAAAGGGGGGAAAACTTGACCAACCCGTCCAAATAACCGTACCGTCCAAACGCTTGTTTCGTCCGAAAAGAGGAGGATCTCCGAATGCGAGTGAACAATTGCTCCATTTACGATTGAATGTAGGATTTAAACATTCACACCGAAAGATGCCATGCCATACACCAAGTAAAACGAAAAACAAATGCTCAGCCTGCTCTGTTTATTTATTTTTCTTTCTTTCTTTCTTTTTCATTCCAACAATTGACTTATTAGTTGAAGGTAAGATTTAAACATTCCCACTGAAAGATGTTATACACCGAGTAAAACGAGAAACAAATGCTCAGCCTGCTCCGTTTAGTTTTTTTTTTTTCCTTTGAACAACTAACTTATTAGTTAGCATGGCCCAGCAAGTGAGACATGCGCTGCAGGTATGCCTTGATGACATGAGCAAACTGCTCTGTTACGTCTGTGAAGGGTGCTTCGTTTCCCAGCATCATTTCCCCTGAGCTGTATTTTCCGTACGCCCATGAGAAGGAAGAGCGAGCCTCTTGTGTCGTCTTGTCTTGTGTCGTCGTCTTGTGTCGAGCCTGCTTGGCGAAGCCCCGTTCAACAGCAGCCGAATGCGTACCTGCAAATGGCGGTAAGAAGCATGAATACAAAGAGAGCAAGCGAGGAAGTATATATGCTATATTCTATTAATTATCATGACGATGTTCCCTGATTATGCGAATTTGTTGCTTACCTGGTTGTGCTTACATTGTGTATGGTTGACTCAAATTCGACGAGGAACTTCGAAAACGTCATGTGGGGTTGGCTCTTGAATTTCATGCGCAGCGAATTATGCCACCCTTCGGCGTGATCGTTTGTGCGGAGATCGTCCTCATCCGCAAACTAATTCCAGAGATGAACGTTGGTAAGCCACTGCCGCTCGAAGTAGTCTACGTAAAGGCAAAGGGCCGCAAGTTCCCTTTCAGATCCCTAGATGTTTCCAAGAAAGATCACTGACATTGGGAAACGCGGTACGTAGCGAGAACACAGTTATAGAAAACAACACATCGTTAACTGGACGGTCACTGTAGGTCAGCGGTCCTGTGAACGGGTTTGTGTTTTCTGTGATTCCCCGTTTGATCGATAATCCATTTGCTTTCATGTGTAGAGCGAGAAATGAGGCGACCAGGCTCTACTGAGGTTGATGGGTTTAATGACGGTTAATGGCGATGAACCGAAAACGAAAGCTCGGGTCACGCGCAGTGCTGCGCGTAACCGATGGCGGTGCTGGTGATGATTATGACGCTGCTGCTACAGGGCTCCCCCCCCGTGGCGGATGACAAGGCTGGCGAGGAGGGCCGAGGTTGGCGGAAAGGTCGGGCGCCGAGGCCAAGGAGTGCAGGAGCAGGACCCGAGGCGGCGGGCGGCTCGTAGTGGGCGAGCTGCGGCGCCCAATGCACTCGACGTGGAGGGGGAGGAATGCTGGAGACAGGAGCTGAGCACGGACGTAGGGAGGGCGGGTCGGGCGATACCAGAGGTGCCGACTCCAGGAATGAAGGACGTCCACCGGTGGAGGGGAGGTGCGGGGGGCCAGGGCGGCAACTGCTCCTGGAGATGGAAGGCCAGCAAAATCCATAATACGGTCCGCCATCTTCGCCAAGTCATCCAGGCGGGAATTTTCGCCAGCGGCCAGGATCATGCGGACATTTATTTGTTAGGCGGTTATTTGCCGCGTTGTAGGAAGAGTTCGCGTAGTAGTGAGTCGTCCGTGGTAGGGTTGCCGGCGAGGTCGCGCATGCGGCGTAGGAGCTGTGTGGGCCGTCGATCGCCGAGCTCTTCCCTGTTCAGAAGCTGCTGCAATCGCCGCTCCTCCGAAGCAGATGTACGGCGAATTAACTCGTCCCGTAAGGTGTCGTAGGGCAACTCGGGGTGAGGGTGGATGATTAGGTCGCGGACTTCCGCCGCAGCTTCGGGAGGAAGGTTTGCGATGGCGTGGCCAAACCTTGAGGCTTGAGAAGTGACGCGGCGTCCGTCGAAGAGAACCTCCGCCTGCGCAAACCACAGCTGAGGGTCGGAGATGGAGAAAGGCGGCAGGCGGAGCGGTGCCACAGAAGCCTCAAGCGGTGGAAGTGGCGGTGGCCGGCTGGGAGGCGAAGGGCTGGTGGAGTGCTGGTCACCGTTCATGATGGTGGAACGCTAAGACATCACGTCCGGGTCACCAGTTGTAGAGCGAGAAATGAGGCGACCAGGCTCTACTGAGGTTGATGGGTTTAATGACGGTTAATGGCGATGAACCGAAAACGAAAGCTCGGGTCACGCGCAGTGCTGCGCGTAACCGATGGCGGTGCTGGTGATGATTATGACGCTGCTGCTACACATGAATACAGTCGCCTGCCATTGACCCAGTGTCAAAATGGCCTGTGCTTTCATGAATGCAGCCATGCAGTCGCCTGCCGAAAGGAGCAGAGCCTTTGGGAATTCCCCCATTTGGACGAAACGGGCTATTGGACGGTACGGGTATTGGACGCGCTGGGCAAGTTTCTCCTCGCCTGTTCATTTCGTCCAAGTGTTCAGTACGTCCGATTTTTTTCGGACGAATTAAATATTTGGACGTTGTGAGCACTTGGACGAAATAAACGTTTGGACGAAATGGGGCGTAACCGCTTATACCGTGGTGTCCCGGTAACGGTGATTAGTGGACCCCTTCCAGGAGACGGAATCCTGTCATGCTTGTGCCTGAATGATGGTCGTCGTATGAATAGAGATATTGAACGCAAGGAAAATAAGCAGCCAGGTTATAATTAAGCGATATAGTCACGGGACTGTGTGCTTTACATTTCCAAATGCGTCCTCCAAGTACCCATACCATACAATCAGAATCGCCCCCCCCCCTTTACAACCACCAAATTTTTTGTGACACTCGCACCCTTTGTTTCCTACCCACCTGTAGTAGGGGTATTATTACAAGTGTAGTTTAGACGTGTGGCAGCAACGCTGCCTGCACGACTGTACTCTAAGACACCAAACGAAACCCATCGAAACAAGAACTTTATTTTTAAGATGAGGAATGGAGAGTGTTACAAGGCATTGAAAGCTGCCATGATGCGTTTGTATATTAATAATGTTATGTTGCAAGCATCATGCAGAAAGCGTGAGACAGCATAAGCAAACGAAAACGAAGTTGAACAGCGCGAGAGCTCGCGGCTCGTGACGCCGCGATAGGCCATCCACCGACGCTGTTTGATTTCTTAGTCAGCACGGTGCAAGGTTCCGCGTTTCACGGGAAGGCACGTGACTTGAAGCAGAAGAGCATCTCGGAGCACCACAAAAATCGTTCCGCGAGGCGCGCAGCGAGCGTCAGCGCATCCACGTAAACAATCTTACGTCACCGGGTGCCATTTCCGCGACCACGCGCTCCCATGCATTGGATAGGCCGGTAAGCACACCAGTCCTTCTAGCTCACCATAGTATAGTGCACAGATCACCGTCCTCGTCTTCTACGAATGTAATGCTAAAATAAAATACGCACTGCATTCGCATTGCCTGATCCGTGCCTTACGTGCTCATCTAGCGAAGTATGTGCAAGAAGGTTTCTTTCCACGCGGTAACAAAATTTATATTTCTTAGAGGTAAATACAAAGTAAGTTAATGTCGTCAAATTTAGGCTTTTTGCTTGACAGACTTGCGTCTGCCATCGAGAGTAGCGTCATTGCTCCTCGCGCTGGCGAGGCTCGCCTACCCAGCGGACGACGGTGGCCTTACTGACCACTTCAGACCGTGCGTCGGCAGCACGCGCTTGCCCGACGGTGGGCGAAGGGGCTGGTGAATCCCCCATGAGTGAAGCGAAGGGGCGTTCAAATCACGTTCGGGTCACCAGTTTGGGTTGTCGCGACAAAGGGAAAACGTAGGAGACAACCACACAGGTTGATGGCTGACGAAAGAATGATTTATTGACGTGAGCGCCAGGTGGTGCGCACGCGATGGCCGATAAACTTTGTCGTCGCGCAAATTTTTCCGGCCGCACCAGCCGCGCGTTCTCTCACATGGGTGGCGCGTGGTCTGAGTGCTGCGTCTCACGAGGGTTGCCACCAGGCCGGTATTATACCGGCACGGCCGGTTATTTGGGCGCTCTGCCGGGTGCCGGTAGGAAGGTGATACCAGCAGCCTTCTGCCGCTATTTGTGGCTCAGGACCTTTCATAAGGGCTTTCACGGGATTTTCCCTTCAACATTCACTGCAGCTTGAATAAACCTGGAACACAGACCCAGCTCCGCAGTCACCAGTCGTTTTCTTAGTTATTCATTCTTCTTATTATTATCATTGTTATTTCTAGCATCATTAGAGAGTTTTAGTATACCGCCACCGGTGCCCGGTAGGCTACCGCGGCTACCGGTGGACTTGCTTACCGCAGTCCCCGGCTCCGGTATAACAGGCTCGTTTAGTATAGCGCGACTCTACCGCGACATTTCACCGGTAGCGACGCACGGAGACGGCGCTGCTGTCGATCTCGCCGGCGAAGCGAGCGGTACGCTGGCGGTAGGCTGCGCGGTATTCGCCCCTCCGACCGGCGGCCTGTAGGACCGGGAGGCCGGTATTCCGCTCGCGCTTGCGCAGAGAAGGCATGACGTCAATACCGGCCCCACAGCATAGCATACTCAGCATAGTTTTGGCGTTCTATGGCCTTTGTTGCCTTTGTGCCATTAAACACATAATCAATCAATCAATCAATCAATACCGGCCCCACCGGTAGCCTATGGCCGGTATACTAAAACTCTCTAATGATACAGCCTCACACAGGAACATACGTTTCCTCGTGTTATCTTGAGCGAGCACGCTCTCTCTCTCTCTCTATGTGTGTGTGCTCGTCCACCCCTCACCCACTTCCTCTTTTCCACGAGCCTTTCCTCCTTTCCCTCTATTCCACCTCCTCTCCCTCAGCCGGTATGTTTCACTACGAAAGGTGGCAACCCTATCGCCTACCCAGCGGACGACGGTGGCCCTACTGACCACTTCAGACCGCGCGTCGGCAGCACCCGCTTGCCCGACGATGGGCGTTGCCACGTTAGGCCGACGCACCGATGCAATGGCCAGTAATCCGACCCTGGTTCGGATTACTGGCCATTACATCGGTGCATCGAGTCAAAGTATGCCCAACATCCATGCTCAGACATCCCTTCCTGTCAAATACCGTGTTTTTAATTTAGGTTATCGTCTCTCTAATGTGATTACCTGCTGAGTGGATCTGTAAAACCAATATGTTTCCTCTGTTGCTCAAAGAGTGCTACGCTTACACGCTTTTACTTGTTAACTTGTCTAAGTGTGAGATATAGAGTAATTTTTGCTTGCTGCCAGCACTATGGAAAGGTTGCAATTTAATTGGCGTTCGGAACAAGATTTTATAAAGCTCCCACATTAATTCCCTTTGTGCCATTAAACCCATAATCTCTCCATGATAGGCAAGCCTGAGCGATGAGCAAGACACGTAAACAAACACAAACACGACATCCTGCAGTCGTATATAGGACATCTGTTGTTTGTTGTAAAATACCGACACGCGAATGTCGCTGTACGATATCCATAGATATCCTGTGGATGTCCTGCTTGGGATAGCCCACACAAAGTACGCCACTTGGTTCATTTCATCCGAGCTGTCGGGGCGCCTTTTGTTTGGTTACCACGTGGTGACCGACAACGCCGTGCGCCCGGCATATCACCTTACGGCCGTACAGGTCATGCAGAGTCCCAATAGACAAGCGACACCTGTGGCACGCAACGGCTCATGGGAAGGTACAGCGCGTTAAAGCCACTGTTTAAAGCATTACGACAACGACCAGAGGCGGAGGTAGAAGACGAACAACAACATTATCGGTGTGCGCAGCAGCAGCGTCAGCCGGGGTAAACCATAACTGAAGCAGACGACAGAGCAGTGTCCCTCAAAGTTCCCATGCTGCTTGGCGCCGCGCGGTTGGTGGCCCGCGCATTTTTTAAAAATCGTCTACTTCCCACAGCGGCAACACGTGTCGGTATTGCGCGGGCAGTTCGAAGTCCTCCATTATTAAGCAAAAAAAGAAAAAAAGAAAAGCGGTCAGCGGTGACCTCGATAGAAGCGCGGTCGCCCCTTTGAACCGTAATGTCATCACCAATGACGTTTTCTGCTCGTCCTCCTTGTTTGACACTGCGGAACGAGTCGAACCGGAACGCGCGCAGCGATGTTCGAATGTGAATTGAAAAATACCGCGTACAGAGAAAATTTGTGTTAATCATCAAGTTACCTGCTTTCATAAAGAGTTTGGAATTGACTTTTTTTTATGGCTTTCTGAGCTCCTTTAATGTTGATCCATCCTCGCTAGCTACGTTCTCTCATTAACGTGGAGTTTGAAATGAAGGGATAACCGAATCAATTTCAAGCTTGTGTAATCTCTAATTGTCATGATCGGAGCATAGTTCTGAAATATTTCAGTTGAAAACGAAACAGGAACTCACCGTTACGCGCTGGACCCGCTGCCTCTGAGAAGAGGCGCTGGACCAGCCTGCGTAGAAGTATTCTGTGAGCAACACTGGGCGGGTGCAGGCTGCACGTCATTGTGCATTCTTTCTTTGATTCTTTCACGTTTGGTATCCCGTGTCATAGCCTAGGCTCGTGTGCGTGTACGTTTAGCGTTAATTATCAAGGAATGACCACAAAGAGAGGCGGGTCAAGATGTTGCATCAAGGCGTGTGGCAACAAATCAGTTTACACGGTGGGTGTCACTTATTTCTCCTTCCCGAGAGATGAAAAACGGCGTCGCGAGTGGGAGGCAGCGCTGCAGAAAACAACGTGGAACAAATCGACATACAGCAGAATTTGTTCCGACCATTTCACACCTGAGATGCTCGACATCAGAACACGTCTGATGCATGAGCTAGGAGTGTCCGAAGGACGGAGAGTTTTAGCGCCTCACGCAGTTCCTACGCTGTTTCCCGATGCTCCGAAGCAGACACAACGTGGTGCGTTCGCCAAGAGACGACGCAAAGAGGTATGCATGCTCAGTCTTGATATTTGCTACCGTGTTGATCGACACGCCCGATAAATGTAAAAATATCTAGATTGTAGATCAGGCTATGAAGGAAGCGGCCGACGGCGGTTTCTTTGAGGCAAGGAGTCCCGTAGAACCGGCTCATGCTGAGTGTAAACCGCTCGAGAGTAACGCTATTGTACCGGAATCCGTCGGTCAACATTCCACGGGTGCGACTGGAATCCAGGCAGGTAAGTCAGCCTTCAAGCCAGTGCGTACTTATATATACCTTCCTGCGTGCCCACTGTTTGTCGTAACGTGATTTATTTTCCCAATATGTATTTCGTGTGTTCAGGCACGAGCAGTGAAAGCTCCCATCAGCCCGGCCATGTTGTCGAACCATTAGGGACGGTTCTGATGCCCACACTCGAACTGGCATCGTCAACACATTGTGAGGATTCCAACATCCCCCACCTTGCACGAAGCCCTGCACAAGCCACTGTTACATACACACGCACGAGGTCGACACAGACAAAATTCCGAAGGACAAACCGTGGTATGTTTAGCTTTCAAGTTCTACAAAAGCTGCATGTACATTTTATGACTGTGCTGGACCACAGTGAAGCAAGCAAACAAATATAACAGAGTCCCCATATGTTAGGTACAACAGATGATATTACTGCAATGACCATCACACGTTTGTCGTAACATTTTCATATGATGTCGTAACGTGACTACATGTTGATGTTGTCTGTCTGGATTTTTCGCAGAGCTTTTGATAAGATACCACACCAATAACTGATAGAAAAGTTGATTAGCACAGGATTAAACGCGATGTTAATACACTGGGTTGCATCATATTTATCACATAGAACGCAGCAGGTAGATCTACAGGGAAGCAAATCTGATTACGTCAATGTGTCCTCGGGGTTTCCTCAAGGGTCCGTTTTAGGCCCATTATTATTCTTAGTATATATAAATGACATTAGTTCTAGTATTGATAGCCCAGTAACTATAAGATTGTTTGCCGACGATTGCTTAATATACTGCCCAATAAAAAATACTGCTGATCAGATTTTGCTTGCTCACTGTTGCTTGCACCGAATGGTGCAGCCGATGGGGTATGTATATAAATTGTCAGAAAACAGTTTTTTGTCATATAACGAATAAGAAATGCTCAGCGGAGTATAATTATTCCATACAAGGCTGTACGTTAAGGGGGGTTTGCTCGTTTAAATACCTAGGTGTGACTATACCGGCTGATTTGAAATGAAATGGGATATTCATGTTAAACAAATTTGCTCCAAAGCACAAAGCAGACTATGGTTGCTAAAGCGCAAGCTGGGCCTTTGTACCAGTAATGTCAAACTAACTGCATATAAGACTATGGTTCGCCCGATACTTGAATATGCTGGTGTTGTGTGGCATCCGTACACCGCAGAATTAACAAATCTAATTGAGGGAGTTCATAGAATGGCTGCATGCTTTATCACTTCGAACTACACGAGATTAGATTCTGTGTCTGGCATGGTAAACGTATTGGGTTTAGAAATCTTAGATGAAAGACGAAGGATGGCCCGAGCTAAATTTTTCTTTTTGCTCTACCGCAACCAGCTGGGTTCTGGTAATACTAGGATCTACATACAACCCTTCTTATCTCGCCCTTTATGCTCAAATCACTGCAATGCTGTGAAACCCTTTGATGTAAGGACGGATATCTTTAAATACTCTTTTTTCCCGCACATGATATCAGTATGGAATGCGTTGCCTGAATATGCAGTACGTGTAGAAAATCTAAGCATGTTCTTTAACCAGATGGGATGTCCTCCGTAACACATCTATAGGTTCCTTTTGTTATATTTCTTTGCCGTATTGTACTAGTGCTCTGCTGCTGTTCTGATATCTCTTCTCTGACTTCATTTTGTTGTATTTTATTTACTGCTGTTTTATCTACTCATCTTCTTTTAATGGCAGTACTGTGATTGTTGTACACCTTGCATGGGACAGGATGCCCCCCCCCTCCTGTAACGGTCTGTAAAGACCAAGAGTATTTGAAAATAAATAAATAAATATGATGTAATGCATCAAATTGCAGGTACCCAGGCAGGTGCCACAATCATCCACGTTGGTACTGCCACCTACACCGAAGCAACATGCGGAGACTTCTGTTAAACTCCCTTACCTCAGTAACAGTGATGTTGACGTGCATGACCCAATCTCGCTTGTGAAGACAGCGTAATGGAGTAAGTATATGTTCATGTGTAACTTACATCTATCCTCATCTGAAACAAGGACACTTTATTATCCTAAATGAAGAGGCGACGATGGAGAGACAACAAGGATAGACATTGTGAATGTCGACTTTTATTAGCGAGAAATGGCAAAGGGAAGGAAAACCGCACTAGGGTGTCTGCCCCTCCTCCACCGTCGTCGTTGACATGGTTGGGACTTCCTAGTGCTGGCACCTCGAGGCACCCGCCGTTTTAGGTTATATTAGGTTCGGTTTTAGGTCTTTCGTTCGTTTGGCTGATGCGAACACAGTACAGAGTGCAACAAAAAATGAAAATGGTATGAAAACGCATATACATCCCAGGAATTTAATGCATGAGGCACAAAATAAGAGTGGTTTTCACTGTACCGATCCCACAAAACAAAAAGTATGTCTCTTCCATCGTGACCCCTGGAACCTCAAGGTTTCTCCAGGTTTTTCTGCAGAACAGTATCTCATGGCAGACCCGGCACACATCCTGAAATACATCAGGGGGCATCTTGTCCGTCAAGATGTGTTCTTCCTTCACGACCTTGACCTCCCCTCCAACAAGGTGCCCATAAAACGTGTTATGGCAGTGCTTGATTATGAGGAAGAAAATGAAAATGGACTAAGAGCAGCCCACCACATTTCAAAGCATCACATCAGTAATGCACTTTTTCGCATAATGAAGGTCTAAGCTGCAGTACAACTGTTTCGAGAGGCACCATAGCCAATCCGCCATTTTCACACGATCGCTGTGCGCATGCGCATCCCGCGTCGTGTGCTCTTCTGGTTGCAAACAATGGAACCATAGCTGAAACCATTGCTGAAAACAGCCGTAGCCATTACTACGTTAACGCTGCTATACACCATTTTCCCGTTCCTGGATTGCTTCCGTCAATGAGTGAGGCAATACTTCTCGGCACCAGAAATGTATGAAAGGACCCGGGAATGATAACGAATAGCTTTAGTGCTGGATGACTGCACTGCACTCCCAACAAGCGCCAAGAATCTTCCTCTTCTTCAAAATAGTTGTGCTCAGCTTATTGGTCTGGCATGGAATGACACGGACACGGTTTGCTCCAGGATCATGTTGCATACATCAAACTTTGTACACTCACTTTGTACTCACACTTTGTACAGGGAGAAGCAGCAGGAATGAGCCTCGAAGCCTAAGATGGATACTCAAAAAGTGAATGCACGAAGTATGCTGGAACGAAAGACACAGAAACCGCAGCGCTCCTCACGTGCATTTCTTTTCAGCCAGTAGCAGACGACATTCGAAAGGGCGCCACATCTCAGGAAAATGGTCCATTTGTTGTTATGTCAAGCACGGGGGTTTAGAAGGTTCTGCAACAACAACAGCCTTCTTTTTTTTGGTTTTTAGCTTGTATTCGCGTGGTACACTATTATGTCATCACGTTCTGCCTCTTCACAATCCGAGAAGCACGCTGAAGCTATTAGGGAGCTGCGCCAAGTAGTCGAAGTTATAGTAAAACTCAAAGTGGACCTCTTTTTATTATGGAAGCCATTCCAAGCAGGCGTCTCTATCTCAACTAATGTGATATTGAAACTGAAAGATTACCTCTTGAATAGTGGGGAATATAAATTCGTACTTGCAGAACGATTCCTGCGGGATTGTCTGGAAAATTTATTTTTTGTTGTTCGACTGAAAAAGTCTACGCAAAACGCTTTGTACTTGAACATGCGTCGAATATCATAAGTATCAGCCGGTTGCTATAGGCACCAAGGAACACCATCTACGAGCTTGATGACAGTGTCTACTTAATTGACCTTCTTCAGGACAACATTAAGGAAGTGCTTGACAACAGTGCAGATCATGAGCTACCTGAGCTCCCGGGTGTTGGATCTGGCATTGGCAGTGCCCAGTTTCGTTGCTTGGTTGTGAATAAAATGAATGTGAGGCGTGCCGTGGATCCCTTCTAGAGTCTGCTTCCACTGATGAACGTACTTCAACCATGTTAACAGAATCTGTCCCAGGGAATATGAACAGGCTTCAACAGCTCCCCATAGAGCCCATAGTTTGAAATAATTCACAAAACACTGGGCACATGACCAATGAGAGTGCAGTGTTGTAGAAATTATGCATAGCCTGTCGGCCAGTCCGGAGCCTTAACCTTTGGCTGACATTTCGGCAGGTTCTACCATCGACTTCTACTGGGTTTCAATATTCAAAATAACTGAAGCATCTTTTGGATAAAAGAAACATCTATTTGGCACAAAGCAATTAATTAACGACATGATACATGGTGCATTGCGAATACAAAGTCCACTGTGTTGTTGACACACTGTAAGTTCGAACTTGAAGCAAAACGAACACACCGTTCATTTCTTAATACCGAGGCAGTCTCATGAGTGCGTACCATTGTATGATGAGCATTTTCTTTCGCTGCTTGCAGAGCAGGAAGCGCTTGTGTGGCACGTAAGTGTAAGTAATAGAAGCATTCCAGTTCCGGAGTTTATAGACTGTTCATAGGATAATAGTCGTGTCGAGAAACAGCACAACACGCATAGAATCACAATGACGCATGAATAAACCCGCGAGCATATTTCTACAAACTGTTCTGTCAATTGACGCCACCAAAACACTGAACACAAGAGGACGCCGGCCGAGACGAGCTCTTTCGAAACTATGCTGGAACGGCCACCAGGACACTGCACGCACATGCGCGAGTACCAAATGTGATTTCAAAACATCGTCGACCAATCGGAGCGCGCACACAGTCACGACCAATGAGCTTGCAGCGTTGTAGGTGGGCGCAGTGGTACATATTCTACAGCCATGTCCTCGGGTACCTGAGGAGGACTGATATGAATGTGACCTACCCAAGTACGGTGGTGTTAGCCGTGGTGCAAGAATGGGAACGGATTTTCAGGGAATCATATGATTCGTATAGTATTACTAAACTTCGACATCTGCTTCAGTGCTTGCACCGACTTATTTGAAGCACGCTCACAAAGGCACTGCCGTGTTGGGGTTCCCACAAGGGTGTCATAGAACATTTCTGAGGAAGTTTGCTGGCGTTCATCTTCAAATGTACCTCAGGTACGGGAATCAAAACCGTGCACAAAGTTCGTACAGCAGCAGCACCTGTGGGGCTGTCAACCTACCATAAAACAATATACATACCCTATTCCCTTGCTGGTGTCCAGTAAAGCTGATAATCTCGAGCCAGAATTCAAATGTGCACATCATCTCTCCCATAATCATCTCACACCGCCACACACTCACCATAGTTTTGGCGCTCTATGGCCTTTGCTGCCTTTGTGCCATTAAACCCATAATCTCTCTTTCTCTCACTTTTGTAAGCTGCCCTATTGTATATTTGTTATCCATAAATTGTCCATTTGTTGTTGTCTATAAGCTGTACATTTGTCCTTGTTCTGAATGAAGAGGCATCAGAAACCGTATGTTTGGATGGATAACCGATGGATAAATGGATGGTACAATGGATAAATGGAAATGGATAATCGAACCGATGAATAAAAGCGAGACCATGCAGACCTCTTCATGCAGATACAACACACAGAAAAATAAAAATATAGAATAACAGAGTAGGCTGATTAGGCAGCTTAGATTATGTCGACGCTCAGACAGTGGCCTATTTCTTTTTGTGCTCTTGAAAACTAGTTTAGTGGTCCCCATGATGCCACTTGTCATCTAAACCACACAGAAGAGTTCATATAGTCAAATAGTTTCCACCTGTGCCATCAAGGTGCCCTGGTGCACACTACGTTGGGGAAGGTGACGCCTAGTGACGCCACTGTTTAGAATTATGGCGTGTTAGGCAGGGTTTCTCTGTTAGTCATCATGGTTACACACATGGTCAATGAAAATTGTATCAAGAATCTAGTGTGTTTGTTTGTATTTAGCAAAGTTTTGTGCTTTAAATTATGGTGTGTGACGTTCCTTCTGGGGGTAGCGTCCGTCTCATCAAAGGCAATTTGGTAGGAGTATCTAAATGTAAACATAGTCTTTTATAGGAAAATGTATGGGTTGTACTGGAAAGCAACCCTTGTATAGCAAAGTGATAATGAACCAGAACAATCGTATTCCTTACAAAACGGAAGATCAGCACCACGGAAAATCATAGATATGATAAGAGCGAGTTAGGAGAAAGGAACACTTTTCCTCAATACTAGGAGGCCACACTGCATAAAATTATTACTGATAAGTCAAAATTCAATTCCCGAATATCGATGTACCAATAAGATACTGATACTCGTGAAGGAAATATCTATGTTCAGCGATATTTAATTCAGGCAGTGTGGCCTTCTAGTACTGAGAAAAACTGTTCCTTGCCCTTTATCTAATATTAAATTATGCGTAGCTGATCAAGTTGGGACACTTTTTCTGCAGTCTGCCCTCAGTTTTGTGTGTGAGTGAAGTGTGAAAACATTTTCAAAGCGTCTTAACCCTGCCATGAAATGATAAGTGGTAAAAGAACGGCCAACGGTAAAACGGTTTAGCTCGAACATTGGTGGTAGCTGTGTCACTTGAAGGTTCTCATCAGAACAGCTCTGACAGTCTATTTGTAGAGCCTGAGCAGTTTTAGGGTGAAACCCGATTTTTACCTGCCAAAATTGCCCTCACCGAAACGTCTGTAGGAATGTATACTGTTTGACAGCACACGCAATTATGTCAGTCTTTGTACCAAACCAGTACAGTTCGTTTGAGTAATGGAGCCCGATTTTAGCATGAATTTGCACAAATTTAGAGCACAGTTTTGACCCCCCCTCCCTTTGGCTGGATGGTACCATATTTCTGTACTGTGTCCGGGCTTCTAGGAAACAATTCCGGGTCAAAAGTATAAGCTGATGGTTATTAGATGAAATGACGATTATTGGTATATATTACCACTTATTTTCACGTCTTTGGGCGAGTGAAGGCTTCCGTCATGTGTGAAGTGGCCCCAAATGAATGTGTTACATACACACCAAGACGATCAGAGTATTCGTGTGACAGGGACTGGTTGTATATAAAAAGTGTATCAGGACAAGTAGCACCCACCAATGCTTGCAAACTAGTGCCCAATAATGCAAAGCACTTTTGCACTAGGTCTCAAAAGGCCTAACCTAGACAATCGTCCTCATCAACCTAAAGCCTAACTCATCATCACTTTTCTCAATAGTGAGAAGAGATTGTAGACGAGATGGTGTTCCCCTGCACGAGACCTGATCAGCGATGACTGAATGTTGAGGTCGGCCAGACGTCCTGGGGAGCTCCTCAACCTGTGGCCATGTTAATGCCTGTAGCCGTGCCACTGATTTGTAAGCACTGCATGTTATTAAACTCAGTCAAACCACAGTCGAAACCACACACGGTCAGAAGAATCATCCAAATACTTCGAGAAAGTTATCTCTGCTGTAGCAGTGCGGTCTATGTTCATGTGAGATATTGGTTCACTAGAGGGAAGCAACATCTAATGTAACCACAAAGCTTGGAGCACATGGTTGAAATGGATATAAGGCAGACTCGTGTTATCTGGTTACGTTCGCTTCTTGCGAGGGGTGGTAGCACCGTCGGAAAATTGTTTGCTTTGTTTACTTCGTTTGCTTTCCTCCCGTGTTTCAAGGAAGTGATGTAATAGGTGCCAGCATGTAGAACAGCCCGAGCCCGCCTAAAGGGGAGCAAAAAAGACACCTTTCAGTAAGCAAGAATGTGGGGGAGGAGGGCACAAAAGTAGCAAAAAGTAGACGCCGGTACTGCCTAGTCTGTTATTGTACGGAATGCCCAGTTTTTGGCCGTGCGTGCAGAGAGAAATGATTTTCTTGCATCCCCCATAGACTTCCATGTATGGAAAGTTTGAGAAACTTTGCAAAAAATCAGTGAATCGCTTCAGGCCTTCGAAAAGATGTCATTCCCTAGATAAGCTCGAGAAGAACATTCTTGTACCCGTTTCGTGTAGAAACTTAGCTAGGTTTATGAGAACCCTGTATTCCCCATAGACTTTCTTAGCAAGTGAGTCTCCCTTAATATTTGAATAAAGTAATCAGTGTCCTTGATGCAGGATTGGTACCTGTGGGTGGTATGCCCTTGAGGAGATGATCTACAATGCTAGAAAATTTTTCAGTGGCTGTCCCATCAAAAGAAATAAGTGTCCAGGGATTCTTGGTCGAATCATTGGAAACATGTATAATATGCTTGGTTTCGAATTCCACGTGAGACCATATCCATGAGCGCCGCATCAACCTTCTTTGTGCTCTTAGACTTGCTCCATGGGGTCAGAGTCGAGAGTTTTGTAAAACATAGCACAAACCAATTGCAAGAGCCCCTAAAAGATTCCTCCTTCCTCACTGATTATAACAATTACACCACCTTTATCGACACTCGCTTTTACAATGCTTTTACTACGCTTTTACAATGCTTAATATGGGAAAGACTGCACTGCTCAGCTTATCAGATTTGGTTTTGTTGTGTGGTACGAGGAATCGTCGTATGTGGTAATGATATGCTTTTGGTATGCATTTATGCATATATTTTATGCATATATTTGGTATGCCTTTTTTGTGGTTAGGTTCGGGAGTGAAGTCGGATGGTAGCTTAAAAGTTGTGACCAGTTGTGAATAGAATGAAAGGCCATGCTTAGGGACTAACAGTTGGTAAGAGAGGGATGATGAATTTGCAGCGTTTTTTACTTGTAATATTCCTTTCTTGATGATAATGCATTCTTCCAAGGTTCTGAAAGCTTCTGTGAGCTTCGAGACGTCCTCAGCAACACGCCAATGGTGTTCTCATGGCGGAATGATTGCAAGGTAATTTTATCAAAAATTATTTTCTAAAGCACAATTTTGAGGTCAAAAGTACACCATTCGACAAAAATTTGGCAAGTACCAAGGTTTTGAACCATGTTAAATGTCACCTCATTGCTCCTTTATATGTTGTGTTCATCCTATTTGTTACATCCTTGCACCAGAAAACTCCAAATTTCATCCTGTTCATTGATTGAGCCTCTGCAGTTTAAGTGCCAACTTGGAGGTTGCTTGACTGTCACACCCTGCTGTTAGCATTACCATAGTTGTCAGTCATTTTTGTTAACATTGTGAAGAAAGGACAATGTGCACTTACTTACCTTTGTCAGTCACGGAGATCGAAAATGCTTTGAATTACTTTTCCTGCACCTTTTGTTTCATGACAATATTCGGACAGCTCTCCATTATAACTTTAATTCAAGCCACATAGTGCTGAAGAACGAAGATTGCAGTGAAAAGTGCACGTTGAAATCGAGCTAAAAAGCTGTGGAAGGTTCTTTCCAGTGACAGAAGCATCATCATTTGGTACGTTCGTTATCAGGGGGTAGTGATTAAAAGTAAACGATAGTATACAGTGCAATGCATCCAAATTAGTCTAAAGCTGTTGATGCATTCTTGTGGCATGAGGGGAAAAGATCAGGTGTTGTTTTCTTATCGTGTGGATAAGGTGTAACACTACATTGTTATCTGTATCTTTGCCCATTGGCCGCATACCCATGTACCCATTGACTGGCTCATAAGACAACAGCAGTTTTTCATACCTGCTTTTTATTTTTTTAAACCTTGATCTATATTCCAGTTTGCACAGTAAATGTTATGTTAATTCCAGGCAATGTGGACAGGCTGTTTGCAGCTTGTTCACCTGGAAAAATGGCCAACATACAGGCAAGCAGCAAAAGCCAATCTACGAACCATCAAGCCTACCTTTCCAAACAGTACGGTGAAAAGCCACACCTGGAAGCGGCAGCACATTGTTGACGCTGTAAGGTTGGCTCTCTTTCATGGTGAGGTGCTGCAGTAGTATTGTGCTACCTGAGGTGCTTTACCTAGTTGTGCCATTTATTTTCATTTCTTTCTTTTGAACCATCTTACCTTGCATAGTGGTGCCCACACTGAAAATTGCTGTCTTTATAGTCTGACTGCTCCTGGAAAGCAAAACCCTGCAGTAGCAAAATGTTAAAGCACTATCTCGTAAATACACAATATCTCTGTTGTGTTGCAAAACAATGCAAAACTCTGATTGCTTAAAATTAGAGCTGTGTGAATATTTGAAGCTTCAAATTTGAATTGAATAGCTAATGCTAAACCAACAGTATTTGCAGGTGATTTTGAGAATTCACAGTTTTCGAATATACTACAGAAACGATGTGTAGGACCTTCGTCGGCACGCTTTCACATCAGCATTCTGGGTAAGAGCAAGGGAGACGCAAAAATTTGCCTATAGTAAAATGTGCTATGCTGTAGAAGCAGTGCGTTGCATTCGATGCTGACCTGAAACATAATCTGCTCCATTGTCATCCTCGTCATTGCGTTCCGGATGGCGGTGTCTCGTCTCTTGTTCGTGAATTGCAAGCTGAAACCGAAAGCAGGAGCTTAGAATACTGAATGTATGACATTGAGTTGTCATTTCCTTCACTCGACCAGTCACACTAGTATTGGTAAGGGGTATACCGAATGGGCTACTTACAAAACCAAAGAAATCTGCTGGAAACCCTGTCGAAAATATGAGCCACGAATCTGCTGTAAATTTGCTGCGACCAAAAATAGCAGAATACAGCGGGAATGCTGTGCACAGCGGTTCCACTGTAAACAACAGTCCTGTAGCATTGTGCTGTAGTCCTGCTGTAAGCAGCTGTGCAGCAGTGTTGTGCTGGAATTTTGTTAACACCTCAAATGTTTTGGCGCATTATAGCATTCGTCGCTGCTACGCCATAAAAATCATCATCATCATCATTAAACACCACAAACACATCATTTTGCTGCACAGCTGCTGTAGACAGCAGCAGTTCGGTGTATATGTGCCATGGTAAACATTGTGTACAATTTGAGCCAAAAGCTGATGGAGCACCACGGTGTCACATTTCTCCATTGGAGCAAAACACCATCAGCAAAGAGGAGTGGACATACATACTTTCCTAAATTACCTTATGGAACCCTCTATGTAGATATTTCCAAAGTACCACGTACATCATCACGTATATATCATCACATACTTCCATCCACTGGAAATGGGTATATATGGGTGAGAGGAACTTTTCTGCTATAAGTGCTTCCATGGATCCTTCTCCTCTGATCAGGACAAAACCCCCGTTCGTAGACTAGGACAACAAATTCCCTGTACTCCCTGTGTGTGTGACTTCCTGTTGTGTCTGTATGTTTATTTAACTTTTTCAAGTTACATAATGAATACACACACATAAGTATTCGCCAACTGCACACGCATGGTGACAGCTTCGTTAAAAAACTACTCGCATATACACCTCGAGCAGTGCAAGCCTTGTTGCTCCCAAACTGTCCACTGCGTGTCGCCACGAACCAACCCAACACTCCTTCCCCCTACTGGTTATAAAGTTAATGCGAAGATTTCTTCACCTCCCTGTCAGAGATGGTTCGTACTGTATCTGGTTCTACAGTACAGTGGTTTACAGTACAGTTCCACCAGTAAGCCAAGGTGTCATCTGCTGTTGTTGTCATTTGTACATGGTGTACATTTGTCAGGCGGTGCATGGGCGCCACCTGAGTGCCAGTAGCTGCAACTTTTTTTTTTTTCGTTTCCTGAACTGATTTCTACTGTAACATTGTACAGTGTCTTCCAAGTTTGAATTTACTGGTTGATACACTTCTCTTTAAAGGGACAGTTGCTTCCGGAAACGCATCTATGAGACCGATACGACTGCATTTGGCTTCGGCCAACAGTTTTCCTGACTAATTTTTTTCACCCAAAAAGTGGTTAGATATTAGAGTGGTTACTAAGCGAAATTTAAAGCCCAGCGCCGCCTCCGCGACTGCAGAAGCCCCAGCGGCGTGACGGCACTTGATAAGTGGAGGAGTGAGAGGGTGGCACGCAGAGGAGGAAAAGCGCGCTCCTGTTGCTCTGGGCCAGGTGGCGCGAGTGAGCAGCAACGACAGCGCCCCAAATTATGCAACAAGCGGTTTAGCAGACGACGCGGCACTTTCAAACACACCGTCTCGAGTTGTTCGCACTTTTCAAGAAGCATCGCTTTTTCTGTGGATTTCCTACAGGTTTTGTAGCTTTCCTTGGCACCATACCGTTTGAAACACAATGCAAAACCCACTGATGAAACGACCTACTGTTGGGATCCGTGGCCGTTTGGGCCCGAAATGGTGCTGGCCGGCTACAGAATGATGTTTTCTCGTTTTTCCAAAGAGGGAATTCAACATCCGTCTTCTGCTCTCGTCATGTATTCCATCGAATAACAGTGAAACTACATCAGTATTTTGCGTGGTTAGTGATCCGTGAAGAATTAAATGGTGCTAGTTTTGAAATCGACTGGAAGGGATACGACCGCCCCTTTAAAGTGATATGAATTGGTTGTTATGGGAGAGTAAGCACACATACACATACAGTACTGTTCACGTATTGCCACTTTTTACAATTCTTCATGTGACTATTCGTGAAGTGTACAAGAGCCCATGTGTATGTAAGATGTCTATAGGCAATATGTACAGCTTGGGACAAAAGTTTACGGAACACGGCACTTGCGTATTTCTTCATAGGAGTGGTCTCGTGCTAGCTATCCGGATGAGTTCAAATAAGAAACGGGTGACCAGCTATTCTATCTATCTCTAAGCTAGCTGCTAGGCTAGGCTAGCAACTCAGCTGCTAGGGTGTCACCCCAGTGGAGAAATGCGACACCCCGGTGTTCCGTAAACTTTTGTCCCAAGCTGTACATACGAATGATTCGCACTATTGCATAGGGCCATTCGGTTGTCCTGGTGACTTCGTGTTTGTCAGCTGCTGTAGTGCAATAAAATATTATGGTGTGACTGCCAACAGTACCTTGTTTGTGTTTCTGTATGGCTCTTGGTGATGGCAAGTCTCACTAAAGCATGCACTATTTCTAGTTTTCCCGTACAAGTTTGATGCTTTGCAAGGTCGAGTATCGAAAGATGTGCTTTGTCTGTGATCGCTGTCGACGCTACCTTTCATGTGAATTGAGGCTTCTCTTCAAAGCAGACGCGTGCTCCTGAGGAACTTGCGGCGCACCTCAAGTAGTTTGCAGTACAGACACGTGGCGGGAAATAACTCTTCTGTATGTTCTTATCGCAGAGAACTGCTACCATGCCGGTCGAGTGTGTGGTTTGATTTTTGTCGCTGCCTTGCATCGTCGACGTCGATGACGACTGCTGATGTACTTCAATTGTTCACGTTCTTAGGCAACTGCTTGTGTTGAGTTCATCTGTTGTGTGTTTCAGTCTCAGAATAGTTATTTTCTATAATAATGCCGCATTTAAAAGTGATATTCCTAATTAGCCATCAGCTTCACGAGTTTTCGATGTCTGTCCAAGTCGTCTTTGCAAAAGAAAGACACGTTTTAGTGGCCGTTTTAGCTTAGTGCGGCGAACACGCCGACACAGCATTTCGCTTTATTATGTAGCCGAACGACGCTGTGTGCTCAACACATGGATCATGTGGAACTGGCACAAACTAATGTGAGAACTGCCATTCCGGATGGTTTTGTTTGAACTTGTTCCCTGGCAGTTGGGAAAATTACTTTCATTTTATTTGACTTTTATTTTATTACTCATTATACAGTTCTGTAAATTTATGCATTACGTTACTCATTACTTTTTCATGCTTGGTAATGCATTATGAATGTCATTACTTTCATCAAGTAATGACATCACTTAGTCATATAATTTCTGCAAAGTCACTACTTACGAATGATTTCATCGAGAGATGAGAGCAGCATGAGTAATCTGGATGAGCAGTCGTAACAGTAATTCAAAGAGACTCCACTTGGTCTCTGTCCTCCTCCTCCTTGCTGACCTGGTCAATGGAAAAGGTGGCTGGGAGAAGCCACCTTGGATATTTTCCTTGCCTGCACCTGGCACAGTTTGTAGCTGAGTTTTGTAACCTGAGTTTTGAACCCCAGTAATGAGTACTGTAATGTGATTACACATTACCCTGGCAAAAAGTAATAGCATCACATTACTCATCCACAAACAGTAATGGATTAGCATTACTCATTACCGAGATGGTATGCTTTACCGGTAATAGATTACTCACACCACCTCTGTTTCCCAGCATCCGGCTTGTTTGGCAGGCTTGCACAAGATACTCAAGGAAAGTATTGAAGTAGCAACAGTGGTGGTGCATTGTAGTAGTAATTGGTATTCAAGTATTGCAAGTTATTTGAATGGTAAGTATTATACTGGTAACTGAGTATTATTTGTAGCTACAAAAAAGTAATTGAGTGGAGTACTACCTTTAAATTAAAGTAGCATGCTAAATACTCGCCAGAACTAACTCGTTACCAAGATACCGTAAAGTTATTTGTATACAGACAAAGCAAAGATCACGGAAGGTTTTTGTTATTATTAGCGGCAGCTGTTTCGTACTACAGCGTTGCGTGTCACCACGGTCCTGGTGTCACGTTGAGCGTAAAATTTCGAGCGTCAAGAGGGGCGCATGCGCAGTAACAAGTCGAACCGAAGACCGCCCGCGTATCACGTGGTTTGAGCAGATGTAGTAGTGTTG